>NW_026963318.1:2400000-3000000 GCF_036588685.1 Mytilus trossulus
AATATAGGTCAATGTATATAGTGCGTCCACAAACACATTAATGATTTTACCTACATCCGGAACGATCATTTTTTGGCAAAATAATAAATCAAAATTTAAGTCAAGTGACTTGGTCTTTTTTAGTTTGACATTTTCATTTGAGCTACATTAAAATTAGATAGGAAAAATATTGTGGAAATTAATGTCATGTTATAATTATTATTTTTTTTTTTTTCAAAAAAGTCATATGGGAAAAAAGCTTTTGATTGTAAAGAAAAGTTCAAGATTCTATCAACATCGTAACTTTACAAACAATACATTTTGTTATAATCATTTAACATAAAATAGTCTTTTTATATTTTGCATTTTGATAATAAATTGTAGTATTTTTCATTAATGTATTTATTAAAATGAGTGTATACTACTTATCATAGTACATAACATATCATGTAATCATTTAGATAAACCTGATACAAGATTCTTCGAAGATTTATGTTTTCATAGTATGATGGTAGATCTAGACTACAAGCATAAATGATTTTAAACTGCGGTATACAATTCTTGATTTACGATGTATAATTTCAGTGACATATGCATATTACATGCAAATCTCCAAATTCATGACATATTCCCAAACTTACGTAATGATATAGCTGACTTGGTCCCAATTCAAATTGAAACTAGGTGAATGTTATGGAACACCTGTTTCACAAATTACCATGTGTATGTTTCGTATGCTGTGACCACATCGTCCTCCTTTTCTTTACTTTTAACAGAAAACGGGTTATTCGAGTCTTACTCTTTACGAGCAATACATGTACGTCCTGTGCTACTCAATAAGTAGAAGGTGACTACTCATCCGGGTAATTTGTCCTCACCATTATTTGTGGGATTCAGTCACTTAAGGTGGTACCCAACGCCTTGACTAAAATTTTGTTATAACATTTACTTTGACCCTTTGAAAAAAATAGAAAATTTCAAAAAACTTGAGCCACCACTTTCTCGAACAAAATTGGTTGGATATATGGCAGTTTGACAAACCCTTATTTTGATCATCGAGAAGCTTAATATTTCCTTAACAATACAATGTGATTAAAACGTTTAGCTGATTTAACAGACTTATCTCCCTGTAGTGTTAGGTACCACCTTAATCATAGTTTTATACCTTTGAATATAAATAGTTTTAACCTGAAAAAAATGGACATAACAATGTTTAACGTGTGAGGTGATTTAACTTGCTACGTTGGATGTATAGAATATTGTAACAGTCGAATGATAATTAATAAATGGTCCCATTAAAATCGTCATTTTTCTCTTACATTGTGTCCTGTTATTGATAGATTAAATACTTTACTTTTATACTTCTGCTTACGTAACCTTCATTGGTCTATTTATTTATGTTTAAATGTGTTAAGATGTATATAACACACCAATGTACATATTTCTTTATAGATGCCATTTTATGTTGTGCTTCTAAAGAACATAAATAGTTTTACCTTACATTCGGAACGATCGATTTTTTTTTACTAGAACTGCAAAATATTAAATCAAAATTTAAGTCAAGTGAGTCATTTTATTCTGATAATTTCATTTGGGCTATATAACAAACAACTAGTAAAAAAGTTGTGGAAATTATTATGATATTATAATTAATATAAAAAAGCTTTTGATTTTAAAAAAAAGTTCAAGATTCTATGAACATCGTCTGCTTTACAAACAAAACATTTTGTTATAAGCATTTAACATGAAATATTCTTTATATTTTGCATCTTTAAAATAAATTGTATAGTTTTTTATTGATGTATTAATTCAAATGCGTGTATATTCCTTATCAATTAGTTTTAGCCTTACATATTTGTCTTCATAAATATATAATTGTGCATAAATGCTTTTTAATGTTATATGTGCTAATAAAGGAATTTTTGGCTTAAAAATATTTTTACTTGATATTGACTGATTCATCCGAAATCTTTTTGGAATAAAATATTTGTCACCATCTTCATAATAGCATATATAAAAAAAACTGTCCATACCGCTATAAAACGTCTTGAATCATGTCGTCTTCTCATGACAATTGTGTGAACATTGTCAGCCAAAACACAGTAAATATTTGCTCTGGTGGTTTAGAAGTATATCTCTTTGTTTTGTCGGACCCTATCAGCCGTGAAAGGGAGGTTAAAGATACAAGAGATACATTCAAAACATAAGTTGAAAATAAACTGACAACACCATGTCTAAAAAAACAAAAACATACATACAGAGAAACAATAGTACACTAAACACAACATAGAAAATAAAGACTGAGAAACACAAACCCCACCAAAAACCGGAGTGATCTCATGTGATCTATAGTTCATAGGGTATTTGCTGAATCATATGCCCGTATCCATTTAGTCAAACATACGGTTATGGAGACATTTCCATGTCTTGATTTCGACAACAATTCTTATATTTTGTTGGACACTGAAATTCGTGTATAAATCTATTTCTCTGATTCTAACCCGATTTTTCCTTTTCCTTACATGTTGATTATTTTTATATATTTAACGTGTGGTTCGTTTGATCTCAGTTCTTCATTCGTCAAAATTCGATTATGACATCGAATTTTGTTCCTATCCTCTGGATTACCTATTGTGCCCTTGCCTCATGACGTCACATAGAATGAACACATCTTTTTGCAGCTTATTAGAAAGAAGGAATAAATTTACCCGCATATTGTTTAAAAATCATAAGAGAAACAGATTCCACCACCAACTTTCATGTAATCATATATGTATCCTCTCTCTAGAGCAGTTAAATTTAAAATATTTAAAACGCTCAGCAAGCCTCGCGTTTTAAATTTGAACATTTAATTGTCTCTAGTGGATATCATATCACACTTGATGCAGTGGTAGAATCTTTATATCTATGAACATGGTGAACTATGGATCACATGTGGAGCTGGATGAACTATGAATGTATATACACATGTAATAGCTAAATATTGTAGGCTGTATGGCTGTCTACGATTCCTTACATCCAAGTCATTTGAACTTTGTTGGGTTATAGTCTCATTGAAAATCATATAGCGTATCCTTATTTCTATAATTGTACACCCTTTCACATTTGAATCATTTGCTTGGAAAGATTATTTATCATTCCAAGTAGTAACTACTAAAACTAAAACTTCATCTCCTTACATTACTGTTGTTTATGTAAAACATACGAACATTAGAGGTAGGTGTTGAGCTGATATAGTATTAATGGTCAAGGTTAATATTTTTCTAGAATAAGAAAAAAACGAAATCTGAAACTTTTTGACAATAGAAAAGAAAAGAGAGTGACATGGATACGATATAATACTTTAAGTGTTCTTTTAATCAAAGGGTGCCTATTCTCATGGTTTTCGTGGATGGTATTATTTACGAGTGTAAGTGTCAAACGAAATATTGTATTGTGTCTGATTTAGATAGTAGTATTCATTATTATGATATAGTTAGTAACCTCAAAATTAAATGCTTTATTTTTTGTATGAAAACTATAAGGAGAACAAATAGACACTTCATCGTCGCAAATCATAACCGGAAGTATGATTTTTTATCGATCGAAACTAATTTTCATGTGGATTAAAACTTGTAAAGTTTAACTATTGAATTGGTAAAATCCTGTCTTAAGTTGTATATTCATTTCATAGTGCGTTTGTCGATATTCGATGTATCCTCTAGATCACATGCCCGTATCCATGTAGTCAAGCCTACGGTAACAGTGATTTTTCCTGTCTTAATTTTGACAACAGCACTTATATTCCGTTCGACACTTGTATTCGTGGATAAGACCATCCACAAAAAAAAATAGGTACACCATGATTTAAAGAACTCTTAAAGTATTATTTCATATCCATGTCACTCTCAGTGTGAGGCACATATTGTTGATGTTCCTCATCTCTTTTCTATTGTCAAAAAGTTTCACATCTCGGGTGTTTTTATTCTAGAAAAATAAAACTTTGACCATTTATACTATATCAGATGAAGTTTTAGTTTTAGTGGTCACTACTTGGGATGTCAAATTAAAAACCTTTCTACGCAAATGATTCAAATGTGAAAGGATTTACAATTGTAGAAATAAGGATACGTGATATGATTGTCAATAACCCAACAAAGTTCAAATGACGTGGATATTAGGAATTGTAGACAACCATGCAGCCTATATATTGAATTTAAGGTGTATATGTTACAGGGAATTTGTGAAATCAGAGATTTTGTAAAATCACTGAAATTGCAGGGAATTTGTAAAATCACTGAACTTATTAGTTATTTTATAAAATCCCTGATTTTGACTAGTGATTTTACAAAATCCCTGAAATAATTAAGGTCTTTTTTACAGATTCACTGATTAAATTCAGGGAAATTGTAAAATAAATTCATTCATTTTTATTAAGAATTTCTGTGAAAAAAGCCTACAACAGTAACACTCAATAAGCTTGAGATAAATCTAGCCTTTATTAAGTAACCAGTTTTCATGCACTATACTTCTGACATACCGTACTATAGAACGATGGCTCAGGCACAGATGTCTTTAAATCAAGAGCAAACATGCACACAAAAGTTACTTCAAATAATTGAGGGAAAATTAAAGTGCAACATACGGAACCGGGGAAAATATGATAGAATTTTGGAACATGTTGTTAATGAGCCACAGAAAGAATCAAAACAAGTTCTTATCAACACCTTGTTTGAAAGAAAGTTACTGTTTATTATAGTTTTTCTGTAATTACCGTTAAAAATAGAACCAATTATATCAATTTTTTTAAATCAAATATAAAAACGGAACATAAGGTCAATTGCTGTCATAAGAGTAGAAAAACACATATGTAAGGAATAAAAAAATGAGTGGGTAAGGATATGTGATCAAGTGGCAAATATTATAACCAATAATTGGTTATTGAAACACCAATTTTGACCCAGCAACTTAACCTGTGTAAGCATATATAACAAACGACAACATTAGTTTGTAGAGTAAATAGCACACGTATTAACGTTAAGATAATTTCATATAAACTTTCCCAATAATTGGAATTACATGTTTGCATCACAAACATACACAGCTGAATTTAAATTCACACAATCATTCCAATAAATCATGACAAATATTTGAATACAGTGACACGTTATATATTCAATCTTGTCCATATATTTTTTCTGAGTCAGATAATGTGTGTGATACATGTAGCTGCCTTATTCCCTCATGGCTTCATTTAACGCTCATAAAGTGACAATACATATATTTATTTAACTGCTATTACGTTTATACTGAATATACTTTTTTTTTTCTTATATCAATCATTTTGTATGTGTATATTTTGAAGAATTTGATTTTAAACATCGTCAATATTTGTTTGCTACTTATAGCGACACTGATACTTTATAATGTTAGTAAGAAGATTGCGTTTATATTGAAGATACTTTTTTTTCTTATATCAATCATTTTGTATGTGTATATTTTGAAGAATTTGATTTTAAACATCGTCAATATTTGTTTGCTACTTATAGCGACACTGATACATTATAATGTTAGTTAGAGGATTGCCATGGAGTTAAAATAGTATTACATTTTCCTGAATCAAACAGATAATAATCAATTGTATCTTAACTTGGATAAGTTTCTTTTTCAAATTTGTGTTAAATTAAAACAAGTTATCAAGTTTAAGTGTTCAACGAAATATATAGTTCATATAGACTATTTATAAGCACAAGTGTCGAATTCAAGATTTAAGGTATTCCAAAAATACAAACCCTTTAATGATTAACACATCAAAATATGAGCATCTAAGAATTACCTTCATTAGTAACGCAAATTGGAAATATTATAGGGATCATATTCAATGTATTAAATATATTACATAATTATGTAAAGAAAATCCTAAATGTTTTGCGAACATTTTGATAACGAATAGAATTATCAAACCATTATTACTAAATATTTTAAATATCTATTGCAATTTGAGGATCTAAGGTCTATAAAGTGTTTAATTATCTATGATACCAGGTTTAAAATACCATTGCTTAGTAATGATGGTTAGTTATCTTTTCTTACTTATTGGTCCTACTGAATCCTTATTTCAGCATTATACTGGAATGCCAAAACGTATGTTTGAAAAGATTTTAAAACGCTTTTTTTCTTAGCTAAGATGTTGTTATCCCACCAAAAAGGTCATAGTGTTAATTAAAGCATTTAAACATGATGGTTTCAAATTCAAAACATAAATTCAAAAACACTTTATTTATACATCGTATTAGCAATGCTTGTTTGACTGCAATACGATATAAACTTGAAACCCTACCTTACTAGGTAATTCTAAACTTTATAAAAGCTTTCACACTACTAGTACTTAAACAAGTGATAATACTGCAATAAATGTATTGAATGTAAATAATATGTTGGAAACACAATTCGTCAGAACTAGGTTAAAATGTGGTACCATTTAAACTACTTTCGAAAGTTTTAACGCTGCACTAAGTATCTTGAATACATAACAAATTTTGGAAGAGACTTGCTATAATCTTTTTTAATATATGGTATATTGACACCCCTACCTAAATTCGGCCCCTTTCTTTAAAGATCAAATTTTAAAATCATGATAACATTCACACCACTTTAACGGTTAAAAATGCAACAAGAAGAATTTGAAAAATGCGTATTCCATTATATAATATTTCATTGTGTAACTTGAATAAGTAATTGAAGAGTAAAAAACTAACATCTGGTTGAATTTGCCACATCGAGGAGGTTAATTTTTCTCAACGGAAATTTACTACGGAGGTTTATTTCATGTTATGTGCTCATTCGTTATAATAGACCTTTTCAACATCTCTCGACACCTACAGTTGAGAACGACTACGACAGGTAAAATGTGAAGGGTCGTCTCAAAAATCAAAAAAAAAATTAGATCATTATTGATTTTATTGCTTTCAATCTTTGACAATGATAAAACTTTCCTACAGAGTCCAATTAACATGTTTTTTTTGTTTTTTTTGAAATTTATTATAAAGACAATGATAGACTTTAAGTCACATTTCATCTTTTAGACGTTTAGCTTCTAGCTGTCCTGGTTGAATTTGGAAAACGAAAAGAACAAATCATGTTTTATTGCAGTTGATATTTATTTAAACAATGATTATGTCGGTTGACAAGGGCGGCACATGTCTGTTAGTATTGGCCTTGGATGCCTCCATAATGTACTCAATACTTTGTATCATTTCAATTCACCAATTTGGTGTTCTACTTGAATTCTGTATTCACCAATCACTGCTTAAATGTTGTAACATTGTAACAAGGGGTCAATTATATTTTTTTTCAAAATTCATCCTGGAAAAACTTTTACTCGAACAAGATATCTTGAAGTGGAGAAGACCGTTGTTGATAAAAAAAAAAAACTAAAAAAACTAAAAAAAAACCGTGATATTTCACTTCGAACTAAAAAATCAATATGCAATTATCCCTCCAGAAATCGAATATGTACATCAACTAATGCGAAGGTCGGTGGAAAAACACCAAGTTGGTCGTGTTCACAAGTATGATACGGACGGACTGACGGTCAAGTATTCTTTTTTTTATTTTTGAAAAAAATCATAAAAGCTTTTACACCAACAAATTAAATTGGTTAGGATTCAGAATAATTAGAAAATTTGTTTAATCAATTCAACATGAAATGTCGTGCAAATACGTACAAAACAAGAATATTATATGACAGAGACATAAGTATTGTGGACGGGTGTGGACGTTTCCCCTTTTCGTGTTTTCGGACAAATCAATTTCTCGATTTTGCTTTTTTTCGATTTCTCGAATTCCCAATTTCGCATTTGCAAAATGAAAGGAGAAGCCACGAAAACGCGAAAAGGCAAAATAAATGGCCGCATCCGGCCACCATACATATATTTATTTAATTATTTGGTTGATACATATTCCTTAACTATATAGTCAAAACAGTATAAAAGCGCCAATCCAATATGTTACGTTATGATAATCATGATGGTTTTTGTCTTTGAGACGACCCATCCATTTTACCTGTAAACTGTAGGTGTCATAAGTCGGTGTCGAGAGATGTTGAAAAGGTCTAATACTAACTGAATTATGTTAAAGCGTGTCACTGGTAAAAAGTCTACACAGTGATATATTGCGTATATAATTAATACCCAAATCACAGATGGTCCGGTACAGATTCTTGCTGAACACCAGCTGAAATGTCACGAAGTGACGAATTGTTTTCTTGCATTGCAAACATGTATGCTCTCCGTATCCTGTTTTTTAATAAAGAAATCAGTAAACCAATGTTAAAAGCTTTTTTTAGTATCACGAGCTTTTATTTGGATATCAGACCTTTATGATAAATTGTTTCTAAAGCTTAAAGAAGCCTCTTTTGAAATTATAAAACCAATTTTTTCAGCATTTGAAAACGGGATTTAATCTTACGGTGAACAACTTATTTTGATAAGATCTGTTTGTATACATACAATCAAAGTCGAGTTCCTCTTCATGTTATAATATATATAATTTTTCTATTCTTTACATTAGTATTCCTCAGTCTTCATGGACTGACAGATTGGCAGAATCATTCCAACTTTATGTTATTGTTGATACATATTTTGGGGTTTAAGGAAGGTAAGGCAAATACTATTTTAACAAAGGAATTGATCTAAATAATTTTTATCATGCCAATTTAATAACTGTACATCCCACATCTTCGTATAACTAGTTATAATAAGCTTTAAATAAATTGATCAGATATTTTACATGTTTTAAGAAGTCTGTAGAAAATGATTTTTTCAAACTTTAAAAAAAAAACCCTGATTTTACGAAACACTGATAGATTTCCAGGCTTGGAATGGTGCACCACTTACAAATTTTATTACGATTTTATTGGAGATATTAATCAAAATAATAAAAAAAATCTATATGAAGTACATAATGAATATTTGCACATCAAATAATTACACAGTACATTAAGCCTATGACAGAAAACAGTTTAACTACATTTTTATATGTATCAGATTTCCATTGTTTGCATAGATATATTGGAACTATTTCCTTTATTTTTAACATTTATCAACAAATAAACGAAATAAATCCATATGAATTTAAAACATATGATGAATAATAAATATATTCCAAATTAAAATATTGGCAAATTATAATGACATTTTCTGGTATATATTTCATTTTATGAATATGATCTGTATGATGCATGATGAATATATAGTGAAAATTAGATGTAATGAAGATACAGGCAAAATATAATTAGTGTTATTTCTTATATTAAAGTCATATCTATTACTAATTATAAATATTTAAACATAATTAGTGGCAAATATGTTTGTTGATTAGTTTCTACGCAACTTCACGACGTTACAATTGTTCGTGTTTTGTTTTCATTTAACTTGATGCATCCAAATCCTACGATCTCCTGATTATTGATCCTCGCAGTTTTAGTTCATTTCAACTTGGTCTAACCTTTTTGATAATATTTTTTTTGTATTCTTTGCATTTTCAAAAATATAAATACGTAAGTCTCACGTTTGACACTTTAAAACGTTATATATAATTTGGTTGATATCATAAACAGCGGTGTTTTGTGATAAAATCTTAAAAATAGGAGATAAGATACTTTCTATTTAATATTTTTTCTCGTTAGCTGTGTCATGCAATTATTTAGAACTTTACATAATATATTTCTATATTCCTATAAAAATGATCCAAAAGTAAGGATACTATTAGTACTATTTGAACCCCAGACGATGGCATTCTCCAGTAAGGAACATATCCATGTACTAGGGATTTTTGTTTTAAAGGCAACAATATTAACAAAGGATTCATTAGAAAAAAGATTCCCGTGTGTTAAAATTTACATTATGAATTGACGAAATTGCAGATATTCATAAATTAATTTAACAAAAAGTGTTACCCTTACAACCTATGGCCGTGCTCCAAATGTCATTGGTACACACAAAGTCAACCTACAGCCTAGAAAATGATATTCTACTGTTTCTGTCTTGAGGTCGACAGATAGCACTCCTCAGTTAGAAGTTAAAACTAAAATTGAACCACAAAATGTTGTATCATCTTCTATTCCTGGCTTTCTTATACATTAACCTAACTGTTTGTGTTATACATGTGCATATTTATGTAATCAGTATCTTCCATAAATTTGATTTTCAAAAGTTAAAAGGACGAAATATAATTCCTTTGTTTTGTTTCCATGGCAAAAGTCTGCATTTATTAACCAGACAATATTGCAAAAAGAGGGGTGAAAATGTCACATATCTCCACCAACAACTATGGATCAAAATAGAATTTCAATACCTTTGAGGGCTACCTTTTCAGATACTGTTGAAATTAACCTACCTTATGATCAAATAAAAGATCGCCTCATTTTTTGGTAAAATTTTATCACAAAGATATTGAGACTAAAAGTTGGAAAAAAATATCACAATAATTGCCTGACCAATGTTTGTATGGATATGCAAATATGGACTTTCACACAGAAAATATTACATAATCTTCATGTTCATATAAACCAACTATTAAGGCAATTATAATTTCCAGCTATCCAAAAATGAATTTTATTACACACTAGGTCTCATATTTAAAACAAAATCTACAGGGACCAAAATGCAAACCTACACACCACAATCATAGCTTTAAGAAAAGTATGTGTCCGTTCAAAATGTATGGTTCTGGTTCATATCCGGAGAAATTGAGAAGTGAATAAATCAAAGATTGCTAGCAAACATTTGATAAACATAAAGGCATCCTAAAAATTTATCAAATATTTGAAGATAGCGTAAGTTTGAATTCCGTTGTATATCTTAAACTTCAACTTTATATTCTATTTTGGCCTCTTTTTTTGTTTTCGTCATTGATGAATAGACAAAACGCGAGTCTGCCGCAAATACAATTTACAGTTTATTAATTAAAGACATCAACAGAACATCACATTATATATATGACAAAAACCACGAAGACGTATGCATTCTTACTACAATGTCACAGTCTTGTTTTAAATGATTGTTTTGTTAACTATCACTATTTGAAATATACATATTCATTTTTAATTTTAAAATAAACCATATAAAAGATGTTTGTGTGTGATAAATGTGCTTTATGCAATGTAAATGTAAAAGCGTGGTTTTCTCATTATGAAAATTTGTAGAAATAAGCTTGTACCAGCAGCTTATATTGACCAACATTTAGTTGTCGAGATACGATGCAAGTTACTTATTTGTTCGTGTACCATGTCAATACTTATCTTATACATCTAGCCACTGAAGAATAGTAACAATAAATACAAAACTAATCACATTTATTATAAATGTTGGTATTTAAGTCATATTAAACGAATGACTGGTGAAAATTTATGTGTATCACATTCTTGAACCAATGCATGTATTTACATAAATTTAGTCTTCTGTGCATGATTTTATTCTTCTGATAAGAAAACATATCATATAATCGTCAGGATATTTTGTCCATTGTCTGTTCAGATGTGATTTTATGGCAGTTCATTAATTGTCGTGTTTCCAAGCAATAACATACCTTCTGACCCAGAGTATGGCGTTCAAATATCTTAATATTACATTATATAGTTATTAGAAAAAACAACTGTAATCGACATTGAATCAGTTTAAAAGTCTGAATTAAGTTGACCTAAACGATGTACACGTGTTTCAAATAAATACCGCTGTTTTCGTGGATCTAATATCTTACGATATCAAAAAAAGTATAGTAACCAATTGTTAAGTTTTGAACTAGGTTTGATTCACATGACTGGAAATATATGCACAATAGGAGACAGACTTATCCAATGAAGTTTATGTTCGGGTTCATGCAATGGACTCTTTTTTATTACATTTTTGTCTTTCTAATTGGTTTGTAAAATATCAACAACGGTACACTTCTATTGCTTCTTAATAATTGTTTAAGACATCAGCAGGAATTTTCAAAGAGATTAAATTCTTGAATTACGAATGCTTCCTTTGAAAATCCAATCAGCCAGGGATCTTTTTCGGTTTGTGCCAAGGAAGATAAAAAATGAAAATAATAAAGGGTCCGTGTGTTTGATTTACAGATATAAGTCATATGAAATTTGGCGGGAAATGATTCTCTCTTGACTTTTCATATACTGTAATTGTACTTATTTTCGCGGTTGGTTTATTATAGCGAAAAATATATACACGCGAATCTAAATCCAACCTTTTAACTGAAAGCGTACTGTTTATCTTTGCATTAAAACTTGACATTACATCGATAACATGACATGTTTTCAACCCTGTTAATCCGATAAATAAACAAACTTGAATAATTTGAACAGGTGACAAGTAAAAACCAATTAAAGATCAAAGAAACAATAATGACTCGAGATTACCTTGAACAGTGGTGTAAATAGTTATCAAAGGTACAAGGATTATAATTTAATACGCAAGACGCGCGTTTCGTCTACATAAGACTCATCAGTGAGGCTCAGATCAAAATAGTTGAAAGTGAAACAAAGGTTTACAATTTAAATTCTTATAAGGTAAAGACAAGTTCGACATTTATTCATAGATATAGGAAGATGTGGTGTGAGTGCCACAGATGTATATTAATATTAGGTATATAACCGTCAGCAGTCCTCGCAGGTCACATCGATGGTCATTTTGATGACATCTAAGCTAAGATATACAATAAATGCTAATGTATATTATAGACTATATGCATTGATATTTAACGTTAGACCTTTTAAAATTGAATTATATGTTTAATTATTTTATAAATCAAATGTGAAAATTTGAGTTAGGCAGCAACCATTTGATTTTCTGGGGGGGGGGGGGGGGGGGGGCTATGCTTTTTTTTGGAAAAAAAAGTTTATTTCCATTTTTTTGAGAAAAAAATAATTTGTTTTGAATTCTGAAAAAAAAATTGTTTGATACACCCTCAGACCCTCAGCTGCCACTATATGTAATGCTAAAATTGAAATAAAAAAATTGTTTTCGACTTGTCGCGAAAAAAATAGATTGTTTTTCGCCGCAGGCGAAAAAAAAAGTTTGTACAGAAAAACACACCATAGCCCCCTCCCCCCCCCCCCCCCCCCCGAAAATCAAATGGTTGCTGCCTTAGATAGATAAACATGATTTTGTCATCTATTGTCCTCTTTAGGCGTACATATCCATTCTTTGAAAAAAAGTGAAAAATTTCTATCAAAAAGCGCGATCGTCCAGTGCAGGACTATACTCAATAATCAGAAAACAAAATTTCGCTTACCATAAACTTAAAACTTGATGAAGCGTGTAATTATTTTATCTTTTTTTCAATTCAACTCTTTTCTTTAAAAAAGTTATCAAAAAAACTAGATGCTTATAATGAGTAGATTTCCAGATAAAAAGACGTTTTGGACCGTAAATTTTCGAAAAGCAAAAGTACATTATGTATTTATCATGCTAATGCATCCACCCTGATATATGCAGCTGCACGCATTTTGTCTAAGGGTTGTTACATGTACCTTCAGTTATATAGAGTGTCGTTTATACGTTCAAAGCATGACACTTTTGGCGAAACCATTGTTTATTTCGTGGCTTTGATGCGCTGACATAAACTTAAGAGGTATCAAAATAACGTTATTTTTACTTGATTGTTTGATCAATCTGTTTACATAGCTGAACGTCATTGCACCAATTTGGTTGGGAAATTACCAATTAACGTACCTTGCGAACAATTGTGTATAATGCCTAGCTTGAACTGTAATTTAGTCGATTAGGTTATAATTTCAATCTCAATGTGTATAAGAAATCAAAACTTATAAAGGTCGAAAAAAAAAGATTGAAATATCTATAAAGCACCTAAAGTCAGTGTAGTCATATAAGCTAATCATAAACTATTGCATTCAACAATTATAGCCCTATTCTCCAACAAATAGAAGTGGAATGAGACCTGTAAATCCAATATTTGCTTAACCAATTACAAATATAAATGATCATGTTTACAATTAATGATTTGTACGTTTTCGTAGCATCAGATCTATCACGATCCTCTTCACGATCGCTTCAAAAATCGGTACGCGAATTTTCAAGAACTTTATTGTACATATTTCACTTGTTCTTAAATTTCTAATTATTCTAGGTCAAAATAAGAACCAATTACCACAGATTTTAATGTAATCAATATGCACATGTAAATTTACTGGTACCATTCCCAAGTTATGTCTCTGTGAGACGGAACACAGAGAGCATAACTGGGAACCAGTATGTAAACAAAATTAATTTTCTATGAATATGCAAAAAATTCTGAATTTTACAGTTTTATACGTACACTCCATGACAGGGGGAATACTTAAAGATATAAATGCAGTTTTGAATGAACATTTTAACTTGAGATCAGCAAGAAACAAGCCATAATCAGAAATGACAAGGACTATAAAATATAATTATTAAGAAAACTATGCAACCAACTTATATATTTTTTTGAAATATGTAAAAGCATCTCATGTCTTATATCTATTTTAAAATAAAAACAATATTATTTTTTTTATATATATATTAAATTAAAATAAAATGTAAAAGGGTTCTATTTCCAAAATTTAACCTAACAAATTAAAAAGGGTTCACATTTAAAATTTTTAGTCAAATATTATCTAAGAAGTTGCCTCCCTTTTCTCGAAATTACCTTCGCTTTATTAGTCAGCTCCACAGCTGATGAAGGCTTATCTTCCAATTCAAGTTTCCTAATCACATCTTTTAAATTTTCATCATTAACTGTCATAACAGGTTTTTTTCTAGCATCATTAAATTTCACACTCGATGACGAATTTCTCACCTTTTTGTCTTTACGTTTTTCTTTCTTGTCATGCCTATCTCTTCGTGTTTTTTTTTTTTATTTTCTTTCTGTTTTGAACCGAAAACAACCTTATCGAAGTCATCAGGAGAATCAGGAATTTCGATACTGCTTTCATCCAGAGGAGACGCAACGTCCCTATCTACCACATCAGTAGATTCTGCCTCTTTCACAATTTTAAGCGTTTGCAACAGCAGTGATATTGTTGGCTTTTTTCAAAACTACCTCTACCCTTCTTTACTAGGAAAATATGCGCAATTTTCATCAAATTGGGAAATTTAGAATAAACCATGAATTGGACTGAAACTTCAATTTACAGACCCCCTTTCAAGAGTCAACCCCTGCTTTGAAATAAGACCCCTTTTTGTCAGTGATGATACATAAATACAACATTTTGTAAACCCTCAAATCTGCACATACAGTCATTTTAGGAATGAAAAATGTATAAATGAGTGTCTTTCAGTTTGTATTCATGCACAATTACTACTGAGACTGCACTATTGGGAAAGAAGTTGTCTTTTTGGGAATAATTTTTTATAGCTATTTTTTTTCAAATTGGGATTCTTCTCCAGGGGAAAAAGCCTTTATTCTCCACTAATTTAAGGCAAACAATATCATTGAACAGTGACCCATTGTCATTTCGTGGCCTTTTATAGCTGTCTATGCGGTTTGGGCTTTGCTCATTGTTGAAAAAATGAATGAATTTTATTTGCAAAAGCATATAAAACATGCTATGGCAATACATAATATATACATAATGTGACAAAAGACTGGTAACAGAGAACAATACAATAATAACATACATAATGTAGCTAACCAATAATGTCAGATCTAGCTTTCCATGCACTCTTTAAATATTTACAGAGCTTAATTGTTAGAGATCTAGAATTAGCTTTCAACAAACAAGATAGTTTAAAAATAGTAGGCCATGAGCAATAATAGCGTGGCAAAAACAATATTCTAATTGCCCTATATGCTGGACATACCAATACAAAATGAAATTCGTTGCAACACATTGCATATTACAACATACACAAAGACGCATTTCTCTTGGTATATCAGAGAAGCGACCAACTTCAACATTAAATTTCAATGTACCACTTCGTAGTTCTGTAAGAATGTTACTATTATTAATGTAGCCAAAATAATTTTCAAGACAAAAATCAAACTTTATGCTTCTATACACACTTAATTTCTCACAGTCACATATATCTGCTGACCATTTTTGTAGATATTGTTCTTTTATGCGTGTCTTTATAACATCAAACGATATATCAGTATTATTCTGATCAATCCAAATATGGTTCATTCCAAGACTAAATAAAAAATCACGCAGATTAGATGCCCAATTGATTTACCATGATTTGCATCGTCATATAAAATTTTATATACATCATATACAAAAGCTGGTTTATATGTGTTCAGGACTGTGTTCATTATACGTTCGCGGTACCGCTATGTATGTATTGTAACGTCATGCTACTTATGACGTTGAGATTTATGTGCAAATGGAGTTTAGAATCAATACAAGTAAAACCAGCTAGTATTTCTTATTTGTGCCTAAAAGGTCTGATTATACCACTCTAAGATATTGGTGCCGTGACCAGGATGAGTTCCAAACTACGTTCTATACGTGCAGGACACAGAAGCGTTATTTCTCGACTTTTGAAGAAATTTGAGGACATCCGAGACGACGGAGACGAGCCCGTGAACACTGAAGAGTTAACTAAAATTGTGAACAATCTGTTGAAGAAACAAGAGACACTACAAAAACTTAATGAGGACATTCTAGAAAATCTTGACGAAGGAGAAGTAGAAGCCGAGATCGTCGATTCAGATGAGTATGCTTACACATTAGATGGAAAAATAACGCAAATACAAAAGCTCATTCTTGTCAATACATCCACACTCAGTACTAATGCAAAAGATTTCGTCAGTTATAGCGGCCCTTCACATCCCGCCTCTGTTCAGCCCGCTCATGCTCAACCCGCTCATGATCAACCAAGTTATGCTCAACCTGCTCATGATCAACAAAGTTATGCTCAACCCGAGATATACAATAAACAGAATACATGTAATTCAAACTTCCGTGTACCGGAAACTCAGTTTTCACGTAGTAACACTAGATTAAATGAGTACAACAAGTTGCCCAAATTGAATCTTCCTATCTTTGATGGTAATATTATGCAGTGGCAGTCACATTTTGGGATTCATACGAGATATCCGTTCACGAAAACACTACTCTTGGAAACGTTCAGAAATTTAATTATTTGAAGTCACTACTCCATGATGAAGCATTGAAAACCGTCACAGGGTTTGCGCTTACACATGCAAATTATGAGAAAGCTATTTCTTTACTGCAAGAAAGATATGGACAATCGCATGTAATAAGACAAAAGTATATGCAAGCACTAGTTGATATACCAGCCCCTAAATACACGATATTTAGCATGAAAAACTTCTACGATGAAATTGAGATACACATTAGAGGATTGGAGTCATTAGGTCAAAGTGAAGACACATATGGAGCGTTTTTAGTGCCCATTATTATGAACAAACTACCCGGTGAAATCCGCAGAAATCTTGCCAGACAATATAGATCTACAGATTTACAACTGAATGAATTACGCCGTGGAATTTTCGATGAACTTTATATTATGGATGCAGGCAAAACTTCAGAACAGTTAGAACACCCTACAGCTACCGCCGCCTTTCTGACAAATACAAATTATAGTAATCGAAATAGAGGTAACAAGAATACAAACGCAACTAACACTAAACCCAAGCCACTCTGTGCGTACTGTAAGGAGCCACACTCGTCTGTTAATTGCACTAAAGTATCTGATTACAATGGCCGGATGTCAATCGTGAAAAAAGATCGTTTATGCTTTAACTGTCTAGGACACCATAGCTTATCCGCATGTAAATCTACAAAAACTTGCAACAAGTGTCACAAACGTCATCACACCAGCATTTGCAAAGACAATGTTAAAACAAATGAAAACAACAAACCAACAGGGGATATAACCGTAGGCACAATTCAACACAACGCGGAGGAACAAGACACTGTTTTACACTCGCAATCGACAGATCGTGTACTTTTGAAGACAGCAATTAACCCAGTAAGTGCAGAACATGAAATACTTGATGCAAAAATATTGTTTGACGAAGGCGCACAGCGCTCATTTATCACAGAGGAATTAGCCGAAAAATTGAAACTCAAACCTACTGGAACTGAAAGCGTTAACCTATCCGGATTTGGAGACAATGCAAATAGTACTAAAATTCGCCATTTGAGTACAGGATTGGTATATCTCATAACTACAGAGGGTAAACTTCCGATTCGAGTCTTGATCGTTCCAGAGATCGCAGTACCGATGAGAACCTATGTACGCCAAGCAGCAAAACTTACATATTTGTCAGGAATCAAATTAGCTCACCCAGTAACAGCAGATGAAAACTTTGAAATTTCTATTCTAATTGGAGCTGATTACTTCTGGTCAATTGTTCAGAATGATATTATCCGAGGCGAAGGACCGACAGCTGTTCAATCAAAAATCGGATACCTGTTGTCTGGAACGCTACATTCACACAACTCTGACACAGATGGATACAAGAGGGCTTCAATGATGAACGTGATGATCGCAACAAAAACCGATGAGTACGACTTCATCGCCATTCATACTGAATTCCGTTCTACAAAAACACTTGAGAGAGAACCGTTGTGAATATACTGACACTTTAAAGAACGATTTGTATGTTGATAATATACTGTCGAGTTTTCCTACAGAGAGTGCATTACTGAAATATTTTGATACATCAAGAGACTTATTCATTAGAGCAGGATTTAACTTGCGCTCATGGGCTTCAAATTCTCAACTTTTGCGAGACCGCGCAAATTCACACAGCGTATTAGACAAAGACGAACTCATAAAAGTGCTTGGATTGAGATGGAACACTTGTAACGACACACTTACTTTCGCCAAACCGGAATACACCGATATTGAAGATACACGTATGACAAAACGAGACATTTTAAGACAATCGTCTAAAATCTATGATCCACTCGGACTTATTGGTCCAGTTACTGTGCGTAGTAAGATGCTTATGCAGACTTTGTGGGAGAAAGGATTAAATTGGGATGAACCTCTTACATCTGAAATTACAACAGAATGGAACTGTGTACTAAAAGATATTAATGAATGTTCACATTTGGAAATTAATAGACCGTATTTCAAAGAAAAATCAGACAATGTAGAATTACATGTGTTTACGGATGCAAGCTTGAAAGCCTATGGAGCATGCGCATATTTAGTCAGTGGAAAAGAAACCGTACTTATCATGTCAAAGAATCGAGTGACACCACTGAAACAGTTAACAATTCCGAAGTTAGAACTCAGTGCAGCTTTGATAGGCGCAAGACTCGTCAAGCATTTGAAATCGCACTTGGATGTTACAAGCGTCACATTATGGAGTGACAGTCAGATAACTTTAAGTTGGCTTACTACTGAGAAACAATTACCCGTTTTCGTTAGTAATCGAGTGAAGGAAATTAACGAAATTACGCAAGAATACACATGGAAGTACTGTCCGACAGATTCAAATCCGGCAGATATGCTATCGAGAGGAGTAACTGCAACCAAATTCCTAAAATTGGATCTTTGGATGAAAGGACCCGAATGGCTCACTGACAAATCAAACTGGCCACAGTGGAAGAATAAAGAATCACACATTCTTAGCACTACCATTGAGCAAGGACAATCAACTAGTGAACCGCAACAGAAAATCAGATCTTATGAAGGAATAAGTAAAATTATGGATATACAACGCTACAGCTCATACCAAAAACTTTTGCGTATAACTGCATACATGTACCGATTCATAAACAACTGTAGAAATAATGACAAACTAACAGGAAATCTTAGTGTCAATGAAATTCAGACTGCTTCGACTTCATGGATTCGAGATTCGCAACTGCGTAAATACCCGGATGTTATTGAGAGTTTAAACAAAAAATCAGAGAAAAATGCGCTAGTGAAGCAACTTAGATTGTACATGGATAAAATGAACATTATCCGTTGTGGTGGGAGAATTAACAATGCACCTATTGATGAATCAGCTAAATTTCCAGTACTAATACCGAACAAAGACAGATTTTGTAAATTAATTGTGATGGATGCACACGCAAAGAATTTTCACTCTGGATTAGAAAGTACAGTGACATTTATTCGCCAGTCTTACTGGATTCCGTCGATTCGACAATGTGTTAAATCAATACTCCGTAATTGCGTTACTTGCCGTAAAATTACAGGAAGACCCTATCATACACCCGACCCCCCACCACTGCCGTCCGACAGACTTAATGATTCACCACCGTTTACCGTAACCGGTGTCGACTTCACAGGAGCATTGCATGTTAGAACAAAAAGCAACAGTACTAGTAAAGCATATATTTGTCTATTCACCTGCGCTAACACTAGAGCTGTGCATTTGGAAATCGTCGAAGACCTTACAGAACAAACATTCATTCTAGCGTTTAGGAGATTCACCAGCCGCAAATCGTTACCAAAAATCATGATGTCTGACAATTGTACAACATATACCGCAGCAGCGA
Organism: Mytilus trossulus; assembly: GCF_036588685.1. Taxonomy (NCBI): domain Eukaryota; kingdom Metazoa; phylum Mollusca; class Bivalvia; order Mytilida; family Mytilidae; genus Mytilus; species Mytilus trossulus. The sequence continues at coordinate 2,420,432 of NW_026963318.1, forward strand.
AGGAAATTGAAATGCTTACAAAATCTACTTCTATTCAGGAACAACTCAACATATATGGAACTCAGTGGAAATTTATTCCGAAACGTGCCCCATGGTATGGTGGTTGGTGGGAACGATTGATCGGCTTGACCAAGAATTGCATAAAGAAAGTGTTAGGACGAGCACTAGTTACTTTTAGAGTGCTAGAGACAATTGTGATCGAGATAGAGGCTATATTAAATGATCGTCCGTTAACCCACGTATCAACGGACCTTACCGATAATGAACCGCTTACACCGTCTCATCTTCTCTATGGAAGACGGGTTAAAACTTTACCGTATTCAGGAACAATTAATTTCAGCAGTGAGGAGAACGTACAAAACTTAACACATTACACAGCAAATAGACAATCTAGTGTTCAAAAACGCATTATTCACGACTTCTGGAACAGATGGCGACGAGAATATCTCACTTCACTTAGGGAACAACATGGAAACACCGGAAATAACACTCAAATCATGAAAGTGGGCGACATTGTACAGATTCATGATGATACCCCAAGGACAGTGTGGAATATAGCGATTATCGTTAAGTTAGTTTATGGGAGAGATGGACTTTGTAGGTCTGCCATTTTACGCACTAAAAATGGCACGACATCTAGACCAATAAGTAAGCTATATCCACTTGAACTCTTATCAACAGATAGTCCGTGTGATTCCAGTGACAATACTATTACTTCAACTAGAAAAGCAAAAACTGATGCCAAGGAGAAAATCAAAAGTTGGATTCAACCGTTCCGTAAAACATAAAGACTGTTTAAGTGTAAAAAGTTAAAGTTTTATTTCATTTGAGAGACAAAAGTTATTTCATTTTAAAGTTTTTTCTTTATTTATTGCTTAAATTATCATTCGCGGGCCCCCAGGATGTTCAGGACTGTGTTCATTATACGTTCGCGGTACCGCTATGTATGTATTGTAACGTCATGCTACTTATGACGTTGAGATTTATGTGCAAATGGAGTTTAGAATCTATACAAGTAAAACCAGCTAGTATTTCTTATTTGTGCCTAAAAGGTCTGATTATACCACTCTAAGATAATATGTAACAATACGTAACCAATATTTTAAAATTAATTGTTTTCTCCAAACATACATAGGCAGATGACCAAGTTCGCCACAAAGAAAACTAATAGGAGCACGTTTACCTAATTTTAAAACAAACCTACAAAAACGGTTATGAATAATCTCTATGTCGTTGGCACGGTGAAAACCCCATATTTCGGAAGAATAGTTCAGTACCGATCCAACCATACTGTCATAAAGAAGACATTGTTGCTTTATAAAAATGTAAATATTATCTTAACATTTTTAGAGTGATGAGAGAGCTCTTGATCCTTGTTGGGATAGTCGCTTTTGCGTGTGTAAGAATTTCCCGTTAAAGTGCATCAACATTCCAAGGTAAACGTATGAATTTACGATTTAAAGTTCTTGATTATTATATATGAAATGATTGTTTACAGGTTGCCATCCATTTCTAAACACAACTATCTTAGTTTTATCAGTGTTAACTTCTATGTTCCATTTTCTACAGTATTTGGATAGGTTGTCAAGTAGCTGTTGAAGAAGTTTGGCAGATTTGGCAAATAAGACAGTGTCGTCTGCAAAAAGTATCAAATAAATTAAAAGACCGTTCAGGTTCACTACATCTTCATTATCTGTAACAGTTATATCTTCAATAATATCATTAATAAAATAGAGGAATAATAAAGGAGATAAAGGTTCGCCTTGTTTCACTCCTAATAAATTGTCAAAGGCATCAGAAAGAAGTCCACCAGATCTTACTCGGAGACGCACAGACGTTTAAATTGATTTAATTATGGCCACAAATTTACTGCTGACTCCATTGTGAAGTAATTTATAAATCAAAATTCTCCTGCTTAATTTATCGAACGCTTTTCGAAAGTCAACGAAAGCGCAGTATAGTTTCGTTTTTTTGTTGAAGAATATGTACAATTATACCATGTAAAACAAAAATAGCATCAATAGTTGAATGTCCAGGACGAAAGCCAAATTGATTGTCGATTAGTTTATCTTCGTCTTCGAACCATTCTAGTAATCGAGTAGTTAGAATAGACGTGAACAATTTGATAAGACGCTCACTAAAACAATGGGTCGATAGTTATTTGGATCGGTCAAATCTCCACTCTTAGGAACAGCAATAACAATACCATCTGCCCAAGTATCAGGAAAAGTTCCACTTCCAAAAGTATAGTTGAAAAGTTTATTTAGAATTGGAGCAAAAAATATTGGACTTGCAGCAAACATTTCACTAATAATTTGGTCATCTCCCGTGCTTTTGTTCAATTTTAGTTTTTTAATCGACTTCACAATTTCATCTTCAGTAATTTCAGTGTCTAGGATATCTATGCCTATATTTTCAAAATGTTCATTATTTATTAGGTTTAATACTTCATCACAAAGATCGGGTGGATTTTCGCCGAGAATTCTTTCGAAATGTTTTAACATAACATCATTTTCAACTGTGCGTTGTGTTCTTTTCGTAGGCTTAATAGTGGACCAAAATTTTCGTGGATCAGTTTTTGCAATATCACAAAGTTCAATACCCATTCGCCGTCTATAGTTAACTTGGGCTTGCCGTTTTATCCTGTTAAATCGATTTCTAGCATCTATATACGCTTGTCTATTTACATCAGTTGGATGTCGAAAAAAGAAGTTCCGGACTTGGTGAAAAATATGACGCTCTGATTTACACTTTTCGTCAAACCAATCATTGTTTTTTCTATCTGTATTATTATTTTCCTCTTTAATTAGGACTGATCGGCCAAAAGCTTTAAACGCACTGTCATATAATATACGAGTGATTTCCCCTACAGCTGTATTCAAATCGTTTTTAGAAGAGATGTTGTCTACCAATGAAAACAACGCACTACGCTCTGTTTGTAACACTTCCATGTATTCCCTATTTTTATTTGAATCCCATTTGATATACTTGTGTAACTTTTGATATTTGTTCTGTGGACGATTGTTTGAGAAATTAAGTTGAAACAATAATGGCGAATGATCAGAGAATTCACTAAAAGGCAGCACGTTAAAGTAACTAATAAGTTTATAGTCGATCGGCGATACTAGTAAGTAATCGTTCACGCTTCGTCCTCTACTTGTACAAAAAGTAAACGTTCCATCTGAATCGTCACCAAGTCTACCATTGGCGACAGTAAGTCCAGTAGAATAGCAAAGTTGAATAAGCGTACGACCAAAAGAGTTCACACATGTGTCCAATGAACGTCTAATTTGAATGTTATAGGGGTTTTCTACGTGCTCAACGCTCTCGACATATTTATCAAAATTATCATCACACAAAACATCATTAAGTTCACCTATTCGACTATTTAGATCCCCACATACAAATACTGATCCCCTCTCTTTATATTCAAGAACAATGTTTTCAATAATTTCATGAAAATCGTTGTCACAGATCTGATAATACTTTGATTTTTCATGTGGAATGTAGGAAAAACATATATATATATATATCATTAGCAATGTTAAAAAATTGTTTATTCAATTTGATAAGGACAATACCACAGTGTAATTTTCTTTCAATCGAGATACCATTACATAAAAAATGTTTACAATAAATAGCAATTCCACCTTCATTTCTTGTACCAATATTAATGCTACGATTAATTCAAGATATATTTACAAAACCATCTATTTCTACTATGTTATTATCATTTAACCAGGTTTCACAAATAAAAAGAGCATCATAGCTATTTACTAAATTCAAAAAATCGTTGTCATTATAGATCGAGTTGAGTCCATGAACATTCCAGCACAAACATTTCAAGTTTTCAAATTGTTCTCTGAACGAATCCTATGGAACGTATTCTTTCCCTCCAACGTAAATTTTATCCCTCACAAAATAGGCTTTGATATTTTCATCGCGTAGTCGCTTCAGTGTCGGTAGTTTAGCCTTCCTGCGTTTTTGGATCTCTACTGGCAACTGCTCCGAAATTCCGTAATTCGAATCTTTCAAATTTTTAGCACTTTTTTTCACTAGATCTCGACTATCAAATGAAGCAAATTTTACAAGAATAGGTCTAGTCTGTTCACCCTTTTTGCCCAAACGGTATGCATCTGTAATATGTAATCTAACAGTATTTTCGATTTTATGTTTTTCATGGCAAAACGCGTTGATTGTTTTAGGACAGTCTTCATCTGTAGTTTCAAGAATGTTATAGAAAATAAGATTGTTACACATTGATTTCAATTGGACTTCAATCAACTCGTTTTGTAGTCTATCGTTATCCTTTTTCATATCATTGATAAATGACATAATATTTTGATCAACTTTGGGTGCATTAGATTTATTACTTTTTAACTGTTTTGATATTTTATCTAACTCTGTTTTTAAATCGGAAAAATTCTTGTTTTGTGTATCGTGGGCATTGCTCATCAACTGGGTACTCATCTCTACTTGGTCCAAGCGATCGTCTAACGATTTTACACTTTGCTCTAATCAACAACTAATCAAATCTAATCTAATCTAACAACTTTTGCGTTTAATGAAGAAACAAAAGAGTCAATGTGTTCAAGTTTATTAAGTTTTGTATCCATTTGATCCATTCTCTGAAAAAGTTCATCGATACAAACTGGTCGTTGTTGTAAAGTTGTATGTTGGGTAAAGGGTGATACATTCTGCATGGGTGGTGGGTACATTCCGGGATTCGGGCTTGAGCATAACTGCTGGTTTTGTGTCGGGAACATAGGATTAAGACCTGGAATTTGTGTGAAAAAAAGGCTTGCATCATGTGAAAAATTTGGCTGGCTCATATTTACATTTGCGTTTACTCCACCGTAACGTGACTGTTCACTGATAGGTGTTTTGAAATGTTTGTTTACACTTGTATTGTCACCTGTATTTTCACCTTTTTCACCTTTGTTGTTACTTTGAGAATCGGTTTTATTCTTCTGTTTACTTTTCTTTCTTGATGGTTTCTTAGTTTCTTGGTTTCCAGACTCATTTTGTATACTTCTATCACTCGTATTAGTTCGCTTAACACCTTTTGGTGGCATAATTTCACATTGTTTTTCACATTTTTGTTCTCCGAGAAAAACTCAACTACCCGCCATAAGGCTGTTGTTGAAGGCCTTACGGTGGCCTATATTTGTTAATTTCTGTGTCATTTTGGTCTTTTGTGGAAAGTTGTCTCATTGGCAATTATACCACATCTTCTTTTTTGTAAGTATATAATAAATAATATAAATGTATTACCTTAGGAACAGCCTTTCTCATTATTTCTTTATACTGATCAATGACTATAAAATGGTTTTAATGCAAGTTTGACTTCATCCACAACTCGTTCTTGTAAATGCAGTTTCTTCAGGAACTGAAAAAGAATTCACTATACATCCTAAGTAGTGCCCACTAAATTTCATCTCTTTACTTGTATGTGTGTAAAAAATGCAGACATACGAGATATGTCTTCAATTGTGCATCAGTGGTCAATGCTATTTCACTGAAATAAGAAGAAAACTGAGATGTGAGTTTGTTGACAAAAAGAAAAGAAATAAGAAATATCAGCAATATGTGCCCCACTCTGTGCGGATACGATATATTACTATGAGAGCACTTTTATGCTTGTTAGTAGTATACCGCTGTTCAAAAGTCATAAATTGATTGAGAGATAATAAATCCTAGTAAAAAAAACAAAAAATGTGGGAAACTTATCGAATGAGAAAATTCAACTTAGACATAAAATTAGAAAGAGACAGATACACTTTACTTGTTGTATTAAACCGTATTCATGTCAGGAGTGTGACATTTCACTGAGATTTGACAGGTTCGAATAGCAGGAATTTTTCATCGTATTTGGCCATCCACTCCTAAAATTCTTTTTGAATATCATTCACATGACCGATGGGACATGCACAGCAGAATACACTTATCCTGTCGACGTATCAGTTCTAGCTCATTTGAAGGCTCCTTTAATGACTTCATTAATGTTTTATTGCCTTTGTGTCTTCTTAATTATTTGTGAAATATCAAATAAAGTTAACAGTAGTATAACGGTGGTCAATTGTCATAAATCTATTAAGTGAAATCCAACGCGGGACACACATCATTATATCAAGAGAAATTAACGGTATATCATGTATATCTATACAAAAAGTATAACAATAAAACTTTCATTGTAATATTATCCACTGAATGAAAGACAAAACTAAACACCCCCTCCCGCCAAAACAAAAATCATTTATTATCTTGAACAGTTGTTGTCAAATAGTAATGTTATCACATAAGACGCTAACCTTTCGTCAACCACTTCACAAAACATGTCTTAGTAATTATCCCGTCCTTAAAATGTAATGGTGTTATATCATGTATATATACCACTGTATTTATAAAAAAAAAAAAAAAAAAAAAAAAATAATCAATGATGGCTTCTTTTATATAAATTATTTAATGATTAATATGGTATAAACTTAAATGAAAATTCATAATAGAGTTATTTGCGCATGTTATCGTCAAGCAGTTTCTTTGAAATGTGCTAATATCCTTAGACCCGAGAACACAATTTGTTCGTATTGCATTTCTGTTAAATTCAAATTTAAAAAAATCGCATCTGCTCTATCTAAAAATAAATAACAGTGTAGTGTAACCTTTTGTGACAAATAATGTCAAAATTATAGAAACTTCTACCAGCTCTTACTCAAAATCTTGAAAATTCAGTGTGAAGGGGTATACCATTCAGTTAGTCAGCTCCACATATATATTCATTTTTGACCTTTTTTTAACTGGATCAAATCACTACTTAACAGAGAGATTCAGTAGCCAAATTTTTATACATGCAGTTTCATCCCCTTACTTAACACTGCATGCATAATAAATCAAGAAACACATTGGGAAAGTGTATGAAAAAAATCAAGTTATACACTCTTCACACTAGGGACTGTATTTGTAGACAACGAAAACCAAAGCATGATAACTGTGTCCTTGGATTAATACTCAATATTCTATTTTGAGCTTTGATTTTGCAATTTGATAAGGGACTTTCCTATTTTAGTTTTCCTTGGAGTTTGGTATTTTTGTTATTCTTCTTTTTACTGTCTACAATCAATTACTTTAAATTTAATATTTCTGTGGATTTTCGAGAAATTTAAAAAGTCTCCTCTCGTCTGACACCATCTTATATATCCCAGTGCATTCCTCTATATTCGACGGCGAGGTTGCACCACTTCTGTCTATCAAATGTGTAATTAATTTCTTTAGACAGCATTGACATTTAGCACAGAAAACCCCTGGAATGGACTTACTTTGAGACCAATAAATGATCGATTTCTAGACAACATTGACGTATTTTGCTTTGCCATTTATTAATTCATTGAGGATTCCCAGAAAGCATTGACTGATTTAATTTGCTTACAAACTAGTAGAAAATCCAAAACAGCGTAAACAATACTGGTATCCTATTAACGCAAGTCGACGTGTTGTACTAAACTGATAAAATATTTTAATAAAAACAAAACAACTGTTGTATAATTGCTCGATGAGTATTGATAATCAATCCGGTAGTTTTATGAGAATTACACTAACAAGCAAAATTCAAAGCATCATATATATTAAATATGTGCAATGAATTTTATACTGCTGACGTACTTGTTGTTTAGGTTGCTTTGTCTATACATATCTCTGGGGTTTTATTCATTATTTGTTGACGTTTTTACTACGGCAGCAACCATTTGATTGTCTGGGGGTCTATGGATTTTTTTTCTGTACAAACTTTTTTTTCCGCCTTCGCTGGCGAACAATTTATTTTTTTAGCGGCAAACCGAAAACAATTTTAGCATTACATATAGTGGCAGCTGAGGGGGAAACAAACAATTTTTTTTTCTCAGGGTCCAAACCAATTCTTTTTTCCACCAAAAACTGGAAACAAACCTTTTTTCAAAAAAAAAACATAGCCCCCCCCCCCCCCCCCCGAAAATCAAATGGTTGCTGCCTAATGCATTGCTTCTAAAATTTCAAACTAAGTATTCAGTAAATATAATTAGAAGCTATATTCTGCCAACGCTGCATTATTGGTCTTTAATATTTTTAAAAAGTAGTGTAAAAGTGTCGTGAAACCATGCTCTTAAAATCCAAGAGACCTACACATGGCATGTATTTAAAAATTATAACATTTACTGAATTCGCTTTATGAAAACAGTTTATAACAAACAAACAAAACACGTTAAAGAGCATCAACACATGTGTTCTAACATTACAACAAAACACTGTAGGGTTAACAAAGGCTCTTTAACATCGTATTTCATTTACCCTTTGACATATTCAATGACAGCAAAACAAAATTAAAAGCCTTTGCATCATTGAGAAGTGCATCTATTAGCATTGATATGGTCATAACTATAGATTAACTGTTTACAAAAACTTAAATGTTGCGAAATACTTAGGATTTTCTACACAACACCATGAATAGACTTCTTCAGCTATCTTTAGAAATTTTCCGAATGTTTAACAGAGAATATGAAAAATGCCAAATGGACAGTCAATCTTTAAAAGACCGAAAATGAACTGACAACTCCATCGCTTAAAAGAACTAGAGGCTCTAAAGAGCCTGTGTCACTAATATTGGTTTGTGATAATATTAAACAAAATACACAGATGGATTTATGACACAATTGAGTGTTGGTGATGGTGATGTGTTTGTAGATCTCACATGTACTTTACTGACCATTTTTGATGCTTACAATTATCTCCATCTAAAATAAACTTGATCCAGTAGTTACAGTGAAAAAAGTTAGTTAAAATTTACAAATCTTATGAAAATTGTTAAAAATTGACAATAAAGGGCAATAACTTCATAGGGGGTTAATCGACCGTTTTTGTCCTGTTAACTTATTTTTAGGTCTTAACTTTGTAGCAGGCACAATTCTGCCTAAGATTCGGTCAGTCCTCAGAGGATTCAAAATAAGAATCTAAAACTAGTTATATAAAATATTTAAATTTCTCGCAGAAGGTAATCAAAGGTTTTGCGACGATGCAAATATTAAACTTTACAATATAGACAAAGATCTTTAGCCAAGGAATTCAAACATCTAAAGCTATGCAATTTAACAAATATATACTGAATAAGCTTCATGTAAATCATTAAATAAGGAAATATGAAATTTATAGTTTTAAACAAGGGAAATAATAATAACATAATATTCCTAACTGCCACATTCCTCCCCCCTAAGACAAAAGATAAATTTCATAAAAAAAGTCTGCACACTAAAATGTCTATCAAATGGATGTATATGCAGCACTAAAAACCAAAGATTTAAAAGTCATGTTAACATTAAATCAAATATATATCAGTCAAATCTAATTAACGAGAAAGTTCAAACTGTTCAATGGAGACCACTTCATCAATCTGATACCTCCTCCTCCCTTCGAAAACAAATGTATATGAAATTACATTTGACAGTGAAATATTACAAAAGTCCATCAACGTTCATCAGAATAAATGTCTTTCAAGCAAATGTAGAACTATCACTTTTAAATAAATGTCACTGTTTAACACATACACAAACACACATCGGCATTAGGTTCAAAGAATAACGGGCGCGACTTGAGGTCTTCTTGTTAAGTATTCTTCAGATTCCATGGTGCGGCATATATTGTAACGGCACATCCAATGTTGAAATCCATGAAAAGTTATACCAGGCAATGTCCACCAATGTTGATCTTACAGTGGCACATTTGACGTGTACCACCGGGTTCTTTAACTGCACTCCAGCGTTGTTGATAACGGTAACACAGACGTTGTGCCACCGGAGATGGATCGGGTCCATCTGTATGCAGGGGTCTCAAAATAAAGTTGGACGATGCCCAGCTTTTTAGCAAGGTTCTAATTAATGGATAAGATCCATCTGTATAGGCTTGAAGTGTTCCTAACTTCAAACTTAACGTTCACTCTATTGGTTTCTGCCATGACAAAAGTCAAGAAGTCGGTCTCCCGTAAACTCTCTAAATAATACATATTCAGCTAGAGATTACAATCCAGACAAACGAGCAACAACTCATAAAACAGGCCAATTCCTACTAAAACTAACCAACAGTCTACACTTCAAACTAAACAGAAGATCAGCCATAATTCAAGTCAGTATTGAAAATGAAGAATAAAACAAGTTAGGATGTGTAACATCCCTCCCTTTGAAAAAGAAAAACCAAACAGGCAAAATTGAGGCGTGTGACACCTCTGAGTACATTGAAATAAATATGAAGTGAAACTATAAATATACAACACAATGTAAAAACAAACATTAAACCAAGGTTACACAATCTGAACTGCAAAAAATGTGATTTAAATCGTTCTTCAACATCTCGCCTATTTCTGAGGGCTTAACTTGACTATCTGCAGAACTTTCATCTCTGGCATGAACTCTTAAAGACATATTTGGACACTTAGACCTGACATGACCTAACTGATGACATTTAAAACATCTCTTAGGTTTACGTTTCCTTCGTGATCTCAATCGCCTCCTCAATATATTAATTAAAATTTCAAAATGTGAACATTATTACAACAAACTGAACTTTCGAAATTATCAGTAATCTCAGGATCACCAGAAAAATGAACAGCTTCATATTCCAAAGCCAGTGATAAAGCCTCATCTAAACTATGAGGGTGTTTAAAAGTGTTCAAACATGATGTAAATAAGTCAGAAAAATACGAATCCAAATCGGAAAAATGAAGAAGAAGAAGAAGAAGAAGAATTGACGCTGGTTGTTTTCTCTTTTGAATTAGATCAAATTGTTCATATCAAAGTCCTTATTAGCCGACTATACGGTATTGATTTGTCTCATTGTTGAAGTCACATCCATTTCACTTGAACTTTATTGGTAAGTTGTGTCAATGGCAATCATACTTTATCCACTTATTTTTTTATGGTTTAAAATTTAACATAGGTACATGTACGTATTGTGAATATATCAAAAGATAGTATTATCATATTATGAATATCAACACAAAGCTTAAAGCAATACGCAAGCTTGTACATTTCATTACATAAAAGCAACACACATTTATTTACCTTCATCGAGGTATTTTAAAATATATAAGAGTTAACAAAATGTTTCACGTGTAAAAAAAATATATGGAAATAAAACATTACCTAAGGTGTTAAGGTGAGTAAATAAAACTTGAATTCATTATAACAATACTTTTACAGTATTTTGATTGAAATGGCTTTGAAATACAAAGTTAGCAACTGTCAAATGTCATGAAATTCTGTCAGTGATATCTCGTGTTCATTCAAGTTTCTCGAATCATTTTAGTGCTATGTGGGTTATTTTCAGTCTTTCGTCTGTCTTTTTATTTGTCCAGTGCCTAAAGATGTATTGTAATATTATCCACAGGATGACGGTCAAAACAAAATTAAATATACACTCCCCTGCAAAAGAAAATGCATCGTTATATTTTGAACAGTTGTTATCAAAAAGTAATGTTAGAATTGTTAAGATTTTTATCCCCAGTGTATTTTGATAAATAAAGAAACAGAAATGACATAATATTTTGTAATAAAAAGGAATGTTAAACGCTTTATGGGATAATTCCTGGTCAAGTCCTTCACAGACTTCAGCAATGAGACGTATTAATCTACTTGCTCTAGTCCTTAAAATGTAAACGCAATCAATTACTTAAAAGGTCTCCTCTCGTCTGCTATTCTCTTATATATCCCAGTGCATTCCTTAATATTCGCCTGAGAGGTTGCACCACTTCTGTCTATTGAATGAGTAATTTATGTAGACAGCATTAACATTTTTCACAGAAAATGTCAGAAATGAGACCACTAAATGATCGATGTCCAGGCAGTATTGACGTATTTCGGTTTGCTATTTATTAATTCATTTAGGGTTCCTAGACAGCGTTGACTGATATTTTACTTGCATAGATACTAATTCATGGAAAATCCAAAACTGCATAAACAATACTTGTATCCTATTTTAAAACACAATTAAGTCGACGTGTGGTACTTAACTGATGAAATATGGAGAGAGAATAAACAATTGTGTTTTCAAGGACATGCAAGATGGTGTAAAATACTATTATATAATAGTTGTAAAATATTGATAAGCAATCCGATAGTTTTATGAAAATTACAATAACAAACAAAATTTAAAGTAGCTTATATATTAACTATGTGTAATGAATTTTACAATGCTGACGTAAATGTTGTTAAGGTTGCTTTGTATATACATATCTCTGAATTTATGCATTATTTGTGGACGTTTTTTCTAATGCATCGTTTCTAACATTGCAAACTAAGTATTCAGTTAAACAATATTAGAAGCTATATTCTGCCAACGCTGCATTATTGATCTATATTACCTTTTATAGTACAAGTGTTGTGAACCCATTGTATTGATATCCAAAAGGAAAGTACAAATGGCTTGTATTCAAAATTATAGAATTTACCGAATTCGTTTGATGAAAACAGTTTATAACCAAAAAAATAAAGCGTTGCAGAGCATCAAAACATGTGTTCTAAAATTCCAACAAAACACTGTAGGGTTATAAAAAAACCTCGTATGTTGTACTGTTACACCATTTTCCCAGGGTTGGGCGCTCGCTAACATGTTTAACCTCGCCATATTCTGTATGTGCCTGTCCAAAGTCAGGAGTCTGTAGTTCATTGTCTTTTGTTGCTGTGTTACATATTTGTTTTTCGTTCATTATTTTGTTCATAAATTAGGCCGTGAGCAGTCTCGTTGGAGTTGTTTTACATTTGTCATTTGGGGGCCTTTTATAGCTGACAATGTGGTATGGCTTTGCTCATTATTGAATGACGTACGGTGACATATAGTTGTTAATTTTGGTCTCTTATGAAGAGGTGTCTCACTGGCAATCATACCACATATTATTTTTTATATTTTCAACATCGTATTTTATCTAGCCTTTAACATATTTAACTAAAAGGCCACTGATGATTTTTATGCATACGCATCTTGAGTTTGGTGTAGAATATAATTAGTCTTTGCATCATTGAGAAGTTAATTAATTATCATTGATATGGTCATAATTATAGAATATCTGTTTACAAAATTTTATATGTTTCCAAATACTATTTATTACACAACAGATGTTTTACACAACACCACGACTGCTGATTATATTATTTTAGGTTTTACTTGTGGATAATCTTGTCATTTAAATTATCTTTATTAGCGGCATGAGTTTTTAAACATGAATAACAAGAACGTGTCCTAAGTACACGGATGCCCCATCCGCACTATCATTTTCTATGTTCAGTGGACCGTGAAAATGGGATAAAATCTCTAAAATTAGAAAGATCATATCATAAGGAACATGTTTATTAAGTTTGAAGTTGATCGGACTTCAACTTCATCAAAAACTACCTCGATCAAAAACTTTACTAAAACTTTACCCTGAAACGGGACAGACGGACGAACGAACGGACGGACGGACGAACGAACACACAGACCAGAAAATATAATGCCCATAAATGGGGCATAAAAATAGATCAATAAAATGTAACGCAATATTTACGGGAGTAATAGATTGATTAATCCAACAGCAATATGAAAACCGACAGAGGTCAGTTTCATTACCTTACTGTGAAAAATAGTTTATATAATGATATCCATTTGACGTGACTCTGTACTAATGCATCTCGTAATTTGTTTTGTATTCTTATCTTATATAATTTCTCTTAATAGTATGTGCTTTGTCCGTATGACGTTTTGTGTTGCTTTGATACATATGACGTGTGTCTGTACTTATACATCCTGCCATTGTGTTATTGTTCTATGATCATTTCCGTATTCTTGTCTTTCATATTTGATAATGCTTTGTCTATATGCCCTTGTGTGTTTCCTTGAAACCGTTTTTCAGAAGAAAATAAATCACAATAAGTATATACACAAGAGGCAAGAAGGACAAAGGAAACTTCTAATTTAGATTCTGAAGAGGATATGCCTAAAATAACTTTTATACCATATTCTGTTCATACCTTGAACGACATTTTTTTTTTTTTTTTCATAAAGTACGTCAAACGGGCGATCTTACGTCAGAGGTAATGTTAACTTTACCATGTGTCTGTCAAGTTAAGGATTCGGTCCCAGTAATTAAAATATTTCAATCCTTTATCATGTTTATGGGTTGATTTAACATAGATACATAAAATCGTATAAAAAAAGCAATGAATAAGGTTGTTAAATTTGATATATACTTACAATTTTCTCATTCTTTACACTTTAGTTTTTACTATTAAACTCAACAGTTTTGCTAATATATTTTTTTTATATAAAAGTACGCACATGTTGAAAGTTTGTGAATTTAGGCTAAGTAATAAATTATTTGTTAAAAGGGAACGATTTGGTGGGAACATCAAATAGGCGAAGGTAGAATAATGATTTGTTCTAGTTATTATTATTTTCTCAGTAAAATGTGTACTAGTAATTAATTGTACAATCGTATTTTTACAATTAATTACTTGTATGAAGGAGTTCTACAAGAAATTACGTGTATCAAATAATTGTACAAGTAATAACTTGTACAAAATAATAACATGTACACGACATATACATACACATGCACAGAAAACCAAGTAATTGAATTGTCTAACTGAAGAGCTACAATTCTATGCAATATCTACATCTATTGTTTTGCATTTCACGTTAATATTACTTCACTCCAAAAAAACATGTAACACGGGTATAAAGATTTCTATAAAAATATACACAAAAAAAATAATAAACCATCTCCGGTGGTAAGAACAACCCTTGCCTTAAGAAGATGTAAATCTTCATTGATTTATCGATTCCACATTAAAACAAACATTTTTTAAGACAAATAGTAAACTTTTATACTGGCGATTTTAGCGTGCCTATTTTTTCTATCGATGACATTAAAATTTCAAACTATTTAAAATTGTATTGAAATGTATTAGGTTTTAATTAAAATCATATATAATTCATAAACATAAATATTTACTATTATGTATTTCAATATTAATCAAAAGACTTCGTGACTGAATGGCAAATCATTTTTCGGAAAGTACATCCCAAACTATGAATAATTGATATTAAATTTTACTTGTTCAGCATGTTTAGAATATGTATGCAAATTTTGATGGGCTTTGATGATTTTAGGTCACTTATTTTTAACGTGTTATGAATTAATAAAAATTAATTCATGTTGAATTGTTTTATTTTAAGTTGTGTTTCCACTGCGTACTTGACGATGCGTTTGCTTTGCATTACAAATGATAATAAATAAACACCTACCACAATATGAATGTTTTAATCTCTATTCTATGTGTCCTGTTTTGGTTTATAATCTCTTCATTTGTTTTGAGAAGCTAAAGATTTTCAAATATTTTTATATATTTTTCGAATATCACAATAGAGGCATTTTTTAATATGCAACTTGTGTAGACAGTTAATAAAATCAACGGTACCAATTTTCTTGCACCAGATGCGCATTTCGACAATACATGTCTCTTCAGTGATGCTCGTGGCCAAAATATTTGAAATCCAAAGCTTATATAAAAGATGAAGAGCTATAATCCAAAAGGTCCAAAAAGTAAAATATTCTTTCTTTTATTTATTTTGGGTCCGGTCAGTTAATATTTGTTTAATAAATCATAACAGTTACTGTATTTTTATTTAGATTTTACGATTCTATTAAAGCTAGTATCAAAACAAACAAACGAAAAATTGTTCATGAATGGATTTTAAAAATGCTTCATGATTGCAAATAAAGTATGAATTTGCATTTTTATCTATTTTTATAAAACAGTCATGCCATTTTACATTATATCATTTCTAAGCTTTTCACAGCGATACCATCTTCTTGTATATTATCCAAAATATGAAAACTAAAGACATTTAGAAAACAAAAATAAGATAACAAAATAAATAGATATGATAGTTAAAAGTAAACCCATACCTCAAAAATATTGCTGTATACATAGAATGTGTTTTAATAGAACAGATGGAACAGTTATTTTCAAATTTCTAACAAGATTTTATATTTTACATTTAAATTGAATTAAATAAATTTGCTAATTCATCAAAAATGGTATCAATGTTCAGCAAATGCAACACAAGTATTTATAAATCATGTCAATCTAGTATTGCTTTTATCTTTATCTAGGACTTCTCCTTTTAATTTTAAAACTTGAACAGGACAAAAATGTTCATCAAACTAGAACAATATCATAGAAAAACATCAAATTAAAAACATTTTGAATTCTGACATTAATAAAATGACACATGTGCCACTCTGAATGAAACAGCTTTAAAACTGGAAATTATATAAATTGTATCTAATAGGAAAACAAAGGTTATGGGGTGTCAAATGTAGAAACTTGAATATCAAAATTCAAAAGAATCATTAAATCTTTTTAAACTTATTCTCAAATCATTAAACAAAACACATTTTGATCCTTATAACATGTTTAATTTTGTGAATAATTGGTCAAGATTTATTAGATGTAAATTTTCACTGATGAAATTAATTTGTATTTTTGAAGTTAAAGGCAAACTGTTTTCCTTTTCCTTCACACAATCCATGCAAATGAAACGTGCAAGGAGGTTATTACAAAAATTATCATTGAAATAAACCCAAACAAAAATATTCAATAGAATTTTTTATATTTAGATCTAGTATTGTAAAACTTGAATAACTCACACAAAATAAATGGAGAATGCGTCACAGCCCCCCCCCCCCCCCCTGCACGAATTAACTTCTACATACAGATGCAGGATTTGTGCAGTAAATACTGTTTTGTGTTTGTAAGCATTGTGTATATGATTCATAACATCTGGCAAACGAAAAATAGAGAATGGAAACCAATTTTGGGGACATTTGAGACAGACTTATAGGACAAACATGGATAATACTAAACACCCCTAACGCCAAGCAGGGCGGGGAATTAGAACTTTTCTATAACTTTTCCTCTGTTCCCAGCGGCAAAAGCATATGGAGTATATGTGTCTCAATTGATACGTTACTCTAGAGCTAGCTCAAAGTACATTGATTTTGTTGAACGAGGAATACTGCTTTCTCTAAAGTTGCTAAGACAGGGCTATGAATCAATCAAATTAAGGTCATCACTCGAGAAATTTTACGGTCGCCATCATGAGCTGATTGGCCATTATGACAAAGTTGTGTCAGAAATTATATCTGATATTCTTCCTCAGTCATAATTACCTTCCATCATGAGCTGATTGGCCATTATGACAAAGTTGTGTCAGAAATTATATCTGATATTCTTCCTCAGTCATAATTACCTTCCATCATTACCGAACTGATCAAAGAAATAACACAACGGGTGCCGTACACGGTGCAGGAAATGCTTAGCCTTCCGGAGCAGCTGATTTCACTCCCGGATTTTATTGGAGTTCGTGTTGGTTTTGTGAGTCTTTGTTTAATCCTTGGTTGTGATTGTTATTGTCTATCAACTCTTAGTAAAGATAATAAGTCTTTCGTTTGTATATGTCTGGTAATATCAAATAACATGGTTAGAAAATTGGTTAGAATGATCGCAAATTACAGAGTTATCTCCACATATTCGTTAATTTCTAGTGCATTTCAACCAAATTGTATCTCCTATTACCAGAACAGAAAACAGAAATAAATGTTATTTTTGTGCATTTTATGAACTGAAATCAATGTGAAATTGGTGGGTTTTTTTGGTCATGTTTTCACCATTGCCTGATTCTTAAGCAGACTGGCACTTATGTTTGTTTTTACATTTTAAGCAAGGCAATCTTAAGAATTTGAGATGTTCCTTGATAAAACAATAAACAATAAAACAAATGACTTTAAGGCCTGTTCCTGAGTCAATGGTAATATTCTACAGATTGCTTGATAGTAATCGTATCTGAAAAAA
Organism: Mytilus trossulus; assembly: GCF_036588685.1. Classification (NCBI taxonomy): domain Eukaryota; kingdom Metazoa; phylum Mollusca; class Bivalvia; order Mytilida; family Mytilidae; genus Mytilus; species Mytilus trossulus. The sequence continues at coordinate 2,438,338 of NW_026963318.1, forward strand.
TGAAACGTGGACTAACAATATGTCACCACAAATCCATGGATGGTGTCATGATAAATTTCGATCGTCCAAAGCGCTTTTCTTGATATACATTTTGTACCTGAATCAAAACTCTGTGCGTTTAAATACTTAACAGTCAATAATGTATAAGAACTGAAAAAGCTGAAGACCTATAAGACAAAAAATAATAGGTAAATCTATATAAGTTTAACGTTGACTGAGGAAATTTAAATTTAAAAATTTGTTTTTTTATAATTTTACGATTTAATTGTTAACAGACAATTTTAGAGAATTTTATTATAAATCATGTCAGTTTTGAATTACTGACTATTGAGCTGATGTCTCACGTGGGGACTGATAGTCTAACACCAGCGGTATATATGGAATAAGGACCGTAAAATGAAATAATCTTTATTATAAATTCCATGCGACCCATGTGATTTTTTATGTAAACATCGAGAATAGTTTATGAATCTTATAAATGTTTTACATACTTTGACTGTATGTAATGTCCATTTATTAGTAAAATACGGAAATTTTTTTTTTTTACAAAATTTACTTCTGAATACTATCTTATTATCATAAACAAGCATCTGTCAAAGATTGCTACAAACCCAGGATAGTTTAAGAAAGTTATTAAAATTTTAAAAACTTTAACCACAGAGTGAATATTTGTGGACGCCGCCACCAAAAATACTGAAGGAATGTAAGATCGCTATGTCTTGCTTTTTCGACTCAAGTTGAAAGCTCAAAAAATCTTGTAACATAAGGGTCTGCATACAAAGTATATATATGTAGCATCCACGTTTTCTTCCTTCAGAAATATAATGCTTTAAATATATCACTAACACCGTCACCCAGGATGTATTCCTATGTATCGCATTCTGCTACTTTTGTTGCAAGCAGGAAAAAAATCTAGTTGTTCTTTAATGCGCCTATAAACAAATTTCATCAGGAGAAAACAGGCACCTAAAAGAGTGGCAGAAAATACAGAAGGGACATTCAAATTAAAAAAAAACTGACGTCATGGCGAATTTTTTCATACAGAATTATTTACATTTTTATTACGTTTGATCAATTCCAGACTGAATTTTATGTAGAAGTATTTCTATCTGATTCTTCATCACAGGCTGTCCTTTGTATGTCTTTTTACACAACTTTTTATACTGTTTAGATTTCTTGTCTTTATATTTGGTTAATGCAGACTCAATTTCTCTTTTCTGCTTTAAAACTTCCTGAAAAAGTTAAAAGTTAATTAATTATAACATTTTGTCCTTGATAAATGTAATTTAGGAGTCAAAACATTTCAAACTGTGAGCTACTACTCAATGATGAAACCCCCACAACAACTGGACAATTTTAATAATGTAAAAATATGTAAGTGTTCTGTAAACTGCATGTTGCTGAGTGATGAATTTGAGAAAGCATCACTCGGCATAGCTGACTTATATAAACCCTGAAACCAAATTTCAGAAATCCTTATGATGTAGTTCCTAAGAAAGATGCCTTGAAAAATATTCATGGGAAGGATGGATATAGACAGAGGTAAAACAGTGTACCCCCACTTTTTGTAAAGCAAGGGTTTAACAATAACAAACATATGGCACCAATTTTAAAAGTTTACAACACTATCATGACTATGAAAATATTTATTAAGTTACAAGTTGATGTGATTATAACATCACAAAAAACTTCCTTTAAAAAAAAAACTTTTACCGCATGTTGGAAGAACAGATGAGAAGAATAACAGACCAATGGACAGACAGACAGAAAGTCTCTCTTCTATAGTTGCTGCAGTAAAGTTCTTCTTGTAAGGGGAGAACATTTTCAGGATTATCCTTATGAAAACAAGGATATTCTTGATGGATGGGTTAATTGATGTGAAATGTCCAGTGGCAGATATAACATGCATATCAGCACATGTTCATGTCACATGACCCCTGTTTCTACTTTATTGATATGCTGAACATGATTTGTATTGTTCTAGTTCAAAGTTATAATTCCCAGGCACATTATTCTGGCTCTAAGGGGACTAGTGTTTCTTATTACTCCTAAATACTATATTAATGACAATGAATCTTTTTCATACAGTTGCTGAGAGCATGACCTAATTCTTAATCTTAAATATTGACAAAGGTAACCATGGTAACCTTAAGTTAGCAATTATTAAAAATATAATGAAAAAAAGTTATGTCAGGAGCCCGTTATTCAGTGGAGGTCATTTGTTACTGTACAAAATGTGTGTCACATTTGTATTTTTGCTCATTGTATTTACATAAATCATGCCATTTCTTTCTCATTTAAATTATTTGACATTTGCCCTTTTCAAGCTTTTAATATCTTACCATGCAGTATGGGTTTTGCTCTTTCTTGAAGGCTGTAAGATGACCGACAGTTGTTAACTTTTATGACATTTGGTCACTGGTAGCATGGGTAGAGAATTGTTTCATTGGCAATTATAATACATCTTGTTGTTTTTAAAACACCCTAAGGCCACGTTTTTTTAATTTGTTGGTTTACAGATTTTCCCCATGAAAAAGTCGGGTCGGTCGGTCGGGAAAAAAAAGAAAAAAAAACTCTTTCAAGACAGAAAAATATGCAAAATAGATATATATTTCACCTTTCTAACAATATGTTCGTTAAGGTGGTACCCAACACTCTCACTAAAATTAATTTGGCTCGTTTAATTTTCATAAAACTTTGCCAAAGAATTTACTTTGACCCTTTAACAAAAAATATAAAAAATCAAAAATTTTGAACCAACCGTTTTGACAGAAAAATTACACTGGTTATATAGCAGTTTGACAAACACCAATTTTGATCATTGAGAAGCTTAATATTCCTTTTACAACACAATGTAATTAAAACATTTAGCTGACTTTACATAGTTATCTCCCTGTAATGTTAGGTACCACCTTAAGCTATTTTTTCAACATTTCTTTAAATTTTAGTTCGATGAAATATTATTGCTCAGCTGTCATAAACTTCGACATTGTCTAGAATAATTTCCCGTAAAAAAAGGAGGGTGTACACGGACAAAGGCGAAATTAAATTGTAATTTCACATACAAGCAAAACAGATTCGCGTAGCTCTTTTACCGAAATTTTAGTGAATAATGATCTTCAAGCACGAAAACTGAAAATGAATAAAGTGTAAAACGTTGTACAAAAATAAGTTTGAACCCACATATCAATAAAGTAATAGACTCGTCCACTAGAAAATCGAGAATAACAGGTTTATCTGTTGTCATGCATCATTTTTTTTTAAACCAAATGGACGATATTTTTTTTTTATTATCTATGAAACAAAAAAATTCCAAATGATTTGTTAATATTCATTACTTTAACTGATGTCTTCAACCTGTCGGCTTTGGACAAGTCTATTTCTATGAAATGATGCATCTTACGGACTGATGACAAATAAGGGAAACGAACTTATTGTATTATATTGGTTTTAAACACACGTTTCGTTCCGTAAAATTATTTGAGCAAACGACATTTCAAGGTCAGTTATAATTGATTTGTCTATTTTAAGAAACGTAAGCTGGATGTTTAATTTTTCACAACAGAAAGTGTTATCTATTTTGTTAATGATATTTCATTTCATACAAAAAGAATATTTTAATTGTTTTCCAGGGATAATGCATTTGTTAGGGTCGGCGGGAATAAAAAAGCATGAAAAGTCAATTTTATTTTTATTCTGAAAATCGCCAAAATTGGGTTGGCGGACCCGTAAACCAACAAATTAAAAAATCCTGGCCTAATGTGATAATTGAAATTGTTACATGTATGCATCTGTTTGCTGTTTTTTTTAAAACTACATGTACTTAAATACAACAACAAAAAACAGTGTTCTTTCCAAATATTAATCTTACTTTTTTCTTCTTTTCTTTGTCCATTTTTTTCTTACTAAACTGTTTCTGTGACTTGCTGTAAGTGTTTGAGTTGCTATCCTCAATTTTCCTGAAAAGATGCCATAAATATATAAATGCATGCATGTAATTTGTAAATGTCAACTTCAATGTACTGTGTATCAATTCATTTACATTTGCAGACCTGTCAACTGTCCCAATTTTGGCGGTATCATTACGATTTTTTCATGCCTCAACCAGAATCCTGTAATCAGGATAGTTAAACAAGTCAAAATCCTGATTTTCATAAAATATACCTGAAAAAAACTATTGGTTACCGATTTTGAAGTTTTTCTGACCATTTTTTAAAAATCTATAATTTTACCTGGCGACAAATTTATGATAAGTTTACAAACCTAAGCTAATCAAGTCACAACAGGTGTCATAATTTGTTGTAACATGTTATCTACTTATCTGATGAGTCATAACAATCCTCAAAATTAATTAATTTGTTAACAGAATCGGACAGTCAAAATTTCAATTTTAATCAATTTATCATACTATAATCACTATATAGAGAATAATACATGGCAAAATCCGTATCATATGTCGTATCATCCCGAGGGCCTTTAGACCTGAGGGATGATATTGGTCGAGGGTGATACGGCATGTGATACCGATTTTGCCATGTATTATACGCTTTATCATATATTTCAACAGAAGAGTTTTATATTATATGAACTGTTTTCTGATCCATAGCAATGGGTTACCTTCAGTTCTGCTTTTGTCTTGTTTCAAAGCTTTAAAATAACTGCTCAATTATTTAAACGAAGCACCTAGGTTACCTTACAATCTGTTGTTTTGAAAATATTTTGTTTATATTTGAGTGTTTTGTATTTTTTATAGTTGCATTTAGTGTTGTAAAAAATTGATGTTCGTGACGTCACATACAATATGAAAACTTGATGTTCTTGACGTTACATACCAAACAATGACGTCATTCAAAAAATTGACCTATATTTAGAAAAAAAAATTCTTAAGCAAAAAAAAACAAAAAAAAACTGACTTTAGTTTAAAAAAAAAAAAAAGGTATGCGATACCGATTTTACCATGCGATACGGGTTTAGCCATGCGATACGGGGTATGCAATACAGGGTAGGTGATACAGACTGGAAAAAAGAACCTTTATTAGATATACAAAATAGCTGTATTTTGTACTAAATATATGATAAATATATATATATCCTGGTGAGTGAAGAACAAAAAATACGGAAAGCAAATTTACAGATCTAACATTGTTGGGTTGATGTTCAGACGAGTTGTATTTAAGCAAATTTACAGATCTAACATTGTTGGGTTGATGTTCAGACGTGTTGTATTTAATCAAATCTACTTTAACATCGTTAGGTTGATTTTGTAGGCACTTTATACATATTCTAATCTGGTATTTCTTAATCATAAGAAATCTGATGGACAAGGTATAATTTGCATTTGTCACTTCACATAGGCAGAGATATACATATAACAATTTACAGTGATTGTATGCTTCTAAAAATAGATTAGCATCCTGTAATTATACTGAAGAGATGAGTAGATGATCATTTCTGAAAACTAAAAATTAAAAAGAATACTTCATGTATTGTATCAAAGATCCTTGTTTTATTCCTACGACAAGGTAACACCTCCCGAAACGACAGCTTATTTTTATAAGCTAGAGTTGGAGTAGGGGATAAGGTCTCTGCACAATTCTAGGTGGTGTTGTCGTAGAAGTTAGAAATAAATAGTACAGGTTCCAGCCCCGGGGCCCAGGAGCAAGTTATGAATCAAACCTACTCTAACATCGTTAGGTTGATTTTCTAGGCACTAATTATATAGTTATTATATATATATAGCTATCAATGATTGGTACCAATTTTTGTGAATCAATAAAAATCTGTATTTTTATATGCAGCTCTAGAGGTTCTTCCAAATCATTTTTTTATATAAATAGTAAAAAAAAAATTTGTTGAAAGTAACTTAAACATTTTTACCCCTAACATGCCTAATAAGCATTTCTTATATGATTCTTACTTTTCTTTTCCGATCTTTTCCTCTGTCATGTCTGTGTCTTCAAAACTTGTGTGTGGCAAGGCTGTCCTTTCTCTTTTCTTTTTTTCTTTTCTCAGCATCTTAAGATATTCATATTGTACTTTCTTTTTTCTTTTATCTGCAAAACCCTGTCCTAAAAAAAAAACTGAAATTTTAATGATATACAATGTATATATATCATGTATATATAAAGGAGTCTATCATAAACTCACACCACATCTTCCTATCAAGGTTGGCAAAAAAGCGGTCAATACTAGTATTGACCATGCCAGTGGTAAATACCGGTATTTACCGGGAAATACTGGGAAATACCGGCAAATACTGGTCGATTGAAATTTTGAGTGGTCATTACTATAAAAACCTCTATCTACTTGGTCAATTATAATTACAATTAATAATTAATTTATATAGAAGGTGTTCAAATCATTTTTAATGCTTTAATTTTGAATTCTATTGTTAATTCAAACAGGAATCTATATTGATTAATGTGAACATAATATTATAGTTAAAGGATAAAAACTTTTTGCCCTTAACTTCAAATTTTCATTTCCAGCATGAAGAAGGTTTTTATCTCACAGTTAAATAGCTATGGACAGGAAATAATTTATTGTTTAGGGGAGTCTTCAAATATCAATTTTATTACTTTCAACCCATGTACTGTCAACTTTTATTCGGCGTTTTACGTTTCCGCAAATTGGCATTACTTTTCCGCGAAAAAAAGATGACGTTTCCGGAAAAAAAAGTTTACGTTTCCGCAAATAAATATATTACTTTTCCGCAAAAAAAGTAACTATTCCGGAGAAAAAAAATTATTACTTTTCCGCAAATAATTAAGGAATACCTATTGATCGAAAGCAAAGCTATAATAAAAAATAAATATGTATTAAGTTAAAGGTCATCATAACATGTAAGTAAAATACATCATTAAAATTTATGAAAACGTATGTTCAGAAATATCTTGATATGAGTTCATAAGTCAGTTCTGGCAGAATATGTGTAGCTAATACGTCGTACAAAGTCCATAGTAGCACATTCACCGTTTACAAATTTTGTATTTTGTTCAGGAAGGAAGTCCATCTTCTCCTTTTCATATTTCCGAACGGGTGCTTTAACAGTTAGAGTTCTCATCTTTATGTAAGATGTTGTCTTTAGTTTCAATAACACATCGACAAAGACAAATATGGTAGGATGGCTAGCGTAAAACTGCTCGTTCAGGTAGGCAGGAAAAGACTCGACACCATTCGTTGTTCTCTTTTCCTCGGGGTCAGGGGTGATGCCCAAATGGTTGGTGGAAATTTCAATTGCCATCTATATAAAATTCCAATATATAATCGGCAGACCTCATGCATTTATCGTCAGATGGAACATCGGCAATTAATTCAACAAAGCATTCATCAATCATGTCAGTTGGCAAGAAAGCCAATTCAAAGATTTCTCAATAAAGTTTAACTCATCCTTACCCGAGTCAGTAGTTATATCTAGTAATTTGTAGCTATACTGAGATCAGAACATTTTCTTTATTAAAAATAAAAAATAAATAATTTATCATATATGATATGTACATTCAAATCTTTATAATCTACCAGGTAAATTTGCGGAAAAGTAATAAATACAAATTGCGGAAACGTATATTTTAAATTTGCGGAAACGTAGTATTGGGACTTTGAAAAATTAGCGGAAATGCAATACGCCCCTTTTATTGGAGGCTGTTGTTTAAGTAATTAAATTTTCACACCTAGCAATGCCAGGTGATAGGTAAAAAGACCCATGTAACTTCATTTACCTGTAGTTTTATTTACCTTTAGTTTTAATTACCTGTAAAATCATACATTTTGAATAAAAATTCATTTATTTAAACATGTTTAAATAAAATATAAATTTGTATATATATATATATATATCTTATGTATGTTATATTATAATTCATAAAAACTAAATTTTAAATCAGTGACAGTAAGAAAAAGTGTTATAGATGTATAAAACATATCAAATTCATTAAGTTTATAAGCTGACACATTATATTTGACTTTTTATCAAGATTTTACTTCAATTATTAGTAGAAACAACCATGAAAATTTCAATTGACCAGTATTTGCCAGTATTGACCACTTGGGTAGTATTGTCCGGGGCGGTAAATACCGGTAAATACCACTGGTAAATACCGGGGGTGGTATTTACCGCCCAACCTTGCTTCCTATATCTATGTATGTTGGGTTGGTGTTTAGACGAGTTGTATATCATGTATATACATTATGTACACAGCCATGTATCACCATCATTGATGGCGATCTGATGGATAAATCTGTTGTAGAGTTGTCACTGACTCGGACGTACTTATAAATATAATTATTTTCTGTGACTGTATCTAACATTAATTTGTAGGATTCTTTACTATAGATAATTGAGCTGATCTGTAACAATAACATCTTGATGCCTAATTTATCATGTACTGCAGTACGACACTAGATTAAAACTGACGAGGAAAGGTAACACACGGCCAACGAAAGCTTTATTTTTGTAGAGCCCAGGTGGTCGTGTGGTCTAGCAGGACGGCTGCAGTGCAGGCGAATTGGTGTCACGATATCACAGTAGCATGGGTTCTAATCCTGGCGAGGGAAGAACAAAAAATTTGCAAAAGCAAATTTACAGATCTAACATTGTTGGGTTGATGTTTAGACAAGTTGTATATATATATCTGAATCTGAATTAATACGTTGCAGGGCTAGGATATGGCATAAATACACCTTATCGCTATTTGTCCGCCATTACTGGATATAACACAGGTTCCCGTAAAATTTTGACGTCATAAAACAAAACATTTGACGCCACAATCTGACAAGTGATTGTTGTATGCATCAAAAGGTCAAGCGGCTGGGTTGGCCGGCCGAGTAGGGTAATAGCAATAAGGTGTATGGCAACGGGAGAGAGGCGCTGGAAAATTAGTCCAACGTTGTGAGAGCAACCGAAGTTTTAAAGCTCTCAATTGTCTGAGCACACACGAGATTGTCGGGTAGTCTTTTCCAATCAGCAGAGCTCCAGATAAGAATTCACCAAATGGGGTTTTTACCCACCATTTTCTTATGTAATTGGGTGATACAGATTTTTAATTGCATTATCAATTCCAATTCACCCCTCCAGTTAATATCAAATTAGGTTTTTCACCACCAAGCTCCTTAATGTATTGGGTTTTTCATCAACATACTATTTAATATTTAGGCAATATCAACCCCGGATATTTTTCCATTTTAAATATGTTTCTTTTTTTTTAATAATATGTGCTATAGCCATTTTATTTTCTTAATTCACTAACGAGTAATTGTAGGTTTAATTTGTGTCCCGTTTCAAACCTTCTGCCAGTTTTGTATTTTCTAACAACTTATGTAAACTGTAAATAACAGATGTGTATTCCCAGGCACTCGCCTCAGATCTATTTTTCTCTTATATACCTTTATATATAAATTCTGAGATGCCTGTGTGTGTATTCACTCATAAACCGTAAAACGAAAAAAATAAAATAATATAAACTCTAATTATACTTGAATGTTTTTATTTTATTCAATTAACATAAATCTGGGTTAAGTTATCCATTATTAGTTTTTTTTGTTTCCAATTACATATCATTTCATAATTGATTTGGCCTTTCACATTTTCTAACGGCAACTGATTCAGTTTTTGACGAAGTCTCATGTTTATTAGCAATGTTCTCGTTAAGGTACGCAAACACGCTCATGGGTTCGACGGACGCTTCCTAAAAACACTGGCTGAGTGTTGTTATCATCATATCTTTCCCTCAGTTATTCAAAAGAAAGCTGAAAACATGCTTCTATTCAATATTTTTATCGAACATCCACTTTCGTTTTAACTCAATGTATGTAATGATAAATCCCGAGCTATTCGAAAATAAATATGACAACATGACACACGTTAAATGGAAAACGCCGAGAAAGTCGAAATGATTTCAAAAACACGTGTACCTTCTGAGCAAGGAAAAATTCCAACAGGGACCCATTTCAGCTACTTGATGCAGGGAACTATTTTTAGAACGAAAGGACATTTCCAGTTATAAATACAATCAAAATAGATTTACGCAACAAGTGAACACAGATAAGGGTAAATAACGCAAACGGTAGCCAACAAAGGGGTTGAGAACTCATTGTTTTGGCATATAATTGGGTTTTCCTTTGAATTAATTGGGTTATTGAACCCTGCAATGGGCAATTGCATTGGGTTTTCTTTTATTTGTATTGCGTGATCATGCAAATACGCAGCTTATCTGGAGCTCTGAATCAGGTATTGTTCTATATATATATATATAACTTAAATCCCTAACAAAAGAACCCAAATCGTAAACATTACGGTATTTCCTTTTCTTTACAAAATTTATATTGAAGTTACAAAAAAATAATTCATACATGATACAGACTTCGTCCCCATTTACAGGTAATGCCTACCTCATATTAATGAACCTCAAGTAAACAAAACAGTACTGTAAGTATTGATGTTTCTATACCTTCTTTTTTATTTCCTTTAAATTTTTTGTACTGCTCAGCCTTCAACTGTCGCTTCCCTTCTCTCTTTTTTTGCAAATCCATTCCTGCACCTTCAAAATATCAAAATCAGTGTTATTTACATGTGAAGACTAAACACTAATACGTCCTTCTCATAACCGGAAAAGTAACCTAGAATCTAGTTGTAATAATGTTTAAATCTATCCCGGAGATACATTCAAATTTCCGGGCGATGGTTGCTTTCTTAGAGATAAAAACTTGATAAGAACGTCTTTCAGCTGTATATAGTGACAAAATCTGTATAAAAAAATCATCAAAGTGATTTTTAATGTATTATCCTTTTATAAGATTGTTATTTTGAACCTATAATTGCATTCGCGGATAATATTCAACCCCCTGTCCCGAAACCTACTCTTTGTTTATAATCGATTGTGACGTCATTCATGCATTTGCCCATTGTGAAATCAGAAATGGCCAAAGACAACCTTTTACAATTAGAGAATTAATTCATTACAAGTTACCTTTGTTATTGTCAATATTTGTCGACAAAAACGGTTCTTTAATAAACAGGTAACGTATGCTGTCGGTGAAAAGGTGTGAATGGTAGCCAAGATTTAAAAAAACACGTACACTGATCCTTTGTCAAACAATTTTGTGTATCCTATCATAATTTCTGTGATGCTTTTGTCCTTGAACTTGAAGTCTTTGATGTCAACATCAAGCAAAGCATCATTTTTAAGAGAAATTTGGAATATGAAGGAACTTGGATGAAACATGTTTTTGGCCCTTGTTTTTTTTATTAGTTTCATTTCAAGGCATTTTAATATTGTTATTTGGATGGAGAGTTGTCTCATTGGCAAATTCCTAGTAAGAATGTAAACACCCTGAAGTATTATAAACCTACCAAGATTTTACAAAATATGCCTGTGATCATGGCTTAATTCTCAACAGTATACATGTGTACATGGTGGATGAACATTGTAGTTGTACTTCATTGTCCTTGTGAAAATTGGAGGGTTGGTCAGGATCCAAGGGCAAGGCTATGGTAAAAGTTTTCTGTTGACATATTTCAGTAACAATTTGGAAACATAGGATGTACAGTGACCTATAGTCGTCAAATTATGTGTCATTTGATCTCTTATGGAGAGTTGTCCCTTTGGCAACCATATATATACCACATCTTATTTTTATGTTTTCAAAGTACATGTACATTTTTATTAAACCTTTATCCCTTTTCTTAAATTAAATTTTAAATTTACTGGTGGATCTCTATATGTATGAACAAATGACATGAATGAAGAACAACCATGGAAATTTTTAAATCCTTTAAAGTATCAAAAGAAGTACATAAGCATATTCTTTTTTTCTGATCCCTAGTACATTATTTAGAGCTAGATTATTTCTGTGTGTCAGAAACTAACCATAGAAGTATTTGGAGATAGAAGATAGAAAGAACTTTGTTTAATGTGTGTTTGTATCATGTTAGTGATGTACAATGTATGAGCTTTGTATGCAATGTAAACTGAAGCGAGAAGGTGGCAGTGAAGGAGATTGTTATAGATATATGTTTATGCATCATTGTACATGTACTTGATCATCATTACAATTGTATCCCTGACCTTCAATGTTGTTAGTGGATTTTTCATTATACATTTATACATTGTATTTGTAGTACCCTACATTATCATATTTAATAACAGGTTTATTTATTTTTCAGTCTTAAATATCATTTTCCATTTATTTTTTAATTTTAAATATCAATTCCAATTTATTTTTCAATCTTAAATATAAACTCCCATTTATTTTTCAATCTTAAATATCAATTCCCATTTATTTTTCAATCTTAAATATCAATTCCAATTTATTTTTCAATCTTAATTATCAATTCCCATTTATTTATCAATCTTAAATATCAATTCCCATTTATTTTTCAATCTTAATTAATCTTAAATATCAATTCCCATTTATTTTTCAATCTTAATTAATCTTAAATATCAATTCCCATTTATTTTTCAATCTTAATTAATCTTAAATATCAATTCCCATTTATTTTTCAATCTAAATTATCAATTCCCATTTTTTTTTGGCAAGTAGATACAGCTGTACATGTCATGTAAGATTTTGTGATTAACTGACCAACATTCTCTATATTATTTATGGAAAGATATTTATATAAATGTCATATTGAATTAGACAAAAAAAAGAAGTTTGCTTGATCGATCTTTTTAATATTCCTTCAAACAGGTCAAATGAACCATTTTATTTTGTTGGAATGCTTTAGGGTTTTTGTGAAAAATTATAAAACAATTCTGTCTTGAATTAAATAATTCAAATAAACATGATCATTGATGAATATCTCAAAAAAATAAGTATGTCACATGTTCAGTCTTTCATTAGCATTGGCAGGTCATTGCAGGTTGATTTCAATTTTAGCCTTCTACATTTTTCTAGCATGTCTAGTTTAATCATGATAATTTTAAGCAGTTTGTCCTACAATTTTTTGTAAATAGTGGTAAGTTTGAAATAAACAGATATATATCATTGTACAATGTTGTGTACAATGTTGTATATATACATGTACATGTATTAAAAAAAACAGAAATTCCTGCTTAATCTTCTAAATACAAAAAAACATGAAATAAGGATAAGTTGGTGAGTAGAGTTCTTTGGCATAATTGTTAAAAAAAAAGTGTATGAATTTTGAAGGCAATGTATTTTTGTAAAGGTAATATTTCAACCATACATCATTGTGCATCATGCATTTACAAAGATGTACAAAATGTATGGCTCCTACACATATATTTATATGATTTCAATCATGTTCATTCAAAATATTGTGTTCATTTTGTAGCATCAGAAATTGTTTTAAAACACTGAGTAAAATACTACATGTCTGATTTCTATACATGAAAATGTCGTTAAAATAAAACACTGAATTGAAGAAAAAATTCAGCACATACATGTAATATTTTTCAAAGTTCTTAAAATAGTTACATTTATTGTTTCTGTCTGTGTACACATATTGTTTATGATACAATGTAGTTTCAATTATTTAATAATGCCAGATGGCCTTGCTTTTCAGGAGGGTATGATGTATTACAATGCTTGTGACATCATGTGGATATGTGTACATACATGTATCTAATTGTTTAACATTTTTAATACACATATATATATATACCTGTGCTTCAAAAGAGCTGATCCAGTACCATGAGTACCAATGAAGTAGTCCTGTGTTTTAAGATTGATTGATAAAAACACAGTCTTATGTAGTACATTTATTTGTATGTGCATGACATAAGAGGTACATGTTAATTCCTATTTTTAACTTCATCATGCTGTACAATTGCAGCTGCACTTAAACAACCACCGCCGCCAAAACAAACATAAAAACACACCATGCACATACATGTAAGAGGCTAACACTTTTGAAAATAGTACTTTACTTTTGATTTCATGTTAAACACAATACACATGATACATGACAAAACAACAGTTGTTAATGTTTGTGTCATTTTGGTCTTTTGTGGATAATTGTCTCATTGCATTGGCAATCATACCACAACTTCTTTTTTATATTTAGTTTAGAAAATAATCAACTTTTAAACTATTTGCTTTTGATTTTTTTTTTTACACTAAATTAAAAATGTTTAATTCATTTTTGTACATTCATGACATTGTACATACATGACATATTATAATGTGTATGCATTTAATATTTTTGCTCTGTTTTGATACATCAAGTATATATATGTACATGATAAAAATCAAAGACTGTATTTTCACTTTGACAAAATGAAACATGTGGAGTTGGTTAAATGAGGCAATGTTGTGAATAGCATTGTGAATTTGGTCACCATTAAGAAAAAAAAAAGGAGCAGTAACAAGTTTGATTTACTTGATTTGTATACCTATTAACTACATGAACTATGTGGGTTAGCCTTTTTTTTACATAAATATATTTGTAAGTGGAGTAACTAAATTCACAAATAATAATAAACATGGTTTAACTTCATTGTTTGTGATTACATATTATTTATGTTTATACAATACCAGGGATAATTATAGCACTTTCATGACTTTAGATTTTTAATTCGATAGCACAATTCTGAAAATGTTGGGTGTAAACTACATGTACCAACATGACCAATATAAGATTCTAATAAAAGAATTTAAGTGAGCTGAGGATTCATTTAGATATGGTTAGGCATCATCATGGTGTCATGGTGCAAGTATCCCTGAAATATTATTTTTCAAACTTTTGATTTGTACATTTGTATTTAATAATTGATCATTTCTTTTCAGCTTTTTATTATAATTACATATAAGCAATTATTGTGTATTTAGCATATAAAAAAGTTTAATTTTATACAGAAAGAGATGTACTGTGAATAAAAAGAAAAAAAAATATCATTAAGAATTAAAGACTATATAAAACATTGTCATAATGACATTTGACATTTGAAGAAAGACTGTTAAAATATTCAAGGAACCTTCTGTGCTGAAGAATCATTCAAGGACAAAATATTTGAAGAACTTTTTCTAACAGTGACAATTCAACATGTCTGCTTACGGAAACGATTGTCACTTCTACTACAATTCTAACTGTTCAAAGGTAAGTAGCTTTTTTTTTTATTTAGATGTACTTTTACATTTTTATAGATACATGTATATATATTTATTTAAGGTTTGGGGTAAAAGTAAGCTAGACAGTAACCCAGCAGCACAAACATAGCTAAGACATCTAGAGACCATGTTTAGTCTAACTCTAACATGTTAACAAACATGTATTTACTCAATATACATGAGTACTATATATATACATGAGTACTATAGTACTATATATACAATCTACATATATTCAAAATGCATTGCATCTCTCTTTATAAAATTTAGGATGTGTTAAGTATGATTGCTATTTGAATAAAAAGAAAATCGAGACAAAATGGTGTGAATTTGACCAATAACAGTCCTTCAACAGCCTTCAACAAGCTATTATAAGCTATAATTGTCAATGGCATGGCAAAACAACAAGAAAAACAATTAAACAATATTAGAACAATCAAAAATAATATATTTATGTATATATATGGTACAAAGCAACAAAAGACAACCACTGAACCACCGTAACATTTAAGAAGTGATGATCAATAAACTTTTGTGTGCATTTTCAACCTTTGCTAACTTGTGTTATACATGTACATGTGTCAAATTTATATATATTATATACAAATTATTACAAACTGCAAAACTCAGCATGAGAGGTTTATAATTAATATATAAACAGATTGACTCAAATTAAAGCAAGAAAATAATGAAATAAAGATTCTTTATGAAAAAACTTATACATATTATATGCAAGAATATCCCTTAATCATGCATATATTGATGCCAAATTTCATAAAAGACATACAAAAAAACAACAAAAAAAGCATTTACTGATTGAGGTTATTTTGAGATAATCTACATGATCTAAGGGAAACAAATCATGCTTTATTTGTACATTTTAATATGTATGATACTAAACACCTTGACTAAAATTATTTTGACTTGTTAAATTATAATATAATTTTTACAACATATAACTTTAAAAAGAAAAAAGAAAAATTGAACCAAGCATGCAGATTAAATTCAGAAAAATAAACATGATTAAAGATACGTTTTAGTCGGGCTCAGAAAAAAATTGTAAGTGATGTCAACAGGGAAACAAGAGAACTGACTTCAAAACTAAATTCTTATCAGTGAGTACCTGACCCTCCTATTTGAAGAGTTTAATTTTGGGCAGGTTTTAGAAATTTGTATTATATAACAAGTACATGTATCATTAATTAATGTTTTACATGTATATTGAATGATTCCAGGGTGAAAATTGTGCCTTTAGACATTGTGAAGCAGCTAAGAGTTCAATGGTGACCTGTACATTCTGGCAACAAGGAATCTGCTCCAAAGCAAATTGTCCATACAGACATGCAGATCTGCCTCCGACTGATGTGTTTGAGGTATATTGAATTAGATGAATATACATTTGTATAGATCTAACTAGGCTAGGGATAGCTTGTAAAAAAATGTGTGTCTAAGATCATGCGTTCAAACCCCAGCTATGTCAAATCAATGACTGTTCAGATATTCAAGTCACAAAAAAATGCTGTACTTGTCTAGAAAATTATATATAAGTTTTGCAAGGTGCATGGATCTCATATAGATCTGTTTTAAAAGTACCAATGATGTCATTGTTAAAGTCATCTTTAAGAATTTGAGTTATCTTTCTTTGTCCAGGATTAGCCAATGCTTTATACAATGCAATATTTAAGTACCCACTGATAAATTAAAGCAATCTTAACCCTTCAATGCTTACAACATTTTACAAGGACTAGGCATAGTTTATATATATTAACAAAATCAAATTGACTGTTACAAAATGCAATTGTCTTTTAAACATTTTAAAGAACATGATATCAATTAGACATTACCGTTTATATCTAGAAATGCATGATAACCTTGTTAGTATTCAATTTAAAATCTTTCTATTTTTAGAGAAATAGACCAGGCATACCATGTTACTGGGAGAACCAACCAGTAGGTTGTACCCGTTCTAATTGTCAGTACCAACATTTTAAAACTCGACCAGTGGTTCCAGGTGCACCACCTTTGCAGACTCAGCCAATTTTATCAGGTAATTAAGAACAAACTGAGATATCGTTAATTTGCAAATTGGTTAATATACTGATAGATTCCAGGAAGGGTATTTTTTCGACATATCAATTTGTTAGTAGGATCTTATATGAAAATAAAACTTTATAAATTTCTAGATCGAAAAAAGCTTTTCTGGAATAACCTTGATCAGTAATGCTCCAACCCTGCATACTTTAAAACCAAGAGTATAAGTATTTGCATACTTGAAGAGATAAAGAGAACTGAACTTATTATTTTATATGAAATGTTCCTGTATTTTATCAATTTTTTTTGTGTTTTGTTAACTGTAAAAAAAGCTAAGACTAAGGGCAGTAAATGTGAAATAATTTAAATTTTGATTTGGTTACATATATCTCCAACTTTTCCGTTTTCTTGTTGGCGAATGAAGTAGTTGAAGTAGTAATTCTTAGAACCAATAGGCTTATACTGGACAGAAATTAAGGATCTAATTTCTTTCAAATTTCCCTCAACTCCAATCTTAATTGAATAGGATTTTCAGTTTCCTATCAAAGGTTGGTGATTTTCTCCTGGTACTCTGGCTTCCTCCACCAATAAAAACTGACCGCCATGAAATAGCCTAAATGCAGTGCTTGAAAGTGGCCTTAAAAACACCAAAAATCAAACAATCAAAATCAAATCTTTCAAATTTCCCATGATTTTATCTTTAAGGATGTTAAGTGTAAATAAAAAAAAAAAATGTAAAAATCCTTATTTACATTGTATCTTATTACCACACATATAAGGCACTCTCTTGATGCAAAAAATTATCTTACATCGAAATCTCTTACAGAAAATCAGTTGCCAGATACCAGTTTTCCTCCACCATTGTTTGGACAGCAGCCACCACAACAACTGACTGCAATACCTGGGGCACCAGTCATACAGCCTGTTGTTGTTCACTTCTCAGGTAAGTACCCAGGAAGGGGACCAGTCATGTAACATTCTGTTATTTGCTATTCATGAAGGCAAATAATTTGTCATACTGTAAGCATTATGACATGTATTAGACAAAGAAATGTTGTTCACTTACATGGTATACATCATTACATGTGACCAAGGCTGGTAACTTCATTTAAACTTCTTCCTTGCTCATGAAGTCACCTACTTCTGCATTGCACTTTACTTGTAATAACCGTAGACAGGTAACCAGTTTTACTGACACAAATTAAGATTTTTAAGGTTAAGAGTTACTTGTAGAAATATGTTGTGGTTTTAATATGATAGCATAGGATATTGAAAATGAGGATTAAAGAGAGCAAAGGAACATTTTAATTCATAATCATAATAGGTCTATAATAAAAACTGGCAAATATAAAAAAAAGAAGATGGGGTATGATTGCCAATGAGACAACTATCCACAAAAGACCAAAATGACACAAACATTAACAACTATAAATCACCGTATGGCCTTCAACAATGAGCAATTATTTATAAGCATAGAATACTAAAAGACTGAGCAACATGAGCATCATGAAAAACCTACGGTGCTTCGGAAAAGTTAGCTCCAAGCTTTACAAATTAAGTGATGCTTTCACATAATTATTATTGCTCACAACAAACTATGTTCACACTCAGCTTGTCTGCTGTTAAGTGATACAAGTAAAAAGGCATATCAGTGCAAGTTTGAACATTTGATTGGTACACTATTGGTAATCAAAAATAAATGGTAATTGATAGTTTATTTAACATTTTAAAAAAAACAAGACTGAATAATTAGTAAAAATAGTGTATTCTGAATTTTCCAAAAGATTCATTTGTTTTTAGTGAAAAAGGGCACCAATGTACTATTAATATATATGTATAAATAATAAGGTTAAAATCTTAAGAAGTTGTCATGATAAATTTTTCATATATATGCTTTTTAATTTTTATAGATTCTGAAGTTGAGAGTGACAAGAATTCACCTGTGAAAAGTAAGAAACTCTTAGAACCAGAAAGTACTAAAGTAAAGTTACAGTCACTAGATTCAGCTAAAACTGACACAAACAATCTGTCATCGTCAAGAACAGTCACAACTTCTGATCAATCATCTTTGAGAACAGTCAAAGTATCTAACCAGTCATCTTTGAGAACAGTCACTGCTCCTAATCAGTCAACCTTGACTGATGTAGCTCCATCCCAGACAATCACAACAATTCAGTCAGGCAAATCAGCTTTCACATCAGTGCAGCCTTCTTCAATTCAGGCCATTACTTCAATAAAGCCAGTATTACCACAGACAGGGCAGACTATCCCTGTTGTTTCTAAGCAGGCAACGGTTGCTAGTATTCCAGATATAGATTACTTTATTGGCAGACCGTTTTTACCAAAGTTGAATAAGTCCCCTCCTCGTTCATCTCCAAAATATGATTCTAGTCCAGACAGAAGAAGTTATGACAGTAGATATAGCAGATCTCCCACCCCTAGAAGTTTGTCTCCATGGAGAAGACAATCAAGATCCCCTTCACCTAGGAGAAGACGATCCCCATTTTACTCAAGAGATCGTAGTAGGTCACCGAGGAGATGGTCTCCCAGGTATAGAAGTCCCTCTCCTAGACGCAGAAGTACATCTCCAAGAAGACGCACTCCTCCTAAAAATTCAGTATTCAGACCTCAGGACAGTTATTCACCAAATCGAAGACCTGTCCATGAACGTTTAAATAGAGATAGAAATCACCCATCAACATCTTTAAACAGGGGACGACAACCTGTAGGTGTTCCACAGAAAAAAATCAATCTCAGCAAAATTAAAGATAAAACAGGTATACATCCATAAAAATTTATTGTTCAAATTTATATTTTTCATGAATGTTATTTTTTTCAAATGTATTTGTTTGACAATTCAAAGTATATTCAGTCTGTTTTGTGGATTAAATTATTTCAAGGACATCAATTATAATGCTCAGATCATGCAGATTGAGGAAAATTGGTTTTGCCAAAAGCTGTGTTCAAGCCTTAAATTTTTTTTTACTTTGTTAAATATCATTTTCATGGTTTATCTATATCAACAAAATCCATGACAATTGATAACCCACAAATAATACTGACTCTACATACAGTTAATAATTTATAAGTATACCACATGGTACCAATCAGGAAAGTGTCTTATTTCATATATTTTTCATATCGTTAAATTAATAAGTAACTTCTCTAGATCATTTGTAGATTGAAATAATAGGTTTAAAAGTCATGTATTTCAAAGGTCTAATAACACTTTTAAATATTTATCTATATAACTGCAAGTTAATGACAATCAAAAGACTACGAAGGGAAAGAATTATTTTTATGCCCCACCTACAATAGTAGAGGGGTATTATGTTTTCTGGTCTATGCGTCCGTTCGTCCCATTTTAGGTTGAAGTTTTTGGTCAAGGTAGTTTTGATGAGGTTGAAGTCCAATCAACTTCAAACTTATCATGCTTAGTACACATGTTCCCTATGATATGATCTTTCCAATTTTAATGCCAAATTAGATTTTTTTTCCCCTAATTTTACGGTCCACTGAACATAGAAAATGAGTGCAAGTTTCAGGTTCAAGTTTTTGGTCAAGATAGTTTTTGATGAAGTTGAAGTCCAATCAACTTGAAACATAACACACATATTCCCTTTGCTATGATCTTTCTAAATTAAAATGCCAAATTAGATTTTTATCCCAATTTCATGGTCCACTGAACATAAGAAAGTGATAGTGCGAGTTGGGCATTAGTGAATTGTGGAAACAGTCTTGTTGTTTATGTAATGTGTTTAAATGACACTACTGTATTATAAAAATGTATTAAATTGATAATTATTATATTTATAGAAAGTGAAGAAGATAGCATAAAAGTCAAATCATTAGAGGAGATACAGCGAGCAAAAGCTTTGTTGTCAATGGGTTTAATTGAACTGAAGAGTGGGAAAATAGTCAAAATTTGTAAGTATATAAAATGTTGCAGTAATCTTGTTTAATAAATAAAGTTTGAATGAAAGGAGAAGTGCCAGGGAAGCTTAGAAAATGCACAGCACATTTGAATATGTACACCAAGATCATGGTGTACTCAGTGAGTTATAATAATACTGAAAAATACATATGGGTAAGGCTAAATATTTTATGTTTAAGTTTCCTGCTCCATATATAAACAAATCTATTTTTCATCTGCTACCATAAGGCAACAACTAACCTTGACAAAGAAAATTTTAAGTACAGCATATTTGCATCATGTATGATCATGATGATATTGTATTGTTGATTGATCCTATTTCAGCTGAGGGCTATTCCAGAAAAAAATGTATGGTGGGGTTGGAAGGCAGTTTTTATCAGCACCCACCACCCATACAATTGTAATTGAGAATTATAGTGCATTATAGTGTGAAAAGTTGCTCTGATACCCATCACCCATGTATTATTAATACAATGTGCCTTCCAACCCCCCCATACATTTTTTTCTGGAATAGCCCTGACCTATTTAGTCAAATTTATGATAAAATTGGCCAAAATGGATTGAAAATTTGGAAATTGTCTATGTGTTTATATATATATATATGCAAAGGAATGAACGAGCCATGTAAACATGAATTAAAAAGGGGGAAATTTAATAATCAGTTGTTATACGACCGCAAATTTTGAAAAAATTTTCGTCGTATATTGCTATCACGTTGGCGTCGTCGTCGTCGTCGTCCGAATACTTTTAGTTTTCGCACTCTAACTTTAGTAAAAGTATATAGAAATCTATGAAATTTTAACACAAGGTTTATGACCACAAAAGGAAGGTTGGTATTGATTTTGGGAGTTTTGGTCCCAATATTTTAGGAATTAGGGGCCATAAAGGGCCCAAATAAGCATTTTCTTGGTTTTCGCGCTATAACTTTAGTTTAAGTTAATAGAAATCTATGAAATTTTGACAAAAGGTTTATGACCACAAAAGAAAGGTTGGGATTGATTTTGGGAGTTTTGGTTTCAACAGTTTAGGAATTAGGGGCCAAAAAAGGGCCCAAATAAGCATTATTCTTGGTTTTCGCACAATAACTTTAGTTTAAGTTAATAGAAATCAATGAAATTTAAACACAATGTTTATGACCACAAAAGGAAGGTTGGTATTGATTTTGGGAGTTTAGGTCCCAACAGTTTAGGAATTAGGGGCCAAAAAGGGACCCAAATAAGCATTTTTCTTGGTTTTCGCACCATAACTTTAGTATAAGTCAATAGAAATCTATGAAATTTAAACACAAGGTTTATGACCATAAAAGGAAGGTTGGTATTGATTTTGGGAGTTTTGGTCCTAACAGTTTAGGAAAAAGGGGTCCAAAGGGTCCAAAATTAAACTTTGTTTGATTTCATCAAGAATTGAATAATTGGGGTTCTTTGATATGCGGAATCTAACTGTGTATGTAGATTCTTAATTTTTGGTCCCATTTTCAAATTGGTCTACATTAAGGTCCAAAGGGTCCAAAATTAAACTTAGTTTGATTTTGACAAAAAATTAATCGGTTGGGTTCTTTGATATGCTGAATCTAAAAATGTATTTAGATTCTTGATTATTGGCCCAGTTTGCAAGTTGGTCCAAATCGGGGTCCAAAATTAAACATTGTTTGATTTCATTAAAAATTGAATAAATGGGGTTCTTTGATATGCCAAATCTAACTGTGTATGTAGATTCTTCATTTTTGGTCCTGTTTTCAAATTGGTCTGCATTAAAGTCCAAAGGGTCCAAAATTAAACTTAGTTTGATTTTAACAAAAATTGAAATCTTGGGGTTCTTTGATATGCTGAATCCTAACATGTACTTAAATTTTTGATTATGGGCCCAGTTTTCAAGTTGGTCCAAATCAGGATCTTAAATATTATATTAAGTATTGTGCAATAGCAAGTCTTTTCAATTGCACAGTATTGCACAATGGCAAGAAATATCTTATTGCACAATATTGTGAAATAGCAATATTTTTTTTTAATTAGAGTTATCTTTCTTTGCCCAGAATAATAAGCAAGAAATATCTAATTGCCCAATATTGTGAAATAGCAATATTATTTTTTAATTGGAGTTATCTTTCTTTGTCCAGAATCAACTCAAAGCTTTGTTATATACAATGTATATTCACTTTTTACTACCAACTGATAAATTAAAATAATCTTTACCATTCAGTGATGACAAGCAGTTTTTTTTACATCTTAATATTTTATGATGTATTTAAATGAGTAGTTATTGTTGCAAACTCCATTAGAAATTTAATTGAGATTAATTTGGAATAAGGGAAAGGGGGATGTGATTAAAAATTTGAAATGAAAAATTTTGACATAAATTTTTTTTTGAGAGGATTAATATTCAACAGCATAGTGAATTGCTCTAAGAGAAAACAAAAATTTTAAGTTCATTAGAACACAATCATTCTGTGTCAGAAACCTATGCTGTGTCAACTATTTAATCACAATCCAAATTTAGAGCTGAATCCAGCTTGAATGTTGTGACCATACTTGCCCCAACCGTTCAGGGTTCAACCTCTGCGGTCGTATAAAGCTACGCCCTGCGGAGCATCTGGTATTTTAGATTAATTTTAGATAAAAAAAAACCTGTATTATTGATTTTTCAGGTGAAGCAAAGAAATACCAGGAGGAGGAAGAAGCAGAAGAAGAGAAGAAAGCACCTCCAAAGAAAAAGAAAATTGTCAAAAAATTAACTTCCAAAAGTAAGAAAGTGGAAAAGAAACCAAAAGCCATAGTGA
This sequence comes from Mytilus trossulus, assembly GCF_036588685.1. Taxonomy (NCBI): domain Eukaryota; kingdom Metazoa; phylum Mollusca; class Bivalvia; order Mytilida; family Mytilidae; genus Mytilus; species Mytilus trossulus. Next base: position 2,462,148 of record NW_026963318.1, read on the forward strand.
AAAAGGTGGAAAAAGTTGTAAAGAAAGAAGAAAGTGAGGAGGAGAAAGAAGAGGAAGAAGAAAACTTTGAAGATGGAGATGACTTAGGGGAAGAACCAGAAATAGATATTTGTGAGGCTACAGAGGAGTGGGAAGGTAATGGAATTTGGAATGTGTTAATAGGAAGATTTTTGCAGGGTAATATAACACTTAGGGGCATTATCATTTTCGGTCTATGCACCTGTTTTTTATTTCCTATGTTTGTTCCTCTTTTGTCCCGCTTCAGGTTAAATATTTTGGTTAAAGTGTTTGGTCCTTGGGTAGTTTTTGATGAAGTTGAAGTCCAATCAAGTTATTTCTAATGTATTGTATGATTAGATCTTTCTAATTTTAGAGTTTTGACTCCAATTTCATGGTCCTGTGAACATAGAAAATGATAATGCAAGTGGGGCATCCATGTACTATGGACACATTCTTGTAAGAAGTAAAAAGAAATATTCCATTGGTTTTTTTTTTAAATGCATACTTTAGGAGAGTACTGTTCACCTTGGCCTGATGGTAGAAAAATGAATCCTTTACTAAATAGCATTTGATTTAGAATAAATTGAAATATTTAGACAGCATTTGCCCAGAAAAAAGAAAAAGAGATGTAAACTAATTTGAATGGTTTTACAGATAGTACTCTTTGGGGCCCATTGATTATAGCTTGCTACTCAATGTGAGCCTAGGCTCCATGTTGAAGACTACCTTGACCTATATTGGTTTATTTTTATAAATTGTTACTTGGATGGAGAGTTTTCCCATTGGCACTCATACCACATCTTCCTATATATCTAATATTTGAAATGCAGGGCCGTAACTACCTATGAGGCAGGGGAGGCAACTGCCTCCCCTAAATTTTCTACACCAATTTTTTTTTTTAAGTAATAAAATAAAATATTGACAATATGTACACAAAGAACTTGAATTTGTATTATAAAAAAACAAACGTTTATAGTTTAAACAGTGTTATCATGATGCGTGATATATCTGTTATTTCCCGGATTTTTGATCGAAAGTGAACCATTTTGGTATTTGTTTTAGTTTGGGTTTCGAATGGCCATCCATCTTTTAAACACTAGTTTTTTCTATGTCGTACGAGAACGCATAAGAAATTTTGCTATCGACAATTTAAAATAAAAATTAACTTATCACATTTATTTAGGGGCTCAATTAGCAAAAATGATTAGGCAGAGGAAGTTCCCTTTGTATTGTGAATCTTTTATTTATGATATCGGAATTTCGTTACCGGCTGAATCAGCTGTTGGATAATTTTAACGTGTCCAGTCCGATCGTACTAGAACATTATGAGCAATGCCTTAGACGTTAAACAATCCCATTCGTTGTAGTTCTATACATGTCTGTTCAGCTTTCAACAATATTGAAATTCAAGGTCCTCGATAAAAAACAAATTCAGGCTGCGTTCTATATTATCTTGCTTTATATACACATGGGTTTTTTTTCCCTTTTTTTTTTAACTTACCGGTTTGATTTGATTTCTAACAGAAAAAATATCTTTAAATACAGATGAAAATTGTTTGCAAAACAAATTGCTTCCAGGTTCAAGCATTATTGATAAGTCTTAAAGTAAGAAAATCGAAGGAAATCGGTAATTTTTAGCCATTTTGTTGAGAGAAAAAAATCACCGATCACAATGTATTTAATGTTAATAATTAAAGTTCAAAGTACAGTCTTCAAGACGGAGCCTTGGCTTACGACGAACAGTAATCTGAGATTGTTTTTGCATAAAAATTGCGTCTAGGTTTAAGCAAAACTGATGAGTCTTAAACTAAGGAAATCGAAGGAAAACGGGTTATTTTTATACATTTTACTGAGGAAAAAATCGGGGGGAGGCCTGCCTCCCCTGAAATCGAACCCTAGTTACGGCCCTGAAATGAACTATCTTGATTAAATCACAAAAAGAAAGAAGGAAAATGCAATGTTTGTTTGATTTAAAATTAAAGATGTCATAAACAAAAAGCAGAAAATTTAAATTATGTATTGAAAAATATTTCAATCTGATCATTTGAATCTGTGATCCATATTCTAACATATGTGGTTGTAACTTTCCAGAACAAGAATTCCAGAAGGAGGAGTCACAGGAAGAGGATGGGGATGTTGAGGATGAATCAGAACAAGAGGAGGAAGAAGAAGAGGAGGAGTCTGAACCTGAACCAGAACCTGTACAATATCAACAAGATATAAGAAGGGCTGTGAGAAAGGGTAATCTATCAGAACATATGTAACTGGGAGTATAGCTGATGATAAAAAATAAAGGATATGGGGTATCAATGCATGACACAAAATGAGTACTTGCACAGAACAAGTGCACAAACACAATAAGGAATCACTAATGGAAACTCCTTTTGATGTAAAATAAAACATAGGACTTGAATATTTGGCTCAGTATTTTGATTTTAAAATATTTTTTTTTTTATTATGCCCCTGTCGTTGCGGAGGGGGCATTTATGGCGAGGGCATTAAGTTTTACACTTGTATGTCTGTACGTACGTATATCCCAAAGTTGGTTTCCCTTCTCTAACTATTTTTTATACTTCTAACTTCAATGAACTGAGTTTAATATACATATATTTTTTTTCTTTGAGGGCACTTATAATAAATCTAAGTTAACATTGGCATCAACCGTATAAAATTCTGACGTAAAGTGCGTTATAACAATTGAGGTACTGTATTTATATACATGAATGCATTTCTTTTTTGATAGAAGATGTAGAGAAAAAGATAAGTCTGACATCTTCACAAGTAAAAAGAAAAAGGAAAGTTATTGTGGATGAAGAGGAAAAGAAAAACAAAGGTAAACATTGTTTAGATAAAAAAACATGTGGTCATAATATATTGATTGATAGATTGGTATTAAATGCCACTTTCAGCACTATTGGAGTACCTAGTCAGTTTATGATGGTGGAGGAAGCCAGAGTACCAGGAGATAACCATTTACCTTCTAAAGGAAAACTGACAATCCTAGAGAATTACGATTAGAGTCAAACCCCCCTGCCATTTGCAGGATCCTAACTGAATTTACCCTTTTTAATTAAAGAATTTACAATACAATACAATACAATACAATACAATGCAATGCAATACAATACAATACAATACAATACAATACAATACAATACAATACAATACAATACAATGCAATGCAATGCAATAATACAATGCAATAATACAATACAATACAAGTGTTTCGTTCAGCAGCAAATCAAATGAATATTCATGAAGGACACATGTTTTAGTAATATGAATTTTCCCTGCTTTTTACCAGAACAACTAGCTTTTGAAACCATTTTCTAGAGATTGTAAACATTGGTGAAGAAATGGTTCTAGATGTTAACTTATAATTCCTTTAAATCCAATTATCATTCACACATCTTCTGATCTACATAGTGAGCTATAAAGGGCCTTAAAATGACCAATGTAAAACTATTCAAACAGGAAAACCAATGGTCTAATCTGTATGAAAAAGAAAAACATGAAACAGTTATGAACCACACCATAAAACAACAACTACTGAACAACAGATGTGATTTAACATTACCAGTCTATAGAACAGATGTTTAAACTATATTTATTTTCAGATACAACTAAAGTCAGTGTTCAAAGTCGATTGGGACGTAAACTTAATACACCAGATGTTAGAGGCACTAAACATGCTAAACCACATCTGTCTCGTGACTCTAATGAAGCTAAAGTTGGTAATCTTCAGAGGTCACTGATTAAGGCTAGTGTAAAATCTAGGCTGGAGACAAAAAAAGTAAAACCTGAGGAAAAAGTTGACAATTTGACAAGGGGAACTATAAAATTATCTACTGGAGGTATAAAAAGTCGTCTGGGCATTGGTGCAAATGTTTCTTCCTCAAAATCTGACACGATAAGCCTAGAGCCCAGGAAAATTTCCATGAAAAGAACAATTGAAAATGATCAACAAGATGAGGTTAAGAAAGAGGTATTGAAAAAGCGAAGATGGGGTCAAGGATCGATAAAAAGCAGGCTTGGTGATAGTGCTAGTGACACAAGTGTTACTGATAGTGATCTTAAAAAGATTGTCATTGTCCGTAATTTAAGTGATGAGGACAATTCAAGAGATGGAAATAGACAAAGAGAGACAAGGGAACCAGTACAATCAACGTCCAATGAAAATACAAGTCAGATTAAAAGTACATTATCTCGTATTAATAAAATCATTGAGGACAAAAAAGTGACTCAGGAACCTGGGACCCTTAACAAGGGTCGAGGTAAACTAAACGTCTGGAGTTCAAGAGTGTCAGAAACTATTGCAGCAGTAGCACCTACAAAAAAAGAGTCAAATATAGGTATGTGATAATTTAATTTACCTGGTTTTGGTATTGTTAAGAATAAACCTTTCAAGAAGCACATGTTAAATTGATGCATTAGGAATAAATGTTGTATCATGCATACACTGCTTTAGTTTGTCATCTTACAGAAATATATTGTTGGATAACAATTTTTGTAGCAAGTGAAAAACCACCAAAAAAAAATACATGATGAAATATATTTTTTAGTCCTTCTAAATATCAGATATTTCTTCAACCATGAAAATGATTTCAAATGAAAATGATCAAATTTACAGTAATTTGAAAATAGATGTAATTGAGCAGGAAATGGAAACTTACTAGGAATATTAACTGTGTACACAAATGGGAGACAATTTACACCAATAGGACACAATAAATGTATGAAAAAAAAAAATTTGATTAAACCACAGGTTATGTGTCAAAGCGGTGCTATCAAGGAGGTGACACTCATTTGTTTTCTTTTTTTTGTGATGACATTTGCAGTTCTCATAATGAGATTTACCTTAAAAAAAAAAGCACAAAATTTCTTTGGTTTTAGAAAATTTGAAGTGAAGGTTTATTGGAGTATTGTCATGATTATATGGTATTTCGATATGGAAAAAATGACTAAATAAAAATTAAAAAAAATTTCAATTCATTTTGTATAATATATTATAATATGATTTATTGTAGATCTGTTTGATTCCTCCAGTAATGATTCCTTGGCTGCTGAGTCTGGAATGTTCAAAAAGGATACTAAAAAAGGTCCGAAGATTGAAAGGGCATTATATGTTCCTCCTGCTCGTAAACGTACAGGTATTTAAACATACAAAATATTTATTTGACTGTGAACCAGTCATTTACTATTACTGCATGCATTTTGAACTATTTATGGATTGAAGATTGTCTTTGCCTTAGACAAATGTAAGATGAGAAAAAAATGAATATATGTTTTGAAAATTAACCAGCAGATAAAAAAGACATGTAAGAAGGAATACTGTAGATTCATTATTATTTATGTGATAGTCTGTATGCAGACTTAGGCAAAACCATGTAAAATGAATGAATAAGGAGTTATGCATACATTAAAAAAAGAGAAAACAAAATTAAATAATTAAGCTGAAAAAAAAGAAAATTTGTTCTTAAGATATATAAGGTCTTTGAAGTCTGTAGCAGTCATGATTTGATATAAATGTTTAAGTGTTTGGATTGTTTTCAGTGACAACATGGATGATGGCTGTAACAAACTACTTCGTACAATTTTTTTAAGGTCTGATTTTATGTAAGTTCAACTAAAGCTATTGTTTTACCACATTGTTTTAATAATTATGTTTATGACCGGGATTTATTTTTCAGTTACTTCCTATGAAGAAGAATATGATGAGAGCAGTATTTCACCTCCTAAAAAATCTCATAAAAAACATAAGGAAAAGGTAAGAGGTGTTCCATAAAAGGATGAATATCCTGGGGAAGGAGAAGTCAGAATATATTTTGTTAAAACCAAAATGGCCTACAATGTAGAATTTTCAAAATTTCTGTATGATTCTTTGCGGAAATTTCAACAACCTAACAATTAGTTTACACTGTTTTGGAAGTATTAAGCCCCTTTATTGTGTGAGCCAAACACAGTAATACCAGTTATTCTTCTTATTTCAATTTTGAAGCTCATATTTCGGCACACACTGCACATTAAACCTGAGAAATAAAAGGGTACGGTTAAGAGAATATGCATCAATTTCGAAATGCATATCTTTCATCTGGCCTCCACAAGAACCATTGTAGCAGAAAAAACAGGATAGCAAGAAGAGAAAGATGCACATTGTTGATAGATTCAGATATCATCAACTTTTATCGAAAGATATTTTAATTGTTTATTTGACCCTAGCAATATTCATCTTTAAAGTGTGAATAGGCAATTAATTTTGCAAAGAATTAAAGATTTTATTGTTCCTACTGCAGATTTTATATTTTGTATATTCAATTATTAGCATACAGTAAAGAATTAATGACTATGCTTTACATTTTATTTACAGAAATCTGAGCCAGAAAGTATCAAGACATATTCTCAGATAATGGAAGAGAAAAGGAAGAAACTTGAGAAACAACGAGAAAAGAAGGCAAAAACTGAAGAAAAGTCTAAAAGAAAGAAAATTACCCCAATTGGTTTCAGTGATAAGGAAAATGGTAACTCCTATTTCTATACACAATCCCTTCTCTCATAGTCCTGTTAATCTGAATATATTTAATCCTAGATAGGTTCAAAAGAATCTTCTGCTTGTAAATATTATTCGAAGATTAAATAATCCTTTCTTTGACTCTGTAGACTTTGGACACTTAATTAAGTTTGTTCCACATATTTATCTATATATTGAGTCTTTTCAAAAATAGACATTATTGTCTTGTACATATTGTCAGTATGTCTATCTTTAAATTGCTGCACAGTGAAACATTTATACATGTCAATGTTAAAGGTTATAGGTCAAAGGTTCCGATACAAATTCACCAAGATTTTTTTTTCTAAAAGATCAATTTTTCATTACATTGGTTGCAATGAAATGTTGTTTTCTAAGTAAAATAAAAACTGTTCATTACAAAAAAAAACTGAATTAATTCACATCTTGTTATTACACATGTTGAAAAAAAATCCTGTAAGAACACATGTGAACGAAAACTCATATTACTCTTGTTAATCAAATCCTGTAATTTCACTCTGCCATACACCTGTTAGTGAAAAAGGGTAAAGTTCATTACGTTTTTTAATTTATTTACTGTTAACTTGCTATTTGTTTGATTTCGTGGATACCAGAGATTTATCGTTTCTGGGCCTGCTATTACTGACTATGTCATATGTGTTTTGCTCATTATTTAAGGCTGCCCATTGGCTTATAGTTGTTGACTACTTTATCATTTGGTCTCCAGTGGAGAGTTGTCGCAATGGCAATCATATCATCTTTTATTTTTATATAGATGCATTTATATTAGAAAGATGACTGTACTACTGTAAATTACAGAATAACAAATTATCACCATTCAATTAGACAAGAAACATGTTTGGTAACCTTGACACATTGAAAAGAGGAAATAAGATAATCAACTGTTAATATTAAGAGATCAATTGGCAGAGAATCAAATTTATATTGTCAACCACTTACAAATATTCAAGTATTAACTATCGCAAAACCATAAAAACAGATTTAGAGTTGTTCCATATAATTTACATGGGACCCAGGGAAGGCAACTTTAATTTGCCACAATTGGTGGTGTGAAATATTTTGTGGACTGACCTAAAATGTATGCAGGACTCTCAAATTGCTTCTATGGGTGGTTACTGTGTTATTAAAGTGCCTTCCCTGGGTGTCATGTATGTTAAACATTTTATTTATTTCTAACATTTTAAATTCTTTCATTTACAGAAACCATTTTGAATGATATAGCAGAACCAAAGAAGTCTCCAATAAAAACAGAGGTACCAGATACAAAGAGTGGTATGTTGGACTCATTCAGCTTTACTCTCCAAGAAACCACAGATGCCAGTAATCCAGCTCAGATAGACCAAGTTGATAGTTCTACAGAGCATTTAGAATTGTTTTCAACTTCAGTTCCTGAAAATTCCAAAGAAGATACTGATGATCTTCTTGAAATGTAAGAATTTTACACTCATTGCAAATTGTTTATCAATAATACAGTTTGTGGTGACTTTTTCAACCCTTTTTCTCAAGCATTTATATTAGGGTCTGTACAGGGTTTATAGAATAGAGAATAATTGACAAAAAGAACAGAAAAAGGGAGCAAAACAAACAGAATAGAAATAAATATTTGAATAAATTTTTTGTGGTGATTTTTTTCAACCTTTATCTAAAGCATTCATAAAGGGTTTATAGAATAGAGAATGATTGACAAAAAGTACAGATAAAGGGCAAATTTAAGACGAACAAGGAGGGCAACACAAATAATTTATGCAGAAAAATTGGCAAACAAAAAAGAGAATAATGGTGTGCTAAAATATAATGAAATGAGAATAATAGGCAAAATTAATAAAGATCGAAAAATAACTAAAAATTGAAGAAAAAAGAAATGAAGAACATCCCGTCTAGACCCTTTTGTATCTGTAAGGTTTTAGGTAGTCATTGTAGATTCCATTGCCAAATCTTGTTGTCATCTATGAAGATCTTGATATGACAAAATCTGAAACAAACAAAAAACTGCTTGTTTTATGACAAAATAATACAGGACAAAAAAATATCACTGACAACGGTCCCCAATGACCACTGATTAACATGCTTCACACTTTTGATAGGCACACACATAATTTGGCAGGTTTAATGTGTATGTGAGCAAAAAAACCTTGAAAACAGAACTTGAATGATAAACATGATGTCTAGCATTCTTACAGTTTGACGTGAAAAGATCAGCTAAACATTAAAAGTCTAGCAACTGTTTGAATATGTTGAATGTAGAAATCTTGATATTATTATTGTTATATATTAAAATTTTACATTTATTTGAGAGATGGATATATCATTCAATTAATGTGACTATGATAACATTACAGGTCACCTACCAAGAAGACAAGTGATGACTCATGGTTAGAGTTTAGTAAAGAAGATTTAGACATGACGGGATGTGAACCTGCCGATGATGATGACCTTCTCAGGGAAATCGATGAATTATTGGCGTGAGGCGACAGATTTATTGACACCAATTTTTAACTATGACCAAAGACATGGAAATTTTATAAGACTGTGATAATTTTAATTCATCAGTGCTATATCGTGTGAAAAAAATCATTGGTTTACAGAAGATGAATTTTGATATTTTTAGTTGAATATTACAATAATGGAAAATTGAATTTATTACACAAATCATGTAGAAGTACATCTACTGACATTAATTTTCCGATGAATTTAAGAATATTATTCAAATTGGATTAATTTTGTAAATATTGGACAATCATTGCTGGGCAAAACAATGGTCTAAATTTAAAGTGCAATATCATTAACAGCTGATCAATGGATTAACATTTTGATCTCAATACCACAAATTGTATAAAAACAAGACATATGTGTATATAATTTGTTGATCTCTTACATATTAAAATATGTTATAATTTCATGTTTTATTGTTTCCTGTAATAATATTATGGAATAATTTTATTGAAATTATTAAACAGATTTTGTTTTTTAATACAACAAAATAAACTGAACATGATTTTCAGAGGCAATTTTGGTTATTTTAAAAGAGCTTGGTTAGCCATGAGCAACTAGAAGCTTGCTTTGCCAACAGTACAATTTACTAGTGTAGTGACTGACATATATATCACATTTACTTTGAAAACCTTACCTGCTGGAAATATCTAGTCAGTTTATTAATTTGTTCCAAAAACTTTCAAAATCAAACTCAGTTTCAGGTAACAGTTTATAAGATCAATTAAGAATATTGGACAAGACTTAGGTACATTAAGCAATGTTGTATCTAAAGTTGAAAACATTAAATTTCATCCAAACTATAGAATGCCTGATTCTTTGTCAAATGCAGGCTCTGGTATGAGTGAGAACTAAAGAAAGATAACTTAAGGTGGTACCCAACACTTTCACTAAAATTAATCTGGCTCCTTTAATTTTCATAAAATTTTGTCAAAGGATTTACTTTGACCCTTTAACAAAAATATAAAAATTTCAAAAATTTTGAACCAACCGTTTTGTCAGAAAAATTACATTGGTTATATAGCAGTTTGACAAACACTAATTTTGATCATTGAGAAGCTTAATATTCCCTTTACAACACAACGTAATTAAAACGTTAAGCTGATTTTACAGAGTTATCTCCCTGTAGTGTTAGGTACCACCTTAAGTAATGCTCACACTAACATTTAAACAGCAAAAGCATACATCTGAGAATGACATCTGAAATGTCTAACCTTCTTCACTAGGTGATGATCAAATGTGATGCAAGACCGGGAGTTGTTATACACTAGATTTTCATTGATTTTTAACAACTGTACCATCAACAATGTATTAGTTTGTAATAAGTTCTAGTTTATGGTAAACCACTAGTGGTAAGTCAAGGAAATTTAGTATGCAGTTGTATTAAAGTTGGCACATCTCATTACCATGGAGATTATTTGGCCTCGCCCCCTTAGTTATAGTCTATTGTCTTTGAAACTTTTACTTGGTTATCATGTATTAGTTTGTGATTAGGTCAGTTTATATGGAATCACTAGTTATAAGTTAATGATGATTGGTACACAGTTGTATAAGCATTTGCATATTTCATTTCCATGGAGATTATTTGGCCCCTCAGCCATGGTCTTTTGACTTTGAAATTTTTGCTTACATGTATTAGTTTGTGATTAGGTCAGTTTATTGGGAACCACTAGTGGCAAGATAATGATAATTGGTATGCAGTTGTAAAAGCATTGGCATATCTCATTTCCATGGAGATTTGTTGCCCTTCCCACTCTGTCACAGTCTATATTGACTTTGGAATTTTGCTTAGTTTTCATGTATTAGTGAGTGATTTGGTTGGTTTATAAGGAACCACTAGTGGTAGGTCCATAATATTTGGTATGCAGTTGTATTAGGATTGGCACATCTAATTACCATGGAGATTATTTGACCACACCTTCTCAGTTATGGTTTATTGACTTTGATATTTTGCTTAGTTTAATTGTATTAGTTTGTGTTTAGGTCTGTTGAGAGGGAACTACTTATGATAAGTCAATGGTATTTGGTAAACCTCCATGACAAACTATTGTCACCGCAGATAAAGCCCCAAATCAATTCGTTTTTGTGTGTACAAGTCACTACATTAACTGCTTGATAAACAAATCAGATATTGACAATTCACTTGGAAACTCAACATATACCCTCACGACATATACCAAAGAGGAAATCCTGGATTATCAAAGGTCTGTTCTATATTCATTTGGAATTTAAACCAATGATGAAGAACTGGATCTTCCATCACTGTATTGGTGATCCTGGTAAGTTTTTCTTAAACACAAAACATATTTGAAATTTATTTATCTAGGGCATGGCTGATATGCCTTAAAACTTTTCCAGATGTACATATTTGTCTGTACTCAAAGTAAATTTTGAGGTAAAAATACGGCCATTTTAGCCAAAGGGTCCACATGAACATTATAGGTCATATGAAACGAGTTACTATAATTATAATGCTACGGGAAGTATTGAACCAATACAAATCGAAAAAAGGGAAAATACTAAACTTAATCCTCTGTGCACCTTTTAATTTTTTTTATTATGAATCTACTAGTATAGCATATTATCGAAAAACTAGTGATTTGATAGGGAGAAGTTTAATCTTCTTCATATTTTCCATGCATTCCTATTTGTTGATTAAACTTTTTCATAACAATTTATTACAACTTACCTTCTTACCTTACCGCTGAATCTTCTTCCGTCCTTCAGGACAATCTCCATAGGAGTAGTAATCAACCTCCACCATCAAGAATATATTAATAACAGTTGTATGTACACAATATATATACAGTTTTTTATTTTGTACACAGTGTTCCATTCACACTCGATTCAATGCTTATCTTCTGCATGGTCCAAATAGGTGTGTGAAATGAAATTGAACTCCTTAAATTTTCACCGTAGTTTCAACTGTCGGCGTTTATCGTCTTATCGTACAGTATAGTGTGGAGTGACCCACGCTTACTATGCTTTCATAATATTCGTTATTCGCTATTTTCAGTTGTGATATAGCAGTATAGTGTGGTGGAACCCACGCTTACTACATCATGTACATTTTTGGATGGATTACACCACAGTTGTTATATTTTTAATTTAACTTTTTTTTTCTCTATTTGTTGATTTATCGTTCTAGCTCTGATGGAATGAAGGGCAAAACACAGTTTTCGAGATATAAGTTCACAGTTCTGCTCAACTTTCGTATTTAAAATAGTATCTGCCTGATGTTGGTTAATTTTCGAGCAGTCCAGAATTAATTGTAATCTGGAGTCTGTCTTGATGTTGTAAAACGATATTATTGTTTCCTTTATCAAAAAGTCATCTAGTTGTTTAAGAAACGGGTGACGTATATTTTCCAGAATTTACACTTAAGAAGCAAATGTTCTATATCTTTGTTGTCTTCATCACATAGCTTACACGTTGGCGATTCATGCTTGGTAAAGTGCACGTTTAACCTGTGTCATGTATGTACCAGTGATCATTTTAAGTTTTATTCCTATTGATAATGCCCTTTTTGATGGATTGTTGTCATTTTTCATATCAATGATTGGATGGCAATTTCTCGGTAAAAATGCATCACAGTTAAGTTGAATCAGTGAGGAATAGAATCTACAATCATGAGTTATTCTTTGAATCCAGTATGAATCCATCTTTTTTGTACTAATTTCTTCCATTCATATTTACTTGGTGGATTATCCAAAAATGAAAAATGTCACTAAATCCATATTTGTAGAGAAGGTTTTTGGTAATAACATATCAGTTGCTACTGCTGTCTAATTCAATTTGTAGTTGTCTATATGCAAGTTGTTTCTCCACAGCTTTGTCATCTTGTCTGCATAATTGTTAAGCAGGGTTAGACATTTTGTGTCAATTGATGCTTCAATTGGAAGTACACCCGATATGATATAAATAGCTGAATCTTGGGTGTTTGGAGGAAGCGATAAAACTTTTTTTCATTAGTGATTTTTGGAACTTCTCTAATTTAGTCATGTTTGATTAACCTGGTTGTAGTTGTAGTATTTCTAAACCATGAGTGAGAACTGGTTGAATGTATGTTTTGTAGATAGATATTGATGTTACAGGGTCTAGCCCATTGGTTCCGTGAAAACCAGCTGAAAGCAGGCTATATGCAGTGCGACGTGCTTTTGTTGTGTTTTGTTCAACATGAAGTGTTTCCGATTTCATTCTTGATGTTGATCGAATTATACCTAAATGCGATGAACTTGTAACATTTGGCATTTCTTGATTGTTCAAGTTAAAAACACAATTATGATTGGTAGCTTTTCTAGATTTGTTATCCACCTCTATGATTGAACATTTTTTTTGTTGTAACGTGTAGTGATGTAACTGACTGTATTGCAGAGCATGGTTGATTAAAATTTGTAAATCTCATCTGCACACGCTACAACATTAATGTTGATGAGACCAATCTTACATCCTTGATTTGATGTTTCATATAGAGATAATAAGTCTTCAATATATAATTGATATAAGTCAGCACTCAATATAGTCCTCCTTGTTTGACTCCTTGGTGTACTTTAAATTCTTTTGACAGTTGGGTTTTCTATTTGATGTTACAACTGGTGTTCAAGTGAAGATCATCAATTAGTGACCAGGTTGTTGGGTCGATATCTAATAGAAAAAGTTTTCTCATCAGCATATTTATAATGACAACATCAAATGCTGATTTGGCTTCAAGTAAAGCTATGTAGAATGGACTGTTTTTGTCACTATATTGCCTGTACGCTTCCTCAAATATAACCGCTGCATTTAAAGGCAATATATTCGGGGTGAATCCTCTTTGTAATGGTGATTGGTTCTTCAGCAAAACTGGTCTAAAATTAATTCTTGCAATATTTTCCAAAATTTTACATAGTATAGGTAGTACTATAATTCCTCTGTAGTCTTTAGATTCTTTTTTGTTTCCTTTATTCTTGAATATTGGAGAAAGTAGTCCTTATTTGATAATTTCAGGTATTAATTTGTTCTTTAGTATGATATTGACTAAAGTAAGCAGATAATCAGTGAAGTCATCTCCTGCATATAATATATGTTCAATTGATATACCAAATATAACTTCATATTTTCCTGTGTTATATAATTGCCTTAATGGCTTCATAGAGTTCTGATCTTGATACAGTTCTAAACGGTACTTGATCGCATATAGTTTTTATTGCTTTCTAGTCCATTTCACAAAGGTCCCGATGTTTGCCATCATATGTTGTGTTTGCAATAGGTCCAGCTAGGGTTTTAAAATGTTCATGCCAACCTTCAATTACTTCCTCATGTGCATACTTGTTATTTGCAACATGCAAGTCATTGCTAAAGATGTTTTATTGTTTCTTTGCTTCTTTATAAGTTGGTAGAACAATTTCTTATCTTGGGTGTTCGCAGTTATTATTCTATCTCTTTCGACATGTTTACAAATTAAGTGTGTATTTCGTCTAACAAATAAAGTTCATGATCAAACAGCCAGTGTTCTTGATATGAGGCAATAAGTTATCCATTATGTTTTTAAAATTTTCCATGAAAGGGAAAATTGTCTTTGCATTTTTACGGTTAAAAGGTTCTATTTTGGTGAGCTGGCTTCATCATGTGTTGCGCAAATTATAGTTGGTTCGGTCGTGCCCCTAAAAAAAGGTTCTGTTGGACTGGGACGTTCGGGTTGTTTTGGATAAAATTAGAGGCAACTGGATAACCTGGTCTCAGCATGCCATGATGGAGAGAATTGTATTGAATATCATTGATATTTGGTGTTATATGAGGAGCTACATTCATATTATGTACATTGTATCTTGACTGATTTGTCACAATAGGGACCTTATCATTTTAGAATATTGGTTGCCCAAAGAGAGGTGGTGCTGGTATATGGTTGGGAATCTCGATCCTTCTAGATTGTTGACATACTTGCGGTTGATCATTATTTTGTCGTGTTTTGGGAGGAGGTTGTGTCGTTGATTTCACTGTGGTGTTTGTTGTTGTATTGTGGGTCATGTTATCTCAGAATCGTGTTGTTTCCCACTTCTGTTCTCTCCTTATAGATTGTTGGTTAATGACCTCGAGGGTTATTGCTAATGTTGTTAGCTGGACTGCTAGTGTTCTCATTGGATTGGCTGATTATCTTATCAAATTGAGTGTCCATGTGTTGTAATATAAATACTGAAACTTTTTCATGTAATTTTGTGACTGCTTGATCAATGTGTTTGTTAGCAGAGCTTTGTTGGTAAAAGTTGCAGTTATAATATGAGTCTGCTGTTGTTGATTATCACTATTGTCAACATTGTGAACATTTACATCACATGTTTTTTTTGCAGAATTTTGTTTGATTTTTCGAGTTCATTGATCCTCATTTCAATTTTGCTAACATATGACTGTAACCAGACTCTTTCATTTTGTATTCCTTCATTTATTTTTTCTCTAATTTTGAGTTCTTCTTCATTTTTCTTAAGTTTTCGTTCTCTTTGTCTTATTTCACTCATTTTGATTTCTTTAGTTTCCTTTGGCATGTCTGTTTCAGATTCAGATGGCTGAGAATTGTGGCTCCACAATGTTTTTCATAGATGATGAATTTGAGTTGTCCTGAGCATACTTGTCTTTGAAACTTACATATTTAGAAATAATTATAAAACTAATAAATGTGATAATGTTTTTGGCATATTTTTGAAATCTTATCAGGAATTGAGGATCTCAAAATAAAACCACTCATAAGTATATGAGAGGTAAAATATAACGAAAGACTTTCAAACTATTAAGTCGAAAAGGGTGAAAAAGATCAAAAGACAAACAATGACAATAGTAGTATACTGCTATAGTCATCAATCGATTTAATTGAAACAAAATCAGGTAACTAACTTTTAAACTGAGAGAAACAAAGTAAGTGGAAAATAACGGAACAACCGAAACACTAAACTGCTACAAAAACAAACACCAAGATACATAAAGAAACGGACTATTTGATAACTGTCATATTCCACAACATATGCAAAACACAACATGAACACGCAAGAGTGAGCAACACGAATATCACAAAAAAAACTGGGGTGACCGCAGACGCTTAGAAGTAGATCCTGCTCCTTTATATCAGCCATTGTGCTGCTCATGTAAGTGAAAACCAGGATAAAGGTCTACTTTGGTAAGTCACATTCGATTCGAGGAAGAGGAGAAAGTGATCATGGTTACGACGATTTGAACATATGGTAAATCTAGCTATTTTTAATTTTAACTTGTTAATCTTTATACCAATGTCAGCATGTAAGTTTGTTCCTGAAAAGTTATAAGAGTGTTTAGAATTTCTTTTAAGAGTACGCAAAATGGTAAAACAAAACATAAAAAACAACTTAAAAATGCACACAAACTATATGAGTTCAAATTCCTCACATTATTATATAATAGTTCTTGAAAAACTGGTCATTATCGTGATATATGGACTGCCCACAGAGCATTGGTATTGACTAAGATAGTGATAATGACTGAGCCGAAGGCGAGGTCATTATCACTGTCGCAGTCAATACCACTGTTCTACGGGCAGTCCATGTATCACGATAATGACCATTTTTTTCAAAAACTATTATGTTTATTTCATTGAGAAACCATGTTTTGGAAAATTCTCATAAATTCAAAATGCCTACAGCGAACTCCAGTATTGTTGTTCGATTTCTATGGAAGAGTGAAGACCAGTCGTAGTAATACTGCCATTTATTTAAGTGCATTTTTTCAGTATATAAATACTTAATCAAGTTATCTTCAATTTTATAATTAACGAAAACATTTAATAAACAATTCAACAACTTTAATATTATATTAAAAACAGGAATGTTTTATAAAAGATACATCTCTCTACACAGAAAAACCACGCCCCACCGGTCATTAACAGAGAAATCACGCTTCAACGGTCATTATCTGACGAAAACCACGCCCCAACGGTCAATAACAGACGAAAACCACGCCCCACCGGTCATTACCAAGTAAAAGTTCGTTAACGACCGGTTTTCTGGTCCATTTTTTTCTGTTAATGACCGATGAAATTTATTACTGAAGAATAATGAATGTCATGTGACCCCTTTTAATCCAATAATAGAATCAGGTGAGCTAAAAAAAAAAAAAAGCTTTTAATTTGAAATCCTCTCTCCTGTCAAACTGAATGAATGGCAAAAAATGGACAACAAATAAAGAATATAGAGAACAATAGGGTGTAAAAGTATAAAGAAAAGAAGAGAATTATGTTAATGATAAAATACTGATTACACAAATGATCGATGTACAGAATAAATAAATCAACTTATTACAGAATTTTTATACCAGAATGAGTATTATTTTTAAACATGAGAAAAAATGTCCTGAAGATTAAAAAAAAATCAGAAAGGGTTATATTCTTTAGCTCTCAGAAAAAGTGCAACAGTTGGGTCGGAACTATGATAAAATTAATGCCAGTCTATATCAATTAGCATAGTGTTATATGATAATAAGAAATAAAACTAAATTTAAAACTCTTTATCTCAATAGTAAGTGCTATATGTTTCTTATAGGCTAGAGGCGTTTTTTTTTTACATTGATCGTTTTGATAACAAAAAATTAAAGTTACTCTGTTTGAGAAACAAATGCAATGTTGTAGGATTGAATGTAAGTAAATAAATGTACAAAAAAAAATACTATAGTGGGCCCTTAGGCATATTCAAAAAGGGGAAGTCGATCCAGATTAACTAACAAAATCAATGCTAATTTGCTACATGTTTGGCAAAACTTATTTTTTATGAATTGTTTGGTCCTCAATGCTCTATAACTTCTTACTTTATTTGGCCTTTGTTTTTAGCTCACCTGGCCCAAAGGGCCAAGTGAGCTTTTCTCATCACTTGGTGTCCGTCGTCCGTCGTTAACTTTTACAAAAATCTTCTCCTCTGAAACTACTGGGTCAAATTAAACCAAACTTGGCCACAATTATCATTGGGGTATCTAGTTTAAAAAAAGGTGTCCGATTACCCAGCCAACCAACCAAGATGGCCGCCATGGCTAAAAATAGAACATAGGGGTAAACTGCAGTTTTTGGCTTATAACTCAAAAACCAAAGCATTTAGAGCAAATCTGACAAGGGATAAAAATGTTAATCAGGTAAAAATCTATCTGCTCTGAAATTTTCAGATGAATCGGACAACCCGTTTTTGGGTTGCTGTTCCTAAATTGGTAATTTTAAGGAAATTTTACTGTTTTTGGTTATTATCTTGAATGTTATTATAGATCGAGATAAACTGTAAACAGCAATAATGTTCAGCAAAGTAAGGTTTACAAATTAGTCAGCGTGATCGAAATGGTCAGTTGACCCCTTTAGGAGTTATTGCCCTTTATAGTCAATTTTTAACCATTTTTCGTAAATCTTAGTAATCATTTACAAAAATCTTCTCCTCTGAAACTACTGTACCAAATTATTCCAAACTTGGCAACAATCATCTTTAAAGTATCTAGTTTAGAAAATGTGTCCGATGACCTGGCTTTCCAACCAAGATGGCCGCCATGGCTAAAAATAGAACATAGGAGTAAAATGTAGTTTTTGGCTTATAACTCAACAAGAGTGCACACACTGAAATGTCTCGCCTCCTTTACTAATCCTTGATACTATCTTAATAGACCTAAATATAAAAATTTATTACAACTGTCACATGAACTCAACATTAACCAAGGAACGGAAACATTGATCAATCAACCATGAAAATGAGGTCAAGGTCAGATAACCATGCCAGGCAAACATGTACTGCTAACAATTCTTCAATACAACAAATATAGTTGACTTATTGCTTATAAATAAAGAAAAACAGACCAAAACACACAAACACTTAAAACTTAGCAATGGACCGTGAAAATGAGGTCAAAGTCAAATAAAACCAGCGTAACCGAAATAAAGATCATAAAATATGTCCATACACCAAATATAGTTGACCTAATGCATAAAGTATTAGAAAAATGGACCAAAACTAAAAAACTTAACTATAACCACTGAACCATGAAAATGAGGTCAAGGTCAGACGACACCTGTCAGCTAGACATGTACACCTTACAATCATTCCATACGCCAATTATAGTAGACCTATTGCATATAGTATAAGAAAACAGACCAAAACACAAAAACTTAACTTTAACCACTGAACCATGCAAATGAGGTCAAGGTCAGATGACACCTGCCAGTTGGACATGTACACCTTACAGTCCTTCCATACACAGAATATACTAGACATATTGCTTATAGTATCTGAGATATGGACTTGACCACGAAAACTTAACCTTGTTCACTGATCCATGAATTGAGGTCGAGGTCAAGTGAAAACTGTCTGACAGGCATGAGGACCTTGCAAGGTACGCACATACCAAATATAGTTATCCAATTACTTATAATAAGAGAGAATTTAACATTACAAAAAATCTTAACTTTTTTTTCAAGTAGTCACTGAACAATGAAAATGAGGTCAAGGACATTGGACATGTGACTGACGGAAAGTTCGTAACATGAGGCATCTAAATACAAAGTATGAAGCATCCAGGCCTTCTACCTTCTAAAATATAAAGCTTTTAAGAAGTGAGCTAACACCGCCGCCGGATCACTATCCCTATGTCGAGCTTTCTGCAACAAAAGTTGCAGGCTCGACAAAAACCAAAGAATTTAGAGCAAATCTGCTGAGGTAAAATTGTTAATCAGGTCAAGATCTATCTGATTTGAAATTTTCAGATGAATCAGACATCACGTTGTTGGGTTGCTGCCCCTGAATTGGTAATTTTAAGGAAATTTTGCTGTTTTTGGTTATTATCTTGAATATTATTATAGATAGAGATAAACTGTAAACAGAAATAATGTTCAGCAAAGTAAGATTTACAAATAAGTCAACATGACCGAAATGGTCAATTGACCCCCTAAGGAGTTATTGTCTTTTATATAGTCAATTTTTAACAATTTTCATAAAAAAAAAAAATTTTTACTAATATTTTCCACTGAAACTACTGGGCCAAGTTCATAATAGATAGAGATAGAGATATTAAGCAGCAAGAATGTTCAGAAAAGTAAGGTGTACAAACACATCACCGTCACCAAAACATTATTCGAACGTCACTGATGAGTCTTGTAGACGAAACGCGCGTCTGTCGCAAACATAAATTTTCAATCCTGGTATATATATGATAAGTTTATTTGTCACTCAAAATTTCTATTTCAAATTAAGCTGGTCTCTATTGTTATGTATTAGTCACAATTCAAAAATTGAATAAGCCAATGTTACTAAACTACACATTTCAGACAGTTAAGATTGTACATAAAATATGCATGCAAGGATATGGATCTTTTGACATCTGATGAGTATCCTCTAATCTAAAAGGACCTCTGAAAGGGGGTGTCTCAAACTAGGCAACGTTGCCAATGGGACCAGTAAAAAGTATATATATCTTACTATACAAATCCTTTGTGAAATTTTAAACTGTTTTTGATTAAAATTGCACCAATTAAGGTATTAAATAACTGGTGTGTTCTTTGCAATCCTCAACACACAACACAAATTAGCAAAACAATATGATGGATATAAGAAGATGTGGTGTGAGTGCCAATGAGACAACTCTCCATCCAAATAACAATTCATAAAAGAAAGCCATTATAGGTCAATGTTCGGCCTTCAACACGGAACTTGGCTCACACCGAACTTTTTTGTTGTGTTTTATGTGTAAGTAACAGCCACTATGTTCCGTCAGTTACTTTTCCGGCGAGAATTTTTCAACTAGTTATTTCGTTCCGATGGAACTTTCCAACTAGTTGTTTTATTCCGAGTGCAGTCGAAAATTTCCGGAAAAAAGCAGCTTGATGAAAAGTTCCGGAACAATGTAGCTAGTTGAAGAGTTCTGACTGAACAGAACAACTAGTTAGCAAAATTTAAGTTGTATTTCAAAGCTCACAAAAAACGGAATAAGTTGCATTATCATGCAAATTTAGTATTCATAGTACCCTCGAGAGAGGGAAAATACCCCCTCCGCATGTGGATACTTTTAAAGATATCAATTTGAGATTAATGTATAACATTAAAATTAAATCTCATTCCGTTATTTTACTTTGTATCAACTCTCCAAATGGAACTTTGTGCAAAGTTGATAATTTCTGTTGGAACTTTTGGGCTAGTTTGTTAGTTCTGGTTTTCACTAATTTGACAAAGAGGAACTTTGTGACTAGTTGATCAGTTCCATTTGACTTTTGTAATCGTGACGGTATTTTAGTTCCCCTTTGAAAGGTTCAAATATAATATGTTGCGCTTTTACTTTGCATCAATTCTCCAAATGGAACTTTGTGACTGGTTGATAAGTTCCGTTGGAACTTTTGGGCTAGTTTGTTAGTTCCGATTTTAACTAATTTGGGAAAAAGGAACTTTTTAACTAGTAGATATGTTCCGTTGGAACTTTTCAACTAGACACTTTGTTCCGGTGGAACTTTTCAACCAGAGGAAGAACACAGTAACTAGTTAATAAGTTCCTCCGGACCTTTTCGGCTTGTTAGTTTTTTCCGCCCGGAACTTTCCAACGTCGGAACAAAAGAGCATTTACACTTGTAATAAGTAGTACTTTTGTTTGTCTGTTGGTCGTTTTTTTCAAGGAATTACTATACAAATCCTTGCCATTGTATATATATATATGACGTGGAAAGGTAACACATGGCCAGCGAAAGCTCTTTTTTTTTAGAGCCCAGGTGGTCGTGTGGTCTAGCGGGACGGCTGCAGTGCAGGCGACTTGGTGTCACGATATCACAGTAGCATGGGTTCGAATCCCGGCGAGGGAAGAACCAAAAATTTGCGAAAGCAAATTTACAGATCTAACATTGTTGGGTTGATATTTAGACGAGTTGTATATATATTTATTTATATAGTTCGTTTATTTTAGACTTATTTGAGTTCAAAGGAATATCCCTCTGTTATCTTTCGCATCCGCCAAGCTTCACTTAAATGACCATGGCACTAAATTCGTGGATAATTGACCCATGCCAGTTAGAGCTACGATTTGTTATTAACGCATTGCCTGCAACAGAGATGCACATTGTAATGTTCATTGGATTATCTTGAATTGCAACCGTGTTTTCATTGCTTTAAAAGGGAGGCAGTACCTTTGTCGGGATTTTTTTTTTAATTCGGGACCTCGGGATTTCATGTTTTTAAGCCCGGGATTTCGGGACGAGGACCCCTCAAACCCTCATCCCCCTTTTTAACTATACATGTTTGAACAATATTATTTTTTTTATTTTAAACTAACATGGTTACAATGTCCTCATAGTTTTCCTATTTTATAAGTTTTCAAAAGAGATCAAGACTAACACATTTTGTTCCAGGAAAACGAAAAATATTTTAACGCAGAGCTGAGACTATCCTGGGAACTGTACAGCAGACTATATCAATATACTCTGTATCTGTATGGGTACGTCGTAGCTAACCAATTCTGGCTTTTATACAACTGAAGTGAAGGCGCCGTCAATTTATTGACGTTTCACGAGAGCATATTTAAAGCTCTCTACACTTGTTGCGTGAACAATAGTGTCTTCTAGATGGTTCCAATTTACTATTGTGGACACAAAAAATGAATTTGAAAGTTGCGGTGTTTTACTAGTAGGAATGTCAAAACACCTAGTATTGTTCCTCCATGATTTGTTTTTTCAACAATATTTGTGGCTTGATAGTTGTCAAACTTTTTAGCTGTGATGTTTCGTCTCGGTCTTGCTGATTTAAGAAAATCGTCTGGATCAATAGCAGGTACCAGCCCCTCAGCCACCTTGTACAAAAATATAAGCTTTTGGCTCGTGCGTCTCAATTGTAGTTCCTGTAGCTCTAATTTTGTTAGCATGTTTGTTATCTCTAGTTTTGTAATCGCCTGTTATAAAGCGTACTGCTTGTCTTTAAATTCGTTCTAGCTTGTTTGAGTCTGCAATACTGTAGGGGTCCCATACTGTTCCATTGTATAGATCTTACTAAGGAAATGTAAGCAGTTTTCTTACATTCCTGTGGGCAGTATCGTAAATTTCTTCTGAGGAAGCTTAGGGTTGAGTTTGCCCTTTTTGGCAACGTTTGTTATATGCGTGCTCCCCTTCAGATATCTGCACTCCTAGGTATGGGTTGCTCTGAACTTGTTGGAGTATGTGGCCATTGAGAGGATAGAATCTCAGGCTTTTGTTCTTAATCGTAGTATGCTTAGTATGCTCTGAGTTAGTATTATATCATACGTTAGCATTTCTTTGCGTTAAACGAGTTGATCGCATACCCCATTTATTTGCACAATCTTCTAGGCTAGCTAGGTCTTCTTGTAGAAGTGTGTGATCTTTCTCTGTTTTGAAGGTTCTGTATAATAAACATCAATCGGCGAACAGCCGTACTAATGATTTGACAGTGTCCAGGAGGTCATTTATATGAGAAAAGTAACGGTTCCCTGTGGAATTTGTATGTATACTTTTTGTTTTGTCAATCCAAGGATTTTTATAGTAGTCTAACTATAAAACTACTTGGTCGTGTTTTTAAGCCATCAGCACCCCTCATTTGTATGTATATGTAACGGTTTATTTCTTCCTCTGTGATATTTTCTCCTGAGGATAATTTGTCACGGTAAATTTTTTCCAGGCATGGTATTTCATAGGTAGAATTTTTCCAGAGGAGTGAAAATCTATCTGTGTTATGCGGATAGTATGTACCGGTATATCTTTGTCGTATCATATTTCACAGAACCTTGTGAAATATAGTCCCACTAACTAGTATGTAACTTACCCGCAATCAATATATACCTGACATTAATTATAAAATGTTTCACAAAGGTAAAACAAATTTGCATAATTTATCAAAGGGAGGTAATTATGAGCAATTTATATCTTAAAGATATTACAATGTAATATAATATATTCCTGAATCTTTTTCATAGTGAAATTTTTCCTTGAATCATATTTTTTATATATTCATTTATATAACAAGATGACTTACATGTACAACATGATTTTTTAATAAGACAGATAACATTTCACAGGTAAGTATACTATCCAGCTGTTAAAATTGCTTTTGTTCCAATATATTGTTATGCTATAATTTATCTGATTTCCATATAATCAGCAACAACATCTTTGTCTCCAGACTATTTAAATATTAAAAATATTATCATAATCAAATTCTTCCATTACTGTTAACAGTAGTAATGCAAGATCATGCAACTATATTTCTTTAGCACATACTCACAACTTCTCGTCCAATCAAATTGCTTGAATTTGCCTTCTAATTTTCATAGTACATACTTTTTCCGTGTACTAAGTAACTACGCATGAATGACCATAAGGGTAAGATTTCATTGTATTGTAATCAAGATATTAGAACAAAAATTGCTACTGGCTATTTTGAAATAAATTCTGTGTTCCAAATTAACTAAATAGTTTTCAAACAGATTTTTAACATCCTACTGATCAATCTTTTGATCTAAATTTTGTTTTGACGATTAAAAAAAGTTTCTTACATTAAAATAAAGAGTAATAACTATGGTGCTTTATACCTTGATTAAAGTACAACTCAATCTAAAATTTGTAATCCTTTATCTTCCATGCAATTACTTTGTACACAAAAAGAGTCAACCATGAATGTTTTGAAGGGAAATTATTAATAAAGCAATTTGATATATTTAGTCATAAATTGGTCGATAATTGCATGAATTAGTTGCCTAATGTCTAGTGACAAATATTTCATGCATATAAACTATTAACTAGACAACCTATGGGTACATACCAGGGGCAGATCCAGCCATTTTTAAAAGGTGTTTCAACCAAAGATGTGGGAGGGGGGAGGGGGTCCAACTGTTTGTACTCATTCAAAAGCATTTTCAAGATAGTTTTAGGTTTTATGTGAAATTTAAAAAAAAATCAAGAATGTAAAGCTTTCACTGCAATTTAAGAATTGTCTGCTCTTGGTCAATTCATTTTGTCATCTTTCCAAGTAAATAAGTTCCTGTATAGTAAAACAACGCTTTATATCAATAAACATACTTACACCAGCAGCTACCTTCTTTACATTCTAAAGTCAAGGGCCTTTTGAAATCCTATTTTTACAATGATATTAAAGTGAGTAGATTTACAAAACTATGTAAATGAGCTACATCCAGTCAGCCAAAAAATGCCAATAGACTAATTACAGGATTACTCAAGTTGTAAATATGTGCTAAATTGGATATTGTATAGAAAGGTATATACTATGAAAATAAGAGCTTGGGGCAAAGCCCCGCGCTCTAATTTTCATAGTATATACCTTTCTATACAATAACCGAGACTTAATCTTTGAAATTATTTCTGGTTTTCTTTCTTATGTTTAATGATAATTTTCTTTTTAAACGAATGATATTTACTAGATTTTTTTCAGGATTTTTTTCAATGATAATTGTGAAATAATTCCCATTATAATACATTTTTTTTTACAAAATAGGTTTAATTCAAATACACTATTATTATTTCATAGTATTTGTAAAGGATACGTCGTTTTTTCTAACAACTATTCAATAAGTGAACTACCCAGATGAATTTCACGGCAAAGGAAAAAATATCCCAGGGAAATATTTTCCTCCGGATAAAAAAATAACAACAACTACTGTGACATTTTTTCATCCGGATCAAATTTCACCCCGATATAATTAAGAAATAATTCATGGAAGCCATAGATTTGTTGGAAATTTACACATGGCCTGGGCCGTGATATTCGAATTTTATCCTGAGCGTTAGCGAGGGATAAAATTAACGAATATCACGGCCCAGGCCATGTGTAAATTTACAACAAATCTATGGCTTCCATGAATTATTTCGATTCTAATAGGACAAATAAGTTAATTTAAATACTGAAGCGAGGGTTGGTATGCCGTGTGTGGCGCTGTTATTTTTTACTCCTTGTTAGATAAAGCTCAAATATTCTCATACATCTTTAACTTGCATTAATTATTTCGTTAATAACCGCTAAAAAAAATATGTTTAATTCTCAAACCCAATATTTCCGATTTTTAATTTACATGTTTTCTCGTAAGCTACCGTCATATCCAAAATTGACATTTCATAAAGAAGGAGCTGCCATGTTGACTCGCTGAATCAAAGGCAATAGAATAGAAAACCTCAGAATTACATTTTAATACAATATTATACGAACTTCGTTGGTTACAAAAAAGTTTTTATTTTTGTGATATTGGCTAAATATTGTTTTTATACTGTAACTTAAATTAGTATATTGATATTTTTTTTAAATCGTGAATATCAAGCTTATTTCATCCCTTAATGAACCCCTCATTGTAGAGAAAGTGTTCCATGATGAAATTGACATTGCACAAAATATGTAGTGTTACTATATTTAGGAAATAAACAAAACTAGTTGCAATACATTAATTCTTTTTATTATGCATCTGAATAAGAATAAAAGTTCTGTAATGTTTTTTGTTTAATTAAAATTAGTAATACAATAAATTTGGCAAAGCGTTTGCAATATAGGTTCAAATACATGTGGATTTACGTGGGAGGTATATTGTAACATCCATTATTATGTATATCTCTGAGTCTGCGCTAAGTATAGATATATCGAGAATTTTCACACAGTGTTGTTTACAAAGCGAAAGAAGCACGTCATATTAGAATTTTGCTTTACATATACATGTATGATGTATAGCAGTACGTTTGGGTACAGGGGCACTTTTATTTTGTAAGCATGCGTCACCGGAAGTGAACTGTTTTGTTTACCGAAAGTACTTTGAACCGTTGTTTCAATGTGTTTATAACCAGCTTTAACGTTAATCTGATAAAGACAGTTATTACTAGTGGCCCACAGATATAAAATATGGAAAGTTTAACACCGACACAGCTGAAAAAGTTGAAAGAGCACAAGTATAGTGCCACTGGAACGTCCTTAGTGGAACCGTACATGCAGATCTTCTGGCGATGGCTCGTAGAACAAATTCCAACAACCTGGGCACCAAACACGTTGACAGTTGTTGGATTGATACTTAACATTGCCACATCTACGCTGTTGTTCATGTACAGTCCAGATGGGAAATCGGAGGTAAGTAAAATCGAAGTTATTACCAAAATTAAAAAGGGGCGGTTTCAAAATACATAAACAAATTTAACGATAAAATCATATGAGTAACGAAAGAGATATTAAACATTTCTTTGTGTGAACTGTTTATGCCTGGGTTTTTATTTCATATTCATATTATTTCATATAACAGAGGTTGTTAATATTGCTATAATACATTGATTGTCCACCTTGAAGAAACCTTTGAAAACTGCCCCAAGTCATGTTGTCATCTGATATATGACTTCCGGTTTCACTTTCCTTTAGCAATATTTGTTGATATCTTAATTATTAATATTTGTTACATTTGTAAATGATTTATTATAATTTTCCATTAAAACACAAAACAGGAATCCAGATCAAGTTTTAAGTTAGTCTAAATAATTATGCATCTTGAAAGGCTATAATTATATTTCTTTTCTTTGTCTTTGACGCATTACATCAACTGTCGCAGGAAAGCGTCAAAGCAAAAGATAAAAATAGCCTCCCAAGGCATAAAAATATTTTGACTACTATAAAGTATACTCCAATCTGTGATATTTTTTTTTAATGAGTTATTGACCCCAGGTCAATAGACATATTTACACAGCAAATTTGTTCGACATAGGCATTACGTAAAATCTCACAAGTTCCTGTAAACTTTGACATCACAATTCAGAATATTTGAAGTCACTATTTAAGAGTGATTGTTGCTTGACGTCAGAGGGTTATTTAGAGACGATCTAAGGTTATTCAGTGGCAAAATTTAGCTAAATACCAAAAAGTTTAAATACCTTTTTTGCTTAAGGATTGATTGTTAGTTATTTAAAGTCAAGTATCAAATATTCCATGCATTTTCAGGATGAGCAATCTGTGACATAATAACACAAGCTTGTGACATACATGAAAAGTATAATCATAAAAATACTGAACTGCGAGGAAAATTCAAAACGGAAAGACTCCCTTATCAAATTGCAAAATCAAATAATAAAAAACATCAAACGAATAGACAACAACTGTCATATTCCTGACTTGGTACAGGCATTTTCAAATGTAGTAAATGGTGGATTGAACCTGGTTTTATAGCACTAAACCTCTTAACTTGTATGACAGTCCCATCAAATTCCATTATATTGACAACCATGCGTGAACAAAATGTCACAAATAGGGGTACAACAACAACACGAACCCCATGGGAAAATTTTCCACTACAAAAGTCAAACATCGTGACACAACTTCACATGAAAAGGTTCATCATTGACTCAAAGATATATTTTTATTTTTCATGTTTTTCCTATTTCCCTGGTTTGAACGATCACTTTTTTTGCATCATAGTTTGACATCACACATGTTCCCATTAAATTTTGAGATCAAAAGAGAAATGTTTTTGCACTACAATGTACTAACAATAGATATAGGAAGATGTGGTGTGAGTGCTAATGAGACAACTCTCCATCCAAATAACAATTTAAAAATTAAACCATTATAGGTTAAAGTACGGCCTTCAACACGGAGCCTTGGCTCACACCGAACAACAAGCTATAAAGGGCCCCAAAATTACTAGTGTAAAACCATTCAAACGGGAAAAAAACAAGAATGCCATCATTATATATATAATTTATTTTTGCTTCAAATACTACTACATGTATGGTAATGAAAAGTTTGACCTTAAATCATGTCAATGGGATGGCAAAACTGATAAGACTTACATTTGGACACATACACAGACCTGAAATAAAATACCCCTTCTAACGAGGCTGGACATTAAAAGAAAAAAGACCTTAAACAATGAGCAAAGCTAAAGCCAATAAAAAGCTCATGAAAGATTTCAAAGGCAAGACATAATTGACATATTTTAACTGAATGGTCTTGTGTTTACATGTATTTTGAATTAACAACATATTTTACACAATCTTTTTACAGGCTCCAAGATTTGTTTACTTGCTTTGTGCAATAGGTTTATTTTTATACCAGTCCTTAGATGCTATTGACGGAAAGCAAGCAAGGAGAACAAACACAAGCTCACCTCTTGGTGAACTCTTTGATCATGGTTGTGACTCAGTTTCTACAGGTAAAATATTATGACAATAGACCACTCTCAATTATGTTCTTCACTTGAAAAGTTTATCAATTTATAACTTATGAAGGCCTTTGTGATATCATTTACCAGATAGTAAAAATTGCCTATATTCCTGCACTATTTTAATAAAATTCATCAAGCCTTTTTGTGATTGTCATTTTGCAGAATAAACTAGCAATTATCTAATGAAAGTAGTGCTGATTATCAATTATAAGAATTTAAATTGCCTAATACTTCTTGCAAAGATTACATACTAGCTTAAAAATATAAAATATATAATTTGTTAAGCTCTCAGTTTTCAAGAATTCCATAGAAACTGGAACTCCATGAATAATAGTGAATCCTCAGCATACATGTATATGTTTAAACAATAACAACAAAAGAAATTTGCTCTAGTCATATTTCTGTCTCTGTAATTTGGATTAAATCCTCATAGATACCAGGATTGATATTTTGTATGCCAGATGCTTAGGCAGATACTTTTTTTTCGGCTCCAGCGAAAGACAATCTATTTTTAGGCGACAAGTCGAAAACAGTTTTTTTCTTTCAATTTTAGCATTACATATAGTGGCAGCTGGGGGTGAAACAAACAATTTTTTTTTCTCAGGGTCAAAAACAAATTATTTTTTTTTCTCCTAAAACTGGAAACAAACTTTTTTTCCCAAAAAAAATCCATAGCCCCCCCCCCCCCCCCCCCCCCCCCCCCGAAAATCAAATGGTTGCTGCTTTATTTCATCTACGTAATACTCATTAGTGATGCTCGAATAAAAAAGTCTTAAAGGTAAAATAAAAAATGGAGTTGAAAATATTCCTAAAAGTTTTGCAAAACACAGCTAAGGTTATCTTTTTCTGATGTTGAAATTTAAGGTGATCTATATATTCCTGTGCTAGAAAATCCTTTAAAAGTATTTCAAAAATTCAAAGTTTTATAATTGTAAACAGTTTATTTATAATAATTACTACATCAATGGTAAATTCAGGTCAACAAAGAAGTGCTGACTTCCAGGCTGGTGACAAATTATTTCGTCCTGTTCTCTCTCATGCCATAAGTGTTTCTAACAATGTAAGCTACAAGGAATATGTTCTTTTTGTAAGAAAACCAAAATCAGCTTTTTGAAGGTCAATGCTCAATTGATATTTACAAGTCCATTTTATGTAAACAAATCAATATATAAAATATGATAGCTGTGTAACAGATGCTGACCTTAAATTGAAATTTGTACAAAATTGCTGAGTGATGTTATCAGGTCTTAAATGTCATTTACATCATGATTGTCATCAGAAACT
This sequence comes from Mytilus trossulus, assembly GCF_036588685.1. Classification (NCBI taxonomy): domain Eukaryota; kingdom Metazoa; phylum Mollusca; class Bivalvia; order Mytilida; family Mytilidae; genus Mytilus; species Mytilus trossulus. Next base: position 2,492,605 of record NW_026963318.1, read on the forward strand.
ACATAAACTAATGGATAAAACTTGAAAAGGCCACAGGAAGGGAGGGGACATGTTCTTAGGTTCAACATTTGGAAATCTTCTTAAACATGATAAAAGGGTGTATGTTCCTCTGTGGGTCCCAGTGCAAATTCCTTGTTTGTTATTTTCAATGTTAATATCTGAAAATTTCAGATAAAGTTTAAAAAAAGATTTTATTGTTTTAATGAAAAAAAATCAAATAAAGTACAACAGTAGATTTATTAAAATGATTACTATGAAAAGAATGGAAATTATATCATTTATATTATGTAATTTGATAACTTAAAATGCAAATAAACAATCAACTTTATTGTATATACCTGTATATGAGCTGATTAGGATAGAAATCGTAGTCTCAACCAAAAATATTTGTTAAGACTAGACAAATTACTTATAAAAAGAATGATGGCTTTTGTTTTTGATGCTGATTTTGTCAGCTTGCATGTCAGCTTGCATGCCAGCTTAATTACCTTTATGGGATCGCTTGATATTCTTGCTGATATCAGAAAAGTCAGAATCAAAAACAACTATGCATTTATCATATAATATTCCCTGCCCTACCCAGGGTAATGTGTTGTTATTTCACTTGAATATGATGCTCTCTGAAATGATTTGGTTATAGATTTATTGTATATTAGATGTGATATTATAACTACTAAAAACAAGATAGTATCTTAAAATTTCCTGTTTACATTGTCAATGTATATTTGTTCCACCTAACAGAAGTTCCAGTGGACACTTTGTTATAAACAATGCTATAATACCTGTACCTGATGGAACAAATATTCTATACTATTTATTCCGTTAGGAACATCTACTGTAATAGTTATTCCTGTGGAAATAATATTCTAGAATATTTGTTCCATTTGGAAATTATATTATAAAGGAACTTCTGTTCCGTGACAAATGCAATCTGATACACCTGTTGAACCCTTCAATACATGTATAATGAGGGGGGGATAGGACCTTTATTGGGACTCCTGGATCAGTTGTTTTTAAGCTCAGGATTTCGGGATTGACCCTTTCGGGATCCAGGAATTATTTTTTCGACTTCCGGAATGTCAGGATTTCAATTTATTCAAATAGGGGACCTCCGGATTGCGTGTTTTTAAGCCTGGGATTTCGGGATCAGGACCCCTCCTACCCTCCCTCTTTAATATATATTAAAAAGGGCCAGATTTAATTTTATTGCTTGTAATACAATGTAATATATATGTTAGATTAAGAAGTACATATTACATGTTATATTTTTGTCCTTTGGTGTACATAGTTTCAAGTGGACACGAGGATGTACGTAAGTCAGGAAGGGACTTATTCATGTTATTATCTATGTGTAATTGTCATAAGACTTAATGTTTACAAAATAAATATGTAAGAGCCTTAGGCTATGATAAAAATATTCCTGGTTTCACTTCCAAAATTTGTACAGATGTTTTGGCATGTCAATGTTCTATGTAATCTATAAATGATCTTGAAATGAGCTATTTTCAGTTCTTCTATAAATTGCAAATATTAAAATTAAACATGGAAAGCTTTGGTGTGTTGATTATTTACTCGAACACATATTACATGTGTATTAAGAATAAACAAAGTGTTTGTTAGTTCTAAGTTTCTATATTCATGATGTTGATATTACTGTGTATTGCATGTTTTGACAATTTGATTTTCTAAACATCAGATAAAATGTTTTAAAAATCTCCCCCCTTTTTTCCAGACTACTATTAAAGATTTATTTTCACAGGCTGGGTGAAGCTTAGCAAAAAGTAAAACAGCAATCAATATAATTAAAATTAAATCCTTTAATTGCTCCCGGTCTGTGTCCCTATGTCACATAACACATGTAACAACTGTAACTAAGAAGATGTGATAACATTACAACATAAAAAGACACACTATAAAATATGAATTGAAAAGGTTTAACTTGATCAAATAGACATTTAAACAAAAACAAGTAAACATACACTGAACTAATAAGTTTGATCTATGACACAATACTAACATTGATAAATACAATATTAATAAAAAAAAGGTGTTGGAACAGTGACAATAAGCATGATAACACAACTCACACCTGCAAGTCTGTAACCGTGAAATAAAATATATATTTTGTAATCTGCATGAAGCTACAAATTATTATTGTAATGGTGTCACTGGTTTCCTTATTATAGTTTTTTTGCTTTTCCAGTCTTTGTAGGCTTGGCAACTGTGGTGGCATTAAACATGGGAAAAGATTTAGACTGGATGATGTATGAATTATTTGCAGCTATATTTTTATTTTATATGGCCCACTGGCAGACATATGTAACAGGAACACTTAGATTTGGACAGTAAGTACTGGTATTCTGTTCTGTAATAATCCCAGGTAAAAAGTATTTTACAAATATAATGTTTCAAATACTCAACCATCAAACAAGAAGATTAAAATGGCATTTTAAGATAAAGGTGAAAAATACCAAAGGAACTTTCAAACTCATAAGTTGAAAATAAACTACCAACACCATGGCAAAAAACAAAAAAGATTTGAAGACGACAAACATATACAAAACACAAGATGAAAAACTGAAGACTATTATACAAACAAATTGACAACTTTCGAGTTCGATGCATTTCTGTTAAAAACTTTGGGAAATTTTGCTTTTTTGGGTTCTTATCTTGAATATTATTATAGATAGAGATAAACTGTAAAAAACAATAAATGTCGGCAAAGTTAGATCTACAAGTAAGTAAACATGACCGAAATTGTCAGTTGACCCCTTTAGGAGTAATTTCCCTATATAGTCAATTTTTAACCATTTTTTCGTAAATCTTAGTAATCTTTTACAAAAATCTTCTCCTCTGAAACTACTGGGCCAAGTTAATTATAGATAGAGATAATTGTAAGCAGCAAGGATGTTCAGTAAATTAAGATGTACAAACTCATCACCATCTCCAAAACACAATTTTGTCATGAATCCATCTGTGTCCTTAAAGGCTTTGTTTCATATTCACATAGACCAACGTGAGCGACACAAGCTTTTTAGAGCCTCTAGTTTGTTATATTAATCCAAAGATCTGTACATGTATACCTTTTGGTTTTGATTCAAAATTTTATTTCAGTGATATTTAGTTTTTTGTGAAAAAAAAAAAACAGGGTGGGGGGTTTCACATGTCTTGCCGTGTCTCAAAAACAATATATTGTTACATGTATTGCTTAAAACTTTCTCAAACTTTTTATGATTATTGCATAAAACTTCCTCAGACGTTGGGCGTATCATGGGCTCATGGCGCAGCTGTTTATTATTGGACAGTTTCATTCATTTTCAGTATTAAATTTATGAAATGTTTTTTTCTTATTTTCAGGTTTGATGTTACAGAATCCCAGTTAATGATAATAGCTGTTTATTTAACAAATTTTATATTTGGATCGACATTGTGGGATCTAACGGTAAGGTTGCAAATATATAGGTAAATGGTAGTTGTTGTAAACAGCAAGAAATTTGTAATGTATAAATTTGTGAATAATTGTCAGTGTGTTTACATAAGTACAAAAGCAATGAAAAAAAAATCAAAAAATCATCAAATACACAAATAAGATCTTTAAACATAATGTAAAAATCCTAATGTAAATGTTTTCAAAATATTTTTTCAAATTTGTTAATTTGTTTTTATATGATGTATATAAGAACTAGAGGCTCTAAAGAGCCTGTGTTGCTCACCTTGGTCTATGTGAATATTAAACAAAGGAAGCAGATTGATTCATGACAAAATTGTGTTTTGGTGATGGTGATTTGTTTGTAAATATTACTTTACTAAACAGTCTTGCTGCTTACAATTATCTCTATCTATAATGAACTTGGCCCAGTAGTTTTTACAAATTTTATGAAAATTGTTAAAAATTGACTATAAAGGACAATAATTCCTAAACGGGTCAACTGACCATTTCGGTGATATTGCCTTATTACTTTGCTGAACATTATCGCTGTAACAGTTTATCTCTATCTATAATAATATTCAAGATAAAACCAAAAACAGCAAAATTTCCTTAAAATTACAAATTCAGGGGCAGTGGAGAAGATTTTTGTAAAAGTTAATGACAGACCACGACAGACGACGGACGCCAAGTGATTGGAAAAGCTCACTTGGCCCTTCGGGCTAGGTGAGCTAAAAAGGTGACAGTACTTGTGTTAATTCACTGTTGCTACAATAACATTTTGACAACAAAATGTAGTCAAAATATAAACAGATTATAAGGGAAACCAAAATAGACATACCCTTATATTTTACAGTTAGGTTTTTTTTTGCTTGTGAGAGAGCTGTCTACTTATTATATTATCATGATTAATGATCTATTTCTTATACCATAATTTTCATTTTGGTCTTTTGTGGATAGTTGTCTCATTGGCAATCATACCACGTCTTCTTTTTAATAGATCTGCAAGTTAATCTGAACAAGTGAAGCAGAATATACTCAATGGAAATTCAAACTCTTTAGTCAGAGATAGACTGACAAACTCCTGAGAAAAAACCAATAGACAAACAACAGTCTATAAAACATAAACCATATAACATAGAAAATCAAAACTTAGAAAAACAAACCTAACAAAAATATTCCTGGGTGATCCTGCTCCACATTTTGTACCCTTTGTGTTGTTCCTGTAAGTTTATATAAAAAAGAAGATGTGGTATGATTGCCAATGAGACAACTATCCACAAAAGACCAAACTGACACAGACATAAACAATTATAGGTCACCGTACGGCCTTCAACAATCCGCATATAGTCAGCTATGAAAGGCCCCAATAAGACAATGTAAAAAAAATAAAATTTATCCATATAATATAATTGCAGATTATGTTCATTTGTTGGTGGGGTTCGTGGTGTTTATTCTTTAGTTTTCTATGTTGTGTCGTGTGTACTATTGTTTTTCTGTTTTTCTTTTTCATTTTTAGCCTTGGCGTTGTCAGTTTGTTTTTGATTTATGAGTTTGACTGTCCCTTTGGTAAATTTGCCAAATTTAATTTATTTTCTGTGAACAGGCTTTATTATTATTTTATTTTCTGTGAACAGGCTTTATTATTATTTAATTTCTGTGAACAGGCTTTATTATTATTTTATTTTCTGTGAACAGGCTTTATTATTATTTTATTTTCTGTGAACAGGCTTTATTATTATTTTATTTTCTGTGAACAGGCTTTATTATTATTGTCTGTGAACAGGCTTTATTATTATTTTTTTGATTGATGTTTGCTTAAACAGATTCTACTTGCACCAGATAATGAAAGCTGTCAGATTTAATGCTGTTTTCTGTATTTTTCAGATTCCCATTATAGGAATGACATTAAGAAAAGCAGTAATTTTATTAAGTATTTTGCCACAGATTGTACAGTTCGGATCAAATTTTTCCGTCATTATGCAGGGAGGAAGTGGTAAAAATAAATCAACAATAGCTGTAAGTCAAAGTTGTATGCTGTTTTTAACGCTGTTAACATACACTGCACTCAGAAAAGGTGCTTTAAAAATGGTGAAACCACTTGTAGAATAAATTTGAGAATTTTCCTTACAATTTAATTGTACCTGTACCAACTGGACAAATGTTTGACCCCCCACCTTTATATGAAATTTTGAAGTATTTTCCCTCTGTCCTATGTATGTTTTAACAGTTGTTTATTAACATTGATAATATTTATTTTAGAAAACATTATGAATCAAAGAAGATTGGAGTCTACATCAATGGAAATGCAACCCAACGACTTGAAATAAAAAAAAAAACCCAATTCAATATATATAGGAGATGTGGTATGATTGCCAATGAGACAACTCTTCACAAGAGAGCAAATGACACAGAAATTTTACTGTTTTGTCATGATATGGTCTCTGTCAATAAGCAAAGCCCATATTGCATAGTCCAGCAATGGACGTTTGCACTTTTTCATAGGACATTAGCGCTTTTTGTTTTGGACACTTGCAATTCAAATCATAAGACATTTGTGCTTTGAAAAAGGACATTTCACTTTTTAATAGTTTTTACATTAGGACATTTGCGCTTTTGCAATATTTGTTTTTTTATGACTTCCCTCGTGTATACACAGCTAAAGGTAAACATTATAAAGACATAAATCATGTACAGTCATTACAGGTCAGTAGTTTCCACTAGATAACTGAAGCCTAAGGAGTGAAATGATTTAGCTCTTGTTATCTGTTCCGACTGGTATTTGTCCACATTTTAAATACAAAAATCAGTTTCTTTTCTAAATTCTTGACTGGGGTGCCTGTTTATCAATAACAAATCTTAAATATAATATACCGACTGTTGTTCAATGATACTCTTTAAAAAGATGAAAATAGCAGGATGAGTCAAATAAAACTTCATTATAGTGGGCATGGAAGGATTCATGACCAATTGTTGTACGCTTACTGTTTGATGGCTGGAAATCGTGTTTCAATTGTCACATAATTTTCTGTCAAGTAGTCTGCAAATTTGGAACATCTATGTTCACTTATACATAGGTAAAAAGCGCAAATGTCCGATCACTTTATTACAGGTGAATTAAAATCTAAAGCACAAATGTCCTAACATTTTACAGGTAAAAAAAACAAACGTCCTGTGCCCGCATAGTCAACACCATTTCAAGTATACATGTTACAATCAGATGATTTGCTACATTGTCATGCTTCACTGAACATTTGTATGATTCCTTCTTTATTATGGTCTTTTCAAATATTTACAGATAACATTCCATTTATAACATAATAATTATACAAATCATTTTACTTTTTCAGGGAACAAGCACTATATTTCCAGGACTACCTATAGTGTTAGTTCTAGCACTAGGTGTAATAATATCACAGAAGTCAGAAACACAAATATATGAAAATCATCCATGTTTCTTTCTTCTCTGTTTTGGATTAGTAGCTGCTAAAATAACAAACAAGTTAGTCGTAAGTATACAGATTTATCGCTATTTTATGAAATATTTCTTTGATCTTACCGACTTATAATTTCCTTTTTCAGCACAGTAGAGGGATATGAAAAATTATTCCTGGAAACTATTAATGGGAGCATGTGCCATTGTCAATGAAATAAACATCTTAGGCCAAAATTAAAAATATATTTGTTTCCCCTCCCCCACCCGGGTAATAAATAAGCCCCCGGGTCAAAAAGTTATTTTCCACCAAAAAATCAAAATTAATTTTTTCCTGAACATAATTTGTTTCCATTTTTTGAAAGTGCTTGATAGCAGAAGGATTGATAATCTAAATAAATACACTCAAATTGAGCACAAACAACTGATAAGTGGCCTGGAATGGACAAATCAAACCATTCATGTGACCATGCAATGACAATCACATCCAGTAAAAAAAAAAAAAAAAAAAAAAAAAAAAAACTGCCTTCCTGGTCTGTTTAAAAGGGTAGATCCGGGGGAGGGGAAACAGACATTCTTTAAAATGTGGCCTTAGTCATAGCTAAAATAGCAATAAACAGACTAACATTGGTCATCTCAACTCGATTGCTTTTCTGGTTCAGATGACAATCGATTATCTGTAATTATCATACGTTTCTTTGCTTACATGTCTTGGGTCAGTTGATCTGTAATTTTTCTTATCACATTTTTTAAACTCAAGGATGTTTTTGTCTCTGTTTCAAAATAGGAAGTTTTTAAAGATTCTTATAAAGTATAAAAATAACAAAATTTAAAAATTTAAAAGACAGAAAAAATGAATGGGCTCTGTCTTTAATTTTGAGATATAAGCCTTTTTATATGACTGCAAAAATTATTTTGGGATCGTAAAATGGTATGATGTCGACTTCTGAAGACACTTTTGGTTTCTGGACTAAACTTTTTTTTAAGTGAGTGGATCTCTATGAAATTAAATAAGATGGTTCAATACCACAAAGGGAAGGTTGGGATTGATTTTTTGGGATGATGGATCCAACCATTTAGGAATAAGGGGCCTGAAAGGGGCCCAAAATAAGCATTTTTCTACTTTCAGGGACAAAAATTTGTGTATAAGTATTTCAATTGCTCTGAAATTATACAACAATGTTTAATACAACAAGTAGACGGTTTTGATTCATTTTGGGGGCTATGGTGCCAACAGTTTTGGAATTAAGGACCAAAAAGGGGCCAAAAACAAGTATTTTTGTAGTTTCTGGCCAATAACTTGTGTATAAGTGTATGGATCACTCTGACATTATACCACAAGATTCTAAATCACAAAAAGAAGGCTGGGATTGAGTTTGGGGTAATTGCCCAATTTATGCAGGAATAAGGGGCCCAAAAGGGCAAAAAACAAGCATTTTTATTCTAGTTTCCAGACACTAAATTGTTTAAGAGTATGGATCTCTCTGAAATTGTACTACAAGGTTCCATATTACAAAGGAAAGGCTGGGATTGAGTATGGGGGTCATTTCTCACAGGGGGGATTAAAAAAGTTTGGAGGGGTTCTTATTTTTGTAAGGAGTGAAACAAAATTTTTTAAATTTCTAATTTTTGAAAAATTTCAAGAAGAATCTTTAATTGCACGGTATTGTGCAATATATTTGTAAGATCTTGACATTTATTTTGTGTCACAAACCCATACTATGTAAAAAATTTGATCACAATCCAAATTCAGACACAATCAAGCTTGAATATTGTGTCCAAATTTGCCCCAGCTGTTCAGGGTTCAACCTCTGTGGTCGTTTCAGGCTGCGCTCAGCAAAGCAATTTATTTAAAATTTGGCAGGAAATTATTCTCTTTAGATTTTTCATAACTTTAACATTGGCACCTTTTTCTTTCAAATAATCTGAACTTATCAGGCTGTATTTTGATAGAAGTTACAAGCTTAAAAAATGTCAATTTTAAGAGGAAGAATGAACAAATATGTAAAACATATAGTCATGTTTTCTGTCAAATAGTAGTTATATATCTGCCACTTTACTTTACAAATGCTTTATGTCACTATGTAATTGAAGTACAATAAATATTTTTTCAGACTTGAAGACTGAGTAATTTTTGAACTTTTTTTGTAGGTAGCACAGATGACAAAAAGTGAAATGGATTTATTTGACACAGCATTATTGGGTCCTGGAATGTTGTTTCTTAATCAATATTTCAACTGCATATTAAATGAATATTTGGTTTTATGGCTTATGTTTGTGAGTATTTCTATTTTCCTATGTGAATATAGATAAGAGGATGTGGTACAAGTGCCAATGAGACAAGTCTAATTACAAGTCACAATGTTTAAAAAGTTGACACTTATAAGTCAAAGTATGGCCTTCAACACAAAGCCTTGTCTCACAACAAACAGCAAGCTAAAAAGAGCATTACAAATGACTAGTGTAAACAAATTCAAACAAGAAAACCAACATTCTAATCTATGAATCAGACTGGTTTGTGCAAGCATTTTTTTCAACCAAATGTTTAATCAAGAATTAAAGCAAACTTTTTATTTCAAATATATATAACATGAAACAAAATTAATTGTTTTGAATGTAGTTTTACAATTGGTTAAACAAGTGATTTACTAACACAAAACTTTCGGAGCAGAGAAAAGAAAATCTCAATACATAGAAATTGGTGAAAAATACCAGGTCTCTCATCCAATCAAAATACAGCATTATTACATAAAGGTGGAATTATAAACAGATGTTAAGGAGGGGTATTTGTGAAAAATACCAGTCGAGAGAATATTAAATTTCGCGAGCAGTAAGGCCAGAGAGATTCATTCTCAAGACTGGTATTTTTCTCAAATACCCCTCAAGAACATGTTATATCTGTTTAATTACACCGAATGTTAATGTTTCAAAACGCATTGATGATTGTGATGTGACAAACGTCCATTCGGATAGAGTATTTTTTGTCAAATACCACGGCAGAGAGGGTAAAGAAGGCAAATACTTTTGGCAAATACCCCGGCGGCGTTAAAGATAGACGATATTCATTAACAGTCAATTGGTGAAAAATACACTGGCAACAACCAATCAAAATCCAGGATTCTTACATAAGGTGTAATTATAACGAAAATACATATTTATTTTTACCACACCTAGGGTATTATGTTTTCCGTTAAAAGTATAAAAACATGGTATACATACCATGTTTTTATTATACCATGTTTTATGCTTTTACATTTTAATTTTCTCACTGATACACATAGTTAAAATGGCTTCTACTAACGAAAGCTTCATTTGGAGTTAATGTGTTTAGAGACTTCTTATGTCCCTACACCTTTCCTATATTGCCTATTATGTTTTTCTGTCTCAGCATGTGTTCATTTATCCGTTCAACTTTTTTCAGCCATCAATCCCAGGAAATGATAGTGCAAATGGGACATGCATGTACTATGGACACATTCTTGTTATTTAAATTATAGTATTAGGCACTTTCACATCTGTAAATATTAAATAATGTTTGAATAAAAAAAAACTTGATATTAATCATACATTTTTTTCTGTTTTCAGATATATGTAACACAAGATTTAATAAGATACTCCTCATCAGTGTGCCAACAGATTTGTCAATTCTTGGGAATTTATTGTTTTGATATCACTTCATCTCCAAAGAACGGAAAGGCATCATGAATTGTACCCGCTGCTTATTGCTCAACATTTTGTCTATCATATATTATTTATTTTAAGAGATGTTTTATTGGTATGAATGCTTAATCCACATTGTTTAGGAAATCAGCAATATTTTACATTCTCTCAAATTTTAGTTAGTGTTATTTGGTTAAACCAGTACATTAAGTAAAGAGTCCACAATTAATATTTTTTTATGAAAGTTGGCAAAGCATATAATTTTTGTCGTTGCAGAATGTTAGATAAAGGAATGCTAATTCAGCTGCAATGGTATTGATTGTTTATATGTCAGTTGGTAGGAAAGTCGTATAATCTATATTTAATTCAATGCATATGCTTAATGTTAAGTTTGCTATAGGTATTTTTTCTGAAAGAACCACTGTATATCAGTAACAGGTCTTCATGTCAGTCTGACGGGGATCATCTAACCTTTACCTCTTTTCGTGGTCGATAAGTGATTTATTTTGTAATAAGGTCTTTTTCATAGATACTATAGGTACAACTATATTTGGTTTATAGAATGGTTGTATATTGTTATCTTTTTCTGAGTGTTCATCTGACCTTGACATTGTTCAGATACTTTTACAAGAGGTCAATTACATTAGTTATATGAAATGATTGTAAGGTGTACATGTCATTGATGTCAATCTGACTGTTCATCTTTCCTTGACCTCATTTTTATTGATCGTTGATCAGTATTAGGTTTCGTGATGAGGTCTGGTTTAAGAGAGCTATAAGAAATAGATCAAATTTACTGTGTATGTTTGTAAGATGTATATGTCTGTTTGACATGGTCAACTGACCTCGACCTCATGTTCATGGACTGACCTCGACCTCATGTTCATGGTTGGTTGGTCATAGTTAGTTTTCATGATATTAGAAGTTATAGGTCAACTACATTTGGTGTATATAATGATTGTAAGGTGAACATTTCTGTTGGATAGGGTTTCTATGACATTGACCTATTTTTCATGGATCATTAATAATGTTTATAGGGTTTTGGGATACCTGTAGTAAACCTTGAAGACTTTCAGCATAAAATGTAATCATTAAAGCAGGTGGGCCATTTCTCTGCACTCTGCTAGAAAATCTTTCCTCCCTTCCAAATTCAGCAATGTCTTTTTAGTTTCTAAACTTTAGATGATTTTTGATTGAGACTGACAAATGTGTGTTTACAGTCTGTTAATGCTGCATACCCTTATTTTTTAAATGAAGATAAGGCGATGTTGTATGATTGCCAATGAGAGAACTATCTTTCAAAAATGAAAAAGACTAAAAGTCTGTTTTACATTAATTTTTGCAAGCACTTGCAAAATAATATCAAAGAGTCATGCTCAAACACAAGCAAACACATCCCTTATTCTTAAGTTCGTGCCAAGCATATCTGTAGAAATATTTAAAAAAAAAAAACATGGGTTAAAGATTGTGTAGTCATGACATTATTCATAAATAATCAGTTGTGTGCTTTAGGAATTCATTGTCCAAAACATGTATTAATTACTTCAGAAAAATTTAGTTGCAGAGATATTTTTATAAATATTTATGATAAACAAGATATTGCTATTCCTTTACATATGAATAATTGTAAATTATGCTATTTTTGTTTCTTTCCTTGATGGAAGTATGGCTTCATATGAAAATCCATTTCACTTTGTTATTTTGTAAAATCTTTTCATGTCAAAGACCTAGGCCATTTTACTTATGGTTAAAAATGTTTTTTTTGAAATATTTCAAGTATTCTGTCTATTTTAATTTTTCTTTATATGCAAAAAACAGGTTTTAATATTTTGTGGTTATTGTTTTAACGCAAAAGTTTTTTAATTCAAGTTTGTAAAAGTTACTTGAAAAAGAATATATACTGTAAATTCAAAAATTTTTGCCAGGTTTTTATCGTAAAAAATTAAAATCACATTGAAGTCTCAAATGACAAAATCGCAATAATAAATGCATGCAATAATGTCTGAATTTACAGTATTGCAAAGACCATGATGGTCTCACTATAAAAAAGATCATTAATAGAATATTTGAAAAAGAAAATTGTGTTGTAAGTTGCAGTATATAAGCATATAAACTGAATTTTAATAAAAAAAAAAAAAAAAAAGTGTTGCAAGATTATTATGAAAGTAAAATTTAAAAGTAAATTAGTGGATATTTAAAAACCAAACATCATTTTGAAACAACAATTTCACAGATATATTTCTTTTTAACACAATCAAAAGATGTTGTTCAGCATACCCTAATTTCCTTTTCATTTAAGAATTGCTAAGCTTGAGCCAGGTTGGTTTTGCTTGTAACTTATTGATTTACATTTTGATTAGTCGGCCATAAATTTATGCTTTTCCTTTTTCATTCCAATTTGCTAAGCTTCAGCCACATATTTTATGCTTTAACTTATTGCTACATGCTTTAAATATGTTTATTTCATGCTAAACTGCTGTACAGTTGTATATTATAATCATTTGCCCTTGTTTATGCAGTCTATATTATTTTAGAATAATAATGTGCCATAATTTTGAAGTTTGTGTGGTTACTTTACAATTATTTAAATTGATATTATTTTATTTTTTAACTTTAAATTCATTCAATTAGTATAAGACACCATTTGGATTTTTATATTGAACTCTTTGGCACTTAAAGCCTACAGTCATAAAACTTATCCAGAACTCCCACGTGCTTGAAACACCAAATCCAATATTTTGATTAGTTGAATTTGTAGTTGTGAGTACAATAATCATACTTACAAATTTTTCTGACCACAAAGCCTGGTTTTAAAAACCAGTATACTTATTTGTAAAAATGTAAACAAAGTTTCATTGAACCATCATTTATATAAACAAAAACAAAAACAAGTTTTGACTCATTAACATATGTGACATGTAAATTTTAATACAAACAATAGCAGATTTTGGGGGTATTTGGTTTTCATAGTGATCATGACACATTAAGGAAATTTACAGTGAGTTAATGGTTATTTTGTTTTTGGGAAAATCTTTTCCTCCTAATGCAAAACCCAAAAACCTTATCTCCATGCCTTCATACTGACTAAATTAGATTTTAATTTGAAACAGCAAGGAATAATTTCTGAAGTGTTGAGCAACAGTAAAAGCAGAAATATTACTTTATATTATAGTTTAAAGCAGATACTTTAAAGTGTATGAATTTACAAAAAGGTTTTGTACAGATATGTATTTGAGATGCATCAATTAAAATATATTGAGAGATGCAAATGTTGCTGGGCAATTTTTATAAATGATTGCATAGAGAATCGGTAGAGGGTATAGTCTTGTGATTTGAATATTTTACATGTATCTGTGTGTTTTCTATAATATATATGGAGCATAAGCATTGTACACATGCAGCAAAGGATTGCACATAAACCATTGCTAGGGCTTGTGTTGACTTTCAGTAAGGTGTTGGCTTTTGTTCTGTGTTGAAAGTCATGCTGTGACTAGGAAAAACAATACATGTATGTAGTTTGTGTTATGAATAATAAACAATATTTCGTCTTTTCTGTGACATTTTTCTTTGAAAATATTATGTTAAAGAACTGTAAAAGGAGGAGGGTGCATTCAAAACAATGACATCAAATTTAAAGCACAAATTTTATTTTTGGGGGGAAATTTCAGATATTACAGTACACTGTACTTTGATTTGGTACATGGTCTCTTGAAAAATATTGATTAAGTTAAAATCAAAATTTTGAATATGTCTCATTAAAAATGTATGCATATATTGTGACAGCATTTTATTGTTTTTATCTAAGAGTATATATTTTGTTACCAGTCATCGTTGTTAATTTTGATGTTTTCTGTTTTTCTGTTAAATTTTGTTTCTTTTGTGATATATTCTACGATATGTAATTGAAAATTTTGTAAAACTGATAATACATGTATTTTATATGATGACATCAAAATAAAATTATTCATCTTGTATTCCATTTGAAAAAGAACATATATTAAATCAGGATTTCAGTTATTCTTGCTTGTCGCTATTTCTCAAATTTTCTTTATTTACGAAAATTTTCAGTGAGTAATATGGCTTTTTCTCAGTCAATTTTCAGCATTCATATTTAACATATGTTGAATTTAATTATCCTATTGTATAAGAATAAGCTCAGGTTTATACAAGCTGATCAATGCAACACATTAGTTTTTTTTTCATACATCATCATGCGTTTTAAATGATATTTAATGATATTGTCAAATGCACAATTGTGGCTCTGTCTATTTAAGCTTTATCCATAAAGTCTTAAAGTTTTTATTTTTCGCCATGATATTTAATTATATTAGGTGTCAAAGATGAAAATGCCATGCAGTGTTAAAAACAAAATATATATAAACATATATTTGCATTTTATCCACTGATTGAAAACAAATCATTTAATTTTGGATTAAACACATCTTCTGATTGGCTGAAAGCTTATTGTCTATCAGCTCATAGACATAATTTTGTCATGTGACTGTAACGTCATTAATGGTGTATTTTTTACAATGTACTCCTTAAAAAATTATAAATAAATGGATTTCAAAGTTAAAACTATTATTATTTTGACAACTGTGAAATTTAATATCCTAAAAGACTTGTTTGTACATTTTGTTATGCTAGTGTTATGGTAAATGGGCATCATTATGAAATGTGGCAAAAAAGTATACCTCACATCTCTATTCATGTTTGTATGATAAAACTTTTGCTTTTTGTAATTGGATGGCCAGTCTGTTGCAGTAGGTGTTTGTTTCAAAGCTACTTAATACTCCATTTTCTTTATGACACAGTTCCCTATTTAAATATACTGTAAATTCAGAAATTATTGCGAGGTTTTTATTATTGCGAATTATGCGACTGAGTTGTTAACGCAATAATTAAAACTGCATTTTGTAATATTTTAACTGAATTAAGCATGACTTTTCTCAAAATCGTAAAAATTTAAATCGCATTCAAGTGTAAAAGGACAAAATCGCAATAATAAATGCACGCAATAATTACTGAATTTACAGTAATTAGGGAAACAATGTGAATTGGTTTTTTTTTGCATAAATTTAGTAAAATATTCATTGCTTAAATATATCATTGAGTGAGATGATGTAAATTCATTGGGAAGCAGGTCCTTTTCTTCAACTCATCTTGCCCTTTTCATTGACAGGATTTCTTCATAAAAAGTTTCAGCTCAAAATCTACTTCAGGTTTATTTTAACAAGATATATCTCGTTGGTATATTATGTTTTTAGGTGCGAAAAGAAGATCAAGAAAGAGAAGATAAAGAAAGATCTTCTCACTAAGCTTCATACAAATACTTATTCATCTTCTTACAAGGAAGCTGTTTCAGCGAAAAGAATGATCTCATTATGATTATTGCATGAAATTCAAATAACAAATTCATTTACATTGTTTTAACAAAAATCTGACCAAAATTCACCTTTTCTTCCCATTTAATATGAAGTTGGAATGAAAATTGATATTTTGTTGTTAATTTTTTCCCAGTATTTTGTGATGTGTTCAGAGTTGTTTGAAATTTGACCAAAAATCACCATTCAAATTCATCCAATTAGACATTTGGATTGAAATGTATTTTTTAATTCTCATATGTTGAGAAGTTTATAGTAATATGATAATATTACATAGTTGCTAGGTTTGGGATTCTAAAATATGCACAGTGATAGTAAATTCTCTTCAAAAAATGGCTTCCAAAATGGTTGATTTGTCTGAAAATCCCTGGAAATGATAGTCTCGACCAGTTTTACAATTCCCTTAACCTGATATCAAACAAAGTTTGCTATTTAAAAATAATTCAGAAAAAGAAAAAAAATACAGGACAAATAAAAAATAGAGCAATACAAGAATTTTCTTCTCCTTTGAATTGAACAGGATTTTTCTTTTTTGCTTTTTTGGATAATTTACTTTACACAAATATGATGATATTAAGCTGCAGTAGTCCATGTCTGTTTTCTTCAGTGCAGTAGTTTGTTTCAATGTTTGTGATCAACTGTATAATGTCACTATTAAACAAGATGCAAATAATATTTCTTCTTTTACAAGATAATTTCAAGCATTAGATTTCACAAGTGAAGCATTATGGAGTCTAAAACTTAGAAGAAATATGTGACTCTAAGTAAAGTATAGAGTCTTAATACTTGACAGATATATGTTAATTGCCTTTGAAATAAATTGCATTGATTTATATTTTTAATCTGTAGTTTGTATGGTATACTTACAGTATTAATCTTGTTAGACCCAGCTAGGGTGTTATGGTGTTTAGACAGATGAGGGCCCTCATGGGGTTTTTGATTATGTGATCACTTGGCCTATTTTTTAATGATTATTTGATTATTAAGCCAAATATTTCATGATTATTTGATTACCTAGGACTGTATTTTTAGTTTATGATTATTTGATTACTAAAGATAAGCAAATATTTAATGATTATGTGATTATATTGGCAAAAAAATGGTGATTATGTGATTACTAGGACCCCCCCATGAGGGGCCTCTCTTATGCTAGGCAGGGTACTGATATTTGCTTTCATTTCCGTGCTCTTTTTTTTTGTCTAGTGGATAATTGGTGTAATATTGTTTTATTTATTGTGATATTCCTTTTAAATTATGTCTTGATTTTAAAATAAAGAAATCATGAAATGTAAATGGATGATTATGTGTAACTGTGATTTAATATAAAAGTCATATTTACTGGTAGTTGGTTTTATGAATTTTGCCATTTATATAGAAATAAGTAGATGTGGTAGGATCACCAATGAGGCAACTCTTTATCCTCAGTGTTCAAATGATTTGGATATAGACAATTATAGGTCACCACACAGCCTTCCAAAATGAGAAAAAAAACATAATTATAAAACATTTGTTGATGACCTTTAGGGAGCTACCATTTGATTTTTATGGGGGGGGGGGGGGGGGGGGGGGGGTGGGGGCTAGGATGAAAAATTTTGTCCTGCCTTTTTTTTTTAGCTGAAATCTCTGTCCTGCCTTTTTATTTTTCACTCTATTCGGTCCTGCCTTTTTTTACCTAAATTGTCGTCCTGACTTTTTTTTTTTTGCAAGTGTCTCATCCTGCCTTTTTTTTTACTCAAAACTACTGTCCTGCCTATTTTTTTCAAATTTCATCCTAGCCCCCCCATAAAAATCAAATGGTAGCTCCCTTACTCATGATTCTGATTCTTTTGATTTTGTTAATTTTACAAAGCTATTAGTTCCAAGACAAGTATGGATGAAAGTTAATGAAACTAATTGCCAAGCAACTCTTATGTTTCTCAAAATATCTTTAAATGGATATAGGAAGATGTGGTGTGACCATGTGAGTGCCAATGAAACAACTCTCTATCCAAATAACAATTTATAAAAGTAGACCATTATAGGTCAATGTACGGCCTTCAACACAGAGCCTTGGCTCACACTGAATAACAAGCTATAACGGGCCCCCAAATTACTAGTGTAAAACCATTCAAACGGGAAAACCAACGGTCTTATCTATTTTAACTAGAGGCTCTAAAGAGCCGGTGTCGCTCACCTTGGTCTATGTGAATATTAAACAAAGGACTCGGATGGATTCATGACAAAATTGTGTTTTGGTGATGGTGATGTGTTTGTACATATTAATTTACTGAACATTCTAGCTGCTTACAATTATCTCTATCTATAATTAATTTGGCCCAGTAGTTTCAGAGGAGAAGATTTTTGTAAAAGATTACTAAGATTTACGAAAAAATGGTTAAACATGACAATAAAGGGCAATAACTCCTAAAGGGGTCAACTGACAATTTCGGTCATGTTGACTTATTTGTAGATCTTACTTTGCCAACATTTATTGTTTTTTACAGTTTATCTCTATAATAATATTCAAGATAATAACCAAAAACAGCAAAATTTCCTTAAAATTACCTGTTCAGGGGCAGCAGCCCAACAACGAGTTGTCTGATTCATCTGAAAATTTTCCTGGCAGATATATTTTGACCTGATGAAATTTTTTACTTCTTGTCAGATTTGCTTTAAATGCTTTGGTTTTTGAGTTATAAGCCAAAAACTGAATTTTACCCCTATGTTCTATTTTTAGCTTTGGCGGCCATCTTGGTTGGTTGACCGGGTCCCGCAACACATTTTTTAGACTAGATACCCAAATGATGATTGTAGCCAATTTTGGTTTAATTTGGCAATGTAGTATCAGAGGAGAAGATTTTTGTAAAAGATTACTAAGATTTAAAAAAAATTGTTAAAAATTGACTATAAAGGTCAATAACTCCTAAAGGGGTCAACTGACCGTTTCGGTCATGTTGACTTATTTGTAAATCTTACTTTGCTGAACATTATAGCTGTTTTACAGTTTATCTCTATCTATAATAATATTCAAGATAATAACCAAAAACTGCAAAATTTCCTTAAAATTACCTGTTCAGGGGCAGAAAAAATTGTTAGAGGACCCCTTAAGGAGTTATTGCCCTTTATAGTCAATATTGAACAACTTTTCGTCATTTTTGTAACTTGTAAAAAAATCTTCTTTTCTTAAACTACTTGGCCACATTCATAATACTAGGGTATCTATTTGACAAAAAGTGTCTAATGACCCAGCCTACCAACCAACATGGCAAACATCAGTAAATACAGTAACAGGTGAGCGAAACAGGCTCTTGAGAGCCTCTAGTTGTATTTGGCTACAAAAGGCCATACATAAAAAAACAACATAACAAGTTAGTCAACATGGAAAAATTGGTATATTTCCATTTGGTATGACTCATATAAAATGTTATTTAAGTGTAAGAGATGTAGGTATACAGATCTGATTTTCGTTTTTGCCATGGTATTTGCATTGTAAATTTACTTTACTTTCAATATAAGTAATAATTTCTCCATGGTATCTTCAATTTCTTTTTAGCCTAATTGACAATACGATCATGTGATCTATTCCCCTCATTTGGTCCCTGGTTTCATCTGAGACTACTATAACACAATACTGTGTTATAGTAGTCTCAGGTTTCATCAGGTCAGATTTGAATAATGTAAATAATAGAAAATCTGAAAGTGGCAAAAAAGCTTGGAAAAACTATCTATTGCACCAAAATCATCAAATGAATTCTTCAGGAGGTATTGCTCTTAAAGGGGTATTGGCTATGAGATATATACAAAAAAATGAATATTATTTTGTTTGGTTTAAAATGTTTAATAAAAGTAAAATAATGAAATAATAATTCGCTTTTAGCTGCCAAATTTGATATATCGCTGGTGAATCATTTATTTGCAAGAGAATAATTTGACCTCATTAAATCTGTATTAATGTGACCTGTAACTTAACCCAATAGCTATAAGGATTGATTATTCAGGAATTAGTCGTGGTCAGCAATTGGAAGGAAACATTTTTACACAGGTAAAAACGAAATTTAACTTAAATATGTTTTTAACCTAAACATGAAAGCAAACAAACCTGGAAAAATCCAATTGCATGAATTCGTTTCCTAATCATGTTTGTGTTTATCCCGGATATGTGACCTTCGGCAGTCTTTGGAGGTCATCAACCTCGATGGTGACATCCCATTAGTCCGACAACCATTATTCCGACAGCCCATTACTCCGACAGCCCACTATTCCGACAGCCCATTACTCCGACAGCCCACTATTCCGACAACCCATTACTCCGACGGCCCATTACTCCGACAATGCATTTTTCTAAATTTGTGTATGGACAAATTTTCCCTAAAAAGACCAACTCCGTTCTCTGTAATATTTGTGGTTGTCCGTTTTGATCCCAATTATTCTTTCCATGCGGGATATAAGTCTCAGTATATTGGAGTTGATACAAATGCTTATTGCAACTGCCCAGTCCTTACCCTAGTCCCTCTTTCGTTTCACGTGTCTGGGTATTTTATTTTTCTTTACATTTCGTCGTTTGTGTGTCGTCCACTGTCAGTCTGTGCTGTTCTAGTTCGCTGTGTTTTTTGTGTGTGTCTTGCTCTACCTTATTTCATTAGATCGTCGGTTATCCCCTTTCGCGTATCAGGGGAGTGAGGTTTCATGCCGTCAGTCAAATTGAGAAAAACAAAGAGACAAATACATACCCAGATCCTTAAAAAATAAGATAACAAATAGGACGAAATATGTGCTCAGAAAAGATTAGCAATTCCAATTACGAAGACGGTATCATGTTCGGGAATGTGAATCCACGACATACGGTGCCAGTGCACAGCACTTCTAATAGCGATCTATCAGACATAGTCTGAGATATGACACTCAATTTATTTGTAGTGGTACCAATTTTATATCCCGAGCTTATTTCAAAATCTAGAAAAATATGCCTCTTTTATAATGGTTGAAGGAAGTGCAGGACTGATTATTTACAACAAAACGTATTACGAAAAACAAAATTTAATATGACGGACATGAACATTTCGGCAATTTCTATTTTCAAAAATATTCATGAGGAAAAGTGATATCGGGTCGGTGACTGTTTATGACACAGAAATATACAGTCAACGTATTTTGACTGCTTAAATATAATGAGTGCCGTATAAAAGCCAATAACAATAAGAAATCTAAGACAATGTGTGACATTCTTGTCCTGCTTGTGTCTTTCTCAAAATTGTCTAATTGTAAAAACTTACTACATAATGTGTTTTGTGGCAAACTTGACACATATTTTTCATTTAAAGATTGTTTTCAAGGAGAACAAATATTTAGATATCATTGATTTTAAGAAAGGAAGTTCATATGTTAATTAAGAATCGGTGCTCACCCATTACAATATTCAAAAATCGTATTATACAGCTGATAAAGTTGAGGATGAGCGTCATTTTTCAATCGAATGCTCACATTATCAAAATTTGTGGGAGGAACTCTTTCAGCATATTCAGTCTAGCACATGTCAGAACTTTGAAAAGTTAGATAAATATGATAAATATGCTAGTTGTTTTTTTTCTATTTTGTTTTGGCTCCGATTGTGACTGAGGCTTACGGTGTTATAAAGATAATTATATCATATTACTATGATTTTAGTATTGTAAAGTCTTAATGTCTTAATCATTATACCGCCGCTTCGCAAAAGTGGGAACATACGGTTTTACCTCTGTCTGTCCGTCCATTCAACCGTCCTCCCGTCAGTTCGTCCGTCCGTCCCATGAATATTTTCGTTGCATCTTTTTCAGGAACGACATTACAAGTATTTCTGAAAGGTTTATTGAAGTCGGCTACATCGTGTGATACGTTTTCAGATTCATTACTCAACAAATCCTGTTCACCGAACACTTTTAACATGACAGCCAAGTTGAAAATTTTCGTCACCATATTTCGCAGGAACTACTAAAATGATTTCTGAAATTTTGTTTCAAGGTTTATTTAAGTCATCTATACGGTGTGAGGCTTTTTCAGATCACAACTCAACAACATAATATTTTCTGTTCTTTTCTATATACAGATTTCGAATTGAGTGTATAGAAAGTATTCGAACTACCTCAGCTTTATGTTATACATTTGTACGGAGTTATTTCTTAAAATATTTTATTACATATCTAAACGTAAGAATACAGACAGACAAGTTGTATTTTACCCTGATACCCTAATACTTGACTTTATAAGTGTCGGACTTATGGGTTGTCGAAGTATTGGGCTGTCGGAGCATTGGGTCGTCGGACTATTGGGTTGTCGGACTAATGGGTTGTCGGACTAATGGGTTGTCGGATCAATGGGCTGTCGGACTAATGGGCTGTCGGAATAATGGTGTGTAACCATGCATATTTGTATAGAGGCCAGCTAAAGGACGGCATTATGTGCGGGAGTTTCTCGCTACATTGAAGACCTATTAGTGGACTTCGGTCTGCTCTATGTTCAAGTTGTTGTCGCTTTAACTCATTCCCCCATTGCATTCTCAATTTTATTTAGTCTTGATGCCATCGTATTAACTATCGAGGTTACACACCATTTGCATACTAGTTCAGTGATAATGGACGTCATACTTTTCTCAAAAATATACACACGAAAGTAAAATTAAAAATCATACCAGACTAGCAAATGCCAGAGGCTCCTGACTTGGGACAGGTGCAAAATTGCGGCAGGGTTAAACATGTTTTTTGAGATCTCAACCCACCCCTATACCTCTAGCCAATTTAGAAAAACAAACGCAAAACAATACACATAGTAAAGCTCAGTTTAAGAGAAGTCATATTCCGATGTCGGAATATGAGGCTTAATTAAACTGATTGAAAGATTATGTCTACACGAAATTTTGATATATATAGTCTCGAGTACCTACATTGTTTACTGGTTTTTTTTCCAGACTGGTTGTATTTGGATATACGTATGTGTATGTTATAATTTTAATCTAATATCAGAATTTGAGGCAAATCGATGGACATGATTTGTTTCTGCAATAGAAGCAACCAATAATAACTTTGTTTCTATGTTGGAAATAACTATTCAAAGAACTGATTATGGTCCCACATAAAAGTCACAGATTCGGTGGATATTATATTGGATCATTATGTCTCTTCTATAGATGAACAGCTTACACCAATCTAAGAGTCATCTAATATAGTAATATATGTCTACATGTCTGTCACGGTCACGTTGCTTTTATACTATTCAACTTACGTTAACCCAACTTGGTATGGAGTTGCATCATGGGCTTCAAGGATGTGTCATATCCAAAAGTCAGTTTATTTGTACCATAGAACTTAGGTAGACCGTCCAATTCTGTGATGCTGATACTACATGGGATTGGGGTGTATCATACCAATTTTTGGAAGTAAGGTCACCATGACATTGAAATTGTCGTATGACCCCCATGATAGTGAAACGTTTTCTGTTTTGTGTTTGGTGTATAATATTCTTCTGTATCACTAAGAATGACAAAACTTTGTATGCAGGAACATTATTCTGATCTTAATATTGTTTTGTGAATTTTCAGTAAACAACAATGAGCTTTTGTCATCACTTGGAGTCTCTTGTTGTCTGATATCCTTTACACAAATGATCGGATTAATCTTTTCCTCTGGATGCTTAAACAAACATTTTAACAAACGAAGCAAGCAAGCAAGCCAACAAACCTTTAAACTAGATGCATAAGAAAAATAGCTGTAAAATATGCTGAATCTACTCTTGTATTCAGATTTTTTACCCTGTTTAAAATTGGACCAGTCATTGGGGTCTTAAGTGTCATCATTCAAACATTGCATTGTTAAAGTTTTTTTTAGCTGCGTTTTACCATGGGTAAACAAAAGGGACCAAAGGGGCCAAAATTAACTTTGTTCATATTGTAAAAAATTTGTAAGGGTTCCGCAGAACCAAGTGTCTCGCCTACTTTTGCTGTAAATCGCAGGCTCAACAAAAATGAGGAAAAAAATCAATAAAAATATTCCTCTTGATACTATCTTTTGCTTGTAAGAAGCTTCTGTCCAAGTTTGGTAAAAATCTAGGATAGTTAATGAATCTTATAAATGTTTTGAAAACTTTAACTGCAGACTGTATGTTATGTTAACTGGAAGAAAATCTAAGTCCATTTAAAAGTAAAATACAGAAAAAATGGAGTAATTTTTTTACAAAATTTACTTCTGGATACTATCTTATGACCAAAAATAAGCTTTTGTCCAAGATTGGTACAAACCCAGGATAGTTTAAGAAAGGTATTAAAATTTTAAAAACTTTAACCACAAAGTGAATGTTATGTTTCCCTGCAGAAAAACTAAGTCCATTTAAAAGTAAAATACAGAAAAAATGGATTTTTTTTTTACAAAATTTACTTCTGGATACTATCTTATGATCATAAACAAGCTTCTGTCCAAGTTTGGTACAAACCCAGGATAGTTTAAGAAAGTTATTAAAATTTTAAAAACTTTAACCACAGAGTGAATGTGATGTTTCCCCGCAGAAAAACTAAGTCCATTTAACTGTAAAATACGAAAAAAATGGATTTTTTTTTTTACAAAATTTACAGCTGGATACTACCTTATGATCATAAACAAGCTTCTGTTCAAGTTTGGTAGAAATGCAGTATTGGTTAAGAAAGTTATTAAAATTTCAAAAACTTTAACCACAGAGTGAATATTTGTGGACGCCGCCGACGACGACACCGACGACGACGGAATGTAGGATCGCTTAGTCTGGCTTTTTCGACAAAAGTCGAAGGCTCGACAAAAACGTTTTTATTTAACTTCAAGTTAACCAAATTATCAGTGTTTTATAGATATGTATTCATGTAAATGCAGTAGACAATATCATTCAATTTTTTCCAAAATTAGGCAGGTTATTGGAGTGGTCCAATTTTACTGTCCATTTGCCCTTTAGGCAGCAACCATTTGATTTTCTGGGGGGGGGGGGCTATGGTTTTTTTTTGGAAAAAAAAAAGTTTGTTTCAAGTTTTTGGAGGAAAAAAATAATTTGTTTTTGATTCTGAGAAAAAGAAATTGTTTGTTTCACCCTCAGCTGCCACTATATGTAATGCTAAAATTGAAAGAAAAAAATTGTTTTCGACTTGTCGCGAAAAAAACCAGATTGTTTTTTCGCAATAGGTGAAGAAAAAAAAATTCCAGAAAAAAACCCCATAGCCCCCCCCCCGAAATCTAATGGTTGCTGCCTTAGTGGAATACTTTATCATCTGAGCAAATTTCTGTTACATATTTTGTGAAACACCTTGTGTAAGGTTTCATTTTAGATTTCAAGTTAAAAGATTTTTACCTGTAGGTATGATCATGTGACTTACATGTTAGAATTTGAATTCAAATTAGTTTGATCTTTACATGGACAAAGACTTGCATTAGTTCCTAAAAAATTTTGAAGACATAAAAAAGTTTAAAGTTTCATGACAAGTTTAAGGTATTTAATGTAGTAAAAATTATTTTTTTAATGTATTCTGTTCTTGATTTCAAACTTTAGTTCAAGAAAAATTAGGAATTAAAGATTTCACAAATTTTTCATACATAAGGTTAGATGGAAACACAATGATAACTCAACCATTTCTTCATGTTGGTTTATTTATTTGAGAAGTGTAACATTTTTTACTTGTTTTAATATTAAATGTTCCTTTTCAGTTCTCTGATTCTAGGAACTTGGAGTCATTCTAATTGGTATTAGATGGGAAAACTATATAGCCATTATATAGATTTTCAACAATGCCAGACTCAGAGTATATACAGTCAGGACAAAAGTGAGTTCCCACTAAAAAAAAGTTATCATTTCAACTATTTAAAGTCGATATTTTCTAAAAGAAATTGTACCTTCAGTAGCTATTTAAAATGCCACAATGGTCAGTAAAAGACATTTAATTATATAAACAAGGTTATAAACATCATCTCCTCGAGTTTACTACTAGTATAATTAATTGGGACCATGGTATCGATTGTGAAAGCTTATTATATGTTATTTCCTTTGGTTTTATATAAAAAAATAAAGGAAGATGTGGTTTCATTGCAAATGAGACAACTCTCCACAAGAGACCAAATGACACACAAATTTTACCTATAGGTCCCCGTATTAGTTAATCATTTGGCAAAGTTGGCTGTGTTTACGTAACAAATGTAATTTTCATTTTCAGAATCTAAGGACTATGGGTAATCTGAGATCACCCCTTGTTTTTTGTGGGGTTCATGTTGCTTATTCAGTTTTCTATGTTGTGTCATGTGTACTATTGTTTTTCTGTTTGTCTTTTTCATTTTTAGCCATGGCGTTGTCATTTTATTTTAGATTTATGAGTTTGACTGTCCCTCTGGTATCTTTTGTCCCTCTTTTGTACACCAAAAAAACAACAACATTATATTATTGATTAATTTCCATTTTTAAGATTTTTTTATGGTAACCAATCATAATAATGTTTTTGTGTATGATTTTGAAAATATTACAAATTGATCACAGAAAAACCATTGCAGTTGAAAAAGGCATCTATATATGTATGGAAAAGTAAATTTAATTTTGTATTTCAGAGAATTTACAAGACTATCCACAACCCTCTCATCTTGATGAATTGTTAAACCACAGAAACTTAAAGAAGACCTACAGATAACCTAGGATGTACAGTATAAAGAACACCTACAGAAACCTAGGCTGCATAGTATATACCACAATGTAAAAGGATCGGCAAGTTGCGTTCATCTATTAGGTATATATTGGTTGAATAATACATTTCCTATCTTCACTTTTCAAAAATTGAAGATTTTTTTTTAAGTACAATATTAATTACCTTGCTTATTAAAAAGGCTTTGAAAGGCATAAACATGTTGAAAATATGTTGCACAGCCCTATGATATGAACTTTGTAAAGAATAATAGTGCATATGAACTTAAGAATCCAGGATATGATTTTTGTTGTCTCGTTTGACAGAGTAAAAAAGTGAGACTCCTTAAAAGGAGTTCCTTTTGGAAATTGCATTGTCTATATTATCAGAGGTTGGACCTATAAGCTATCAAATCTGAACAGAAAGAAAAAACAAATGTATAAACAATACTGGTATTAATAAGGTTATGTGGTATGATTGCTATTGAGACAATTTCCGTTTATCAACAGCCATTGGTCTTGAAACAATAACCATAATCAAAGTTAATGATACTTGCATGCACATTTTTTTTATCAGTTATGTTTACAGGACAATATTAATATCTTTTTGAGATAAATATAAATGTACTTTAAATTCAGAAATTGTTGCATGCATTTATTATTGCGAATTTGCCATTTTAGACAAAAATGCAATTTTATTTTTTGTGACATTGAGAAAATCCCAATACTTTCTTAATTTACAGTGAATTTAAGTGAAAAATAGCAATGATTAAAGGAGATGCATCAAAGAAAACATAGGACCATGATGACTGTCTTAGATTGAACTATTTTTTAAAGAACCAGAAATAATATATTAGTTTCCACTCTTTCAAATATTATATACAAAAACGATATTTTTCAGGAACCCAAAAATTGAGCAATGACCTTAAAGAGTAAGCCATGTGTACAGTAAGATATCCATCTTTGTAGTTACCAAAGAGTGGGGGTAAGAACCTAGTCTATCATTATACATGGTAAGTAATTTTTTGTTGGTTAAAAATTATGCATCAGGACACTATAATTTTTTTCTTTGATCCTCATTTGGAAAAAAAGGGGGATGCAGGTATACAACAATGAAGCAGCAACCCAACAAAAGTATTTTTTCATATCTGAAATCCCACCCTTAGAAATGAATTGAAGAATGCTGAAATATTTAGACCTGCTGATATTAAAACTAGTGCAATGCCTAAATCAAACATAATTTCAAGCAGAATTATTTTTTTGAACAGCTTCAAAGTTTAGATTTGTCTAAACAAAACTACCAGATGCAACTTAACATTTTTTAAAAATCTATGAGAGGACACCAAGAGAAAACTCTTTATCATTGGCCTTTAACTTTGTTAATTTTTCAATTGCTCTGGTACTTTAATTTATTTAAATTTTTACAAGTGAATGGAAGTTGTTTTGATGAAAATCACCTTTTATAAATGGGAGGTAACTTTGATATC
This sequence comes from Mytilus trossulus, assembly GCF_036588685.1. Lineage (NCBI taxonomy): Eukaryota > Metazoa > Mollusca > Bivalvia > Mytilida > Mytilidae > Mytilus > Mytilus trossulus. The sequence continues at coordinate 2,520,622 of NW_026963318.1, forward strand.
TTTTTCTTATGTGTTTTTAAATGAAGCAAAATTTCATTTTTAAAAGAAACTGAATTTCTTCTCTCAGTTGTTCCTATTGGTAATGTCTTTTATATTCATAATTAATAACTGAAGAGTAAAATTACAGAAATTGGTTATAAAACAGAGGAGGTTTAGGGGTGGAAAAAAATTGGTTGGTTATATAGGGAATCACTGAAGTGTGGCTGGAGTGGGCCCCCTCATAGACAGTCAATGGGCCCCCACTTATGAAAATTTCTGGATTCGCCGCTGTATAACATGATCCTTTGCCTTGCTTTAATACTTCTACACTTTTTTTCTTTATTTTCCACAAAATTAAGGCAATGATGTAGGATACTATTCTAACAAAACATCACAGCATGGTGACCCTCATCATCACACTAACATGTCAAATATGTATCCTACTTCATAATATCATTTAATAATGTTAATATTCAAGTTTTAAAAAAGAATTTTTATTTAAAAAGAGATTTTACTTATTTCTATTCTGCAGAGACTATTTCACCAGCACTTTGACTGATGTACAGAGACTTCTGACAAATAATTACTGGTACTCAATAGAGTTTAATGCACCATTGGCGACCAGGTTTGAAGACGTGGAAAGCACTCTATCATTGTTGGTAGTTTTAAGTGCTTTGACCTCTTATATGAGGTCTCACATAGAAACTTATATTCCTATGTTTCATATAAATGTTCAGTGCTTTATAACTGTCAGACATCTGATTGACTTTGACTGAAGACTTATTTTTAGTGTCTGCAGAGTTAAAATGAGTTTGATCAAAACCCAGCTTATATTTCAATTTCCCATTAAGTTAATGTTTTTACTTTTGATAGCAAGGCTGAGGGTTTATGTTCTAGAGTAAACTTTTTGGACAAAGAGGTTGTCACTGTTTCTCAACAAAATTAACGAACAAATTAAAAATCTAAGCTATTATGACACCCTGAGGAAAGAATATCTGTTTCTTTGAGGTTGAACAGGTTATAAAAAAACAATTCATTATATTGTTTATTTTAGCCAGCTTCCACTCTTTTTTAAAGTTTGAAAAAAATATACATTTAAAATATCTATCCCTTAAAGGGTAACAGGATTTTTTTTTAACATTAACGAAAATGAAATTATGAAGTAATATTAATTTGATTTAAGCAGCCACTTAAGTAAATTTTGTAAGATTGAGGTAAAAAAACATGGCTGATATATTATTGTTTTCCAAGTAAAAAATTGAACCTCATTTTGGTCTGTATTGCATGCAACATTTAAATTGATCGAAAGTAGTGGATGGTTGTACATATATACAGCATGGTCAGATCTTTAAAGGAAAGAAAGGTCAAAATTTAATATAAAAAAGAAGTAACCACAAAAATCAGCATCCCTTACTAATTTGGTCCCTATAAAATATTCTTTCACAGGCAAAATCTAAAATTTTTATGCTTTCATTTTTCACAAGCTTAAGAGTTCCTCCAATCACGTAGCTGCATTTAAAATTCCGCAAAACATAATGAGGCTTGTGGTCAAATAGTTTCACCAAGGATTTGTATAGTTAGACTTACTATACAAATCCTTGGTTTCACCAGGTCCAATAGTTGGAAATATTTGACAAGTCCAATAGTTCAAAGCTTGTAATTTGAAAAATGGTGAAAATATTGTGTACTTATTTTATATAGAAAATGATAACTGAGGTATAAGAATGTATACTTATTAACTGTATAAAAATGTATACTTATTAACTGTGTATGAATGGAGAAAAGTAAGTTTATTGTTCCTCATGATGCAACTATTGTCCTGAGGCGTAGCCGAGGGCTGAGTAGTTGTATCTGAGGGGACAATAAACTTACTTTTCCACAAATTTCCAGTCTGTAAGTGTTTTGTTATATTGAAAAAGACAACAGACAACAAATGGCTGTGATAAATCAACTATCGCAATGGCAGAAACCCAACAATAACATTTACTTCATAAATATTCTGAAATTCTAAGGCTACGTCTTGCACTGATGTCAACCCTAGATACAATGGGTAAAAATTACTCCCGCTGGTATTTTCAAAATCCTCCATTATTGCTGCATCAGAAATCCAGCAAAATATGATGAAGCTTGCAGTCAAATAGTTTCAACGAGGTCCAATAGTTGGAAACTTTTGACTAGTCCAAGTGTTCAAAGCTTGTAAGTCAAAATATTGTGTACTTATTTTTATATAGAAAATGATAACTAAGGTAAAACAAATATTTATTTTTCATTTCAGGGGGTAAAGTGACTTCAAAGAATTGAAATAAGGTTGGTTGGTCCATTTTATTTTTTGTTTTCAACATGTAATGTTTTATATGTATTTCTATTTCATTTTAAGGTTAACCACAGACATTTAATTTATAAAGTTTCTTTTTGTTGCAGATGGAGCTAGGAGGATGTTTCAGTCACAGACCTTAGATGGACTCCGTTGTAGCAGACTAGGGAGGGTAGCGCATAGTTCTCGCAACGCTATACAATAGTAACAAGCTCATTCTACTCTGAGATTGTTAAAGGGCCTGTTTGATGGAAGTGACACCAACGTTCTCCAATTTTATTTTTGTTACAGATGCAGCCGGGAGGATGTTTCAGTCACAGACCTTGGATGGACTCCGTTGTAGCAGACTAGGGAGGGTAGCGCATAGTTCTCGCAACGCTATACAATAGTAACAAGCTCATTCTACTCTGAGATTGTTAAAGGGCCTGTTTGATGGAAGTGACACCAACGTTCTCCAATTTTATTTTTGTTACAGATGCAGCCGGGAGGATGTTTCAGTCACAGACCTTGGATGGACTCCGTTGTAGCAGACTAGGGAGGGTAGCGCATAGTTCTCGCAACGCTATACAATAGTAACAAACTCATTCTACTCTGAGATTGTTAAAGGGCCTGTTTGATGGAAGTGACACCAACGTTCTCCAAAACTACTAATTTATAAATTTTCTTTCTATTACAGATGGGGGCCAGAGGCAGATTCAGTCATAAACCTTGAATATGACTGATTAGAGATCTGCTCCAATTGAATTGACAAAAATTTCCTCTAACATATTACTAATCTTTATTATCTGTTTCCATTACAGAGTTTTTACAGAGGATATAGGTATACCGTATTTTTAATTTTTTTTGGTCCTGTTTGTAAGTTTGTCATAAAGAAGTGGGATGTGGTATTAATGTCAATGGGATAAAACACACAGATAAAAATAAGTTAAATACCTTTTTAAGTATGGATGAAGAAAGACAGACTACCCTATAACCAAAAGAAAGGACAGACAAAAGTATGCCAAACAATACACACACTAAAAAATGAACAACACCAATCAAATCAAAGACCAAGGATGAACTCAGGTGATCCAGGAAGTCGGCACCAAAAGAAAGGACAGACAAAAGTATACCAAACAATACACAAACTAAAAAATGTACAACACCAACCCAATCAAATACCAAGGATGAACTCAGTTGATCTAGGAAGTCGGAACCAAAAGAAATGACACACAAAAGTAACTAAAAAACGTACAACACCAACCCAATCAAAGAATAAGGATGAACTCAGGTGATCCATAAAGTTGGAACCACAAGAAATGACAAGACAAAATTTAACAAAACACTAAACTGATAACTAAAAATGTACAACACTTACACCCAACCAGAGGCCAGGGATGAACTTGGGTGACCCAGGACAGAAGTACTACAAGGATTGTTTTATTTACTACCAGGACAGGACAGAAGTGGGTGAGTAATTGATATGTTAACAAATTTACAAATTGATAAAGTTAAGGGTGTTTTTTTGTTCATTGTTTCTTCAATTTTAAATTTTAAATGTGACAAGATAAAGATGGCACATAATTTTCAAATATAGTTTTTGAAAAATATTTTTCTTTGTTTGTTATTTTGAAGTATCTTCATGTTTGGCAAAATTTTACTTGAAATAAATATACTCCAAAATTTATTAAATTGATAGACCTTTTTTCACGGAAAATATTGGTTATTTGACAATCATGTGAGTCAGGTTAAGACAATGATGACTCAGTCTTACTCAATGAAACACTGGTATCTTGCATTATGAGGGGCTTTAGCAAGGCATGCTACATTGTGTAAAAGAATAGAGCTTTCAATCACTATGTTAGAAACATTACTCATTAATTCCAGAGTTCTGATCAGGATAAATCAAATTCCCACAAAAAAATAGTCCTTATACTGAAATCCCTGTGGCTTAAAAAATAATTAACCTTGCGGTCTGTAAAAAATCCTTATGCCCCTTAATCATGATGATAAAAAAAATAATAATTTCAGAGTGAAGGGGAGGTAACTCAGATAAAATGAATTTACTAATTTGAAAGAACTTAAAAACTATATGATCCAATTGAGCTATACATTTGTAAAGTAAGACCCAGGGACCATGCTCAGAGAAGTCATTTGTATACATATTATTTTACATTAGGGAAGTTGAGTCCGTACAATGTGTGGTACACCCAAGTTAAAAATACTTTCTGAATTAGTTATCCTAATATGAAAAAGTCTTCTTTAATATTTCTTATAAATATTCACCATTAAAATTTCTAATATTTCTGCAGGGTTATGATGAGCAATTTTTAATTGTGAAAGTTTTCATATTATTTATTACAACAGTGGCCAACCCAATAATCATTTGCAGGCACGGATCCAGCCATTTTAAAAAGGGGGGTTCCCAACCCAGAGTAAAAGGGGAGGGGGGTCCAACTGTTTGCTCCCATTCAAATGCATTGACTGTCCAAAAAAAGGGGGGTTCCAACCCCTGGAATCGCCCCCCCCCCCCCCCCCTGGATCAGCCACTGATCCATGATAGCCAAGCACCTGTACTCAAAACATGTCTAACTTTTCTGTATGATTGCACTAAAAGATTTGTCCATAATTTTCAATAGTTAAATCTATTTATGTGCAACAACATAAGAAGCAAAATATAGAAGTTAGAGATTAACCCAGGGTATAACGCCTTCTTTATATTTTGGGTGTTAATTTAATATTAAAAGTTATCAATACAGAGATGATGATAGTTGCAATAACTTGAGATGAGGTTTATCCATCTTCGCTAGCCAAGGGTTACGATCTACTTCCGCTCTCTAGCGGAAGTGGATCGTAACCCTTGGCTAGCGAAGATGAGGTTTATCCTGGTTAAGATTATTTTCTCTGTATTTTCACCACTACAAACTGTCATTTGATCGAACGACTAAAATGTTTTTTTAACATTGTCTTAAACTTAAAGGTCTATCAGTACTTTTTTTGTGGTGAAAAAAAAGTAAACTCACAAAAAAAAAATTAAACGCTGAGGGAAAGTCAAAACGGGAAGTCCCTAATCAAATGGCAAAATCAAAAGATAATGGGTTTTAAAGTAAATGCATTTTTTTTTGTCCCTGTTTAAAAAAAAAGAATGTCAGTTAAATTAAAATTTCAGATTTATAAAGAAATAACTTTCCTAAGACATTTAAATTAAAATTTAAGATTTATAGTAAAATAATAATTTTCCTAAAATTTTTACATTTTCAATGCATTGTAGTTGTCCGATTATAGAATTACATTATTACTTGAAATTGATTTAAACTCATAGTCTAGAACATGCAAAGTTCAGAAGCAAAATATTTTTTTCTTCAGAGTTTTGGCGTAGACTTAACAAATATCAAATGATCATTTCAGAAATACATTATGCTTGGAGCGCTGCGTGTCTTTACTAACATATAACAAAGTTGCTTATTGGTGTTTTAGGAGTATGGTTGGTTATGTCTTCTGTTTGTTTCAGTTGTTCTTTGGATTGTTCTTTGGTTTTGAGGTGTTTAGGATGGTGTGTTTACCTTTCAATGGAATCTATATATGTAATTCTGAAATGAAAAATATTTGATATTTCTAGTCATAAAAACAAATAATTTAATGTTTGAGAATAAAGCTGATTGAACTTTGCATCTGTACAATTTTCATACTTTCTTTAATTTCTGATTTTCAAAATTTAGAAAAAATGAATATCTTCAATCAAAATCTAAATTGTAATTGACATACTATGATATATTGGAAATGGAAAACTAGAATAACATATTCTCATAAATCAATGGAAAATGATCCCAAATTTTTTTTTAAATAAACTTAATCTTCTTAAAAAAAATTTCTGGTTATCTTCATCTTAAACTTTAAAGCACTGATCGCTATCAAGATAATAAAGAAGTAAAAATACATTTTTATAACAGCCAAGCCATAACTAAATTCGGCCATACAAAAAAGAATTTGGAGGTTTTATCAACACTTATTATAGAGCTATAAACATAATCGCAGGGGTAATTAATTCTTAAAAAAGGGAAAGCTTGGACAAGTCTTAATATTTTGTGAACAATAATAAATTTCTATGATATATAGATTATTATCATAATTTTACTGAATTACTGATAATTTCCTTTCTCAGCTTAGTAGAAAGATATGGAAAGTATCTCTAGAAACTAAGGCTACACTTGCCATTGTCAATGTAAATTTCAAAGTCATCATAAGCAAAATAGCAATAAACAGATTATCATGGGTCATCTCAACTTGATAGTTTTTCTCACTTTTGCGGTACCAGCTCAAGGGAGATAATCAATCTCGTTGAGATAACCAACTAAATTTATGATGAATTTATTTTGAGTTATCTGAAAGTATCATCATCTCAAAGTGAAGAGTCATTTCCTATATCTTACAGTAGTTAATTCCCTTTGCTTCAAGCTTCTCAACCTTGGGTTAATTTTCATCTCTCACCTTCAACACTTAGTTTTCATTCACAGTTCCAGATATTTAGTGATAACTTCATTATTATGAGACCATAATTGACAACTGGTATCAATGTTTTAATTTTACTTGTTAGTCCCGTTTAACAATTGCTCATCGTAATTTGTAAAATAAAATTGTCTTGAGTTTAAGCATTTCTTTGTCCAGACAAAGAGTAATAGTGAGAGCTTTACTCTCTAACTGGGATCCAACTTGCCTCATTAGTTCAAAAGAGTTTTCCATTAGTCCATAATTGTTGCAAGCTATACTTTATTGTAGTTTTAACATGGGTAGGCATTATATATGTGATTATTTTTGCCTAAGCGACAGCATACAATCATTTCTGTTAACCAAGCAGTTTTAGATTTATATAAGACCCTGTTTCAGACTTTGGGGATTTAATCACTAAAAGTTAAAGATAATCAGACTACTTTAGATTTAACTAGTAATCTGTTTTCTTTTAATCCAAGTAGCACAAAAGAGCTGATTCCTGTAAGTCTGTTTATTGCCTGCTTCTGGTTTTTATCCATTTAAGGAACCACAGGGGCAGATCCAGCCATTAAATTATAATGCATTAAGGAACCAGTGATTCCGTAGGTGCAGTAACATTTATTGCCATTATTGCTTTAAGATATCAGTGTTTTTTTCTTTTTCTTTTTCTCTCACAAAAGTCATTGGAAGTAATCAAAATTACTCTCATAAATAATCCTAGAACAAAAAAAAATACTCTTCAATTGTACATTTTGCTACTATTTTTCTTTCAAGTATAAAACTTAAATAAAAAGTAAAAATCTATTTTATTGAAGTATTACGTGCCATTTGAATTTTGAAATTAATTTTAATAAATTATAAAGTATTAATTAATTTGAATTATAAAGTATTGAAATTAATTTTTATTATAAAGAATCAGTATTTATATCATTTTTTTTAGTTCTAAATTCTTTCTTTCTAATATTTTTATTAGATGTAAAGTTTTCATACTTGATGCATGTAATATCATTTTACATCATATTTGTATTTTTTCATTTCAGCTTCTTTTTCTTGTACCACTGAAACTTCACAGAATAATTGCGTCTATTTTGAAGTTGTGTACCTGCTTATATGGAATTGTTTGAGGAATTTCCCCCCATTTTTCCTTTAATTCTGATCTTGAAAACTGTTTTCCGAAATTTTTAAATATGGTACTGATTTTGTGTAATCAACTGCTGCAGTTTTCAATCTCATTATTTTTAACTTCACACAATGATTGTTCAAATATTTTAAAAGTTGTCCACTTTTTTCCCCGACTTGGGAACTAAGTAATTTTTCTTCAAAGGTAAAATAAATAATTGTTAACCCATACCTTTTGGAATTCACATCGAGTTTGCAAATTTATAGAGGCTTTTACAAATTTTGGCTACTATGTACATGAGTTAAGTAAACCTTAAAATGAGATATTATTGATTAAATATGCTTCAAATTCAAAATATTATAAAAATGTAGATTCAATGTGTTTGCTATTTTACTACACTGTACTTTTTTTCCTACATTTGTATAAATATTACTACACTGTACTTTTTTTCTGACATTTGTATAAATATTACTACACTGTACTTTTTTTCTTACATTTGTATAAATATTACTACACTGTACTTTTTTTCTGACATTTGTATAAATATTCCTACACTGTACTTTTTTCTGACATTTGTATAAATTTAAAAAAAAAAATGCATGTCTGGTACTTTTTAAATGAATTTCATAAATAATTTGTATTTTAAATTGAGAATTTCTCCAGTTTCCACCATTGTAAAAATAATGTGAGATGCCTTGGAACATTCTGGTGACTAATAATGATGTACAATGGAAATGACATTTCATTACTTAGATAAAATGGATTCAATGGACTGATTAGCATAAATAACTATGATGGAAAACCTTTGAAGGCAGGCAGGATAGCAGGTCTTGAAGGAAGATGGTCAAATAAATCTTCAACCAAGTCTGAGGCTTTACCAAGAAATTAAGAAGGTAAGTTTATTTAAGCCAAATATTTGTATACATTTTCTGGTAACATTTGACAAGAAGTGCATATTAAGACAACATGACAGCACCAGTCTGATCTTCTGCACGCAGAACACCATTGATGTATTAATTTTAACAAGTTTTATAATTTGAATTGCCATTTCTTGAACAAGATTTTCGATCAATATTTAAAATTTCTAGGGGAGACAAGTACAATAAACAGCAAGATTTGTTCATTCAATGGATAATTAACTGTTTAATTTGCACATCACTTTTGTATAGTTAAATTCCAAACAAAAAACTATGACTTGTTTTATTTTTTTTTGTCAAGTTATCTGCTTTATTGTCGAGCCTTCGCGATCCTACATTTCGGTGTCGTCCTTGTAGGCGGCGTCCACAAATATTCACTCTGTGGTTAAAGTTTTTGAAAATTTAATAACTTTCTTAAACTATACTGGATTTCTACCAAACTTGGACAGAAGCTTGTTTATGATCATAAGATAGTATCCAGAAGTAAATTTTGTAAAAATAAAATTCCATTTTTTCTGTATTATATTTATAAATGGACTTAGTTTTTTCTGCGGGGAAACATTACATTCACTCTGTGGTTAAAGTTTTTAAAATTTGAATATCTTTCTTAAACTATACTGGATTTCTACCAAACTTGGACAGAAGCTTGTTTATGATCATAAGATAGTATCCAGAAGTAAAGTTTACAGAAATAAAATTCCATTTTTTCTGTTTTTTACTTATAAATGGACTTAGTTTTTCTGCTGGGAAACATAATACATTCACTTTGTGGTTAAAGTTTTTAAAATTTTAATAATTTTCATTAACTATCCTGGGTTTGTACCAAACTTGAACAGAAGCTTGTTTATGGTCATAAGATCTAGATAGAATCCAGTAGTAAATTTTATAAAAAAATAAATTCGTTTTTTCCGTATTATACTTTTAAATGGACGTAGGTTTAATGCCAGGAAACAGTGGTTAAATTTAAAAAAAAATTAATGACTTTCTTTGACAATTTTAAATTTGTACCAAACTTCGACAGAAGCTTTTTTATGATCAAAAGCTAGTATCTAGAAAGGAAATTTTGTTAATATTTGGTACCTGTGTATCTGTATTTTACTTATACATGGACTTAGTTTTTCTTCCAGTTACATTTATACAGTCTGGAGTTAAAGTTTTTAAAAAATTTATTCCATTCATAAACTATCCTAGATTTTTACTAAACTTGGATAGAAGCTTCTTACAATCAAAAGATAGTATCAAGAGGAATATTTTTATTGATTGTTTTCCTCATTTTTGTTGAGCCTGGGAGTTACAGCAAAGTAGGCGAGACACTGGGTTCCATGGAACCCTTACAAATTTTTCATAGAGAACAATGACATTTTGTATTTATCTGGGTAACTAACAAATTATTGATTTAATTAGCAATGTTGCTAATCATCAGCTTTTTTCATTTTCCACTGCTAGGCGAGACATCTGTGTCAACAGTTTATCTTACAAGGTTGTGTTAATACTTATAATTTTGTACATTTTGTAAGAAATCATAAAGTCTTTTTAATTCTTTTTAGGTTCTTCTGTGATATGTGTTCATTGTGTGGGAATAAGACTTGGTGGTCTAATACAACTAATACGAAGGTATGAACCAGTATTTTAGTCCTGTTTTTAAAAAAGAAAAAGTATTATAAAATGTATTTGAGCATGTGCTCTAAGCATAAAGGTGTGTCAGAGTTTGGTTAGAATCTTTGCTTTCTTTAATTGCCTTTTTTAAAAGGAGTAAATTTAAATATCTGATTTGATTATGTAAACGTTTGTTGGGATGCTGGTTTGCTGTTTCCAACTTCTGTTACATTTTTATGCCCCACCTACGATAGTAGAGGGGCATTATGTTTTCTGGTCTGTGCCTCCGTTCGTTCGTCCGTTCGTCCGTTTGTTCGTCCCACTCCAGGTTAAAGTTTTTGGTCGAGGTAGTTTTTGATGAAGCTGAAGTCCAATCAATTTGAAACTTAGTACACTTGTTGCTTATGATATGATCTTTCTAATTTTAAAGCCAAATTGGACATTTGACCCCAATTTCACGGTCCACTGAACATAGAAAATGAAAGTGTGAGTTTCAGGTTAAAGTTTTTGGTCAAGGTAGTTTTTGATGAAGTTGAAGACCTAACAACTTGAAACTTAGTACACATGTTCCATACGGTATTATCTTTCTAATTTTGATGCCAAATTAGATTTTACCCAATTTCACGGTCCATTGAACATGGAAAATGATAGTGCGAGTGGGCATCCGTGTACTTAGAACACATTCTTGTTATAGACTTAATTTAATTTGCCACTGGACATTTATCAACCAAAAATCAAATGAATCAATCATTCAAAATATGGAATATACATACAGTATACCAAAAATTATCCTTTTAAACAATCTTGAATGACTAATTATTTTATTTTTCAGGTTAGCATCACACCTTGTCTGTAAGGATTGAAGCTGGGAGTGGGCATTAGAGCTGACTTTTATGGTAAGAACCAATACAAATATAACAAAATTCAAAATAAGAAATATGTTAGACATAAATCATTGACTTGTTTTTCATCCTTTTCTGCTAATAAAGACTGGAATTTAAATATTTCAGCAAATCACTTTAAGGGTGCTCGCGAGTCTAAATCAACTTTTTTTTCTTATATAGGATTTTGCTATTTCTTCTATGATTAAACTTTATATATCTTATACCTAATATAAATATAAAATAAAAAATGGGGTCACCATTCATTTAAGCTCACAATCTGCCTCCGTAAGAAGCATACATTTTTGTTAATGTCCTTTTAGTTCTGTTGAACTAAGAAATATTGGTAATATCGAAATAAAAAAAGAACTAAATTACAGAAATCGCTTAAATTTTACAATTATTTAGTTTATGTACAGCTTGTTTGAAAACAATAATAAAAATATAGGTCACTGATGAGTTAGATATTAAAGATATTTTAATTTAAACATAAAAAAATGACATGTTGGCACCAAAGGGAGATAATTTGGAGCTTTGTCAATGAAGTTAACATTTTTAAAGTCATCTGTGGCCAAACAAAATTTATTTTTCTGGGTGATTTTTGTACCAAATTATAAAGTAATAACTAATAGTGTAATAAATAAAAAATTTAATGAAAAAAATGTTTAATTTTTGCTGAATTTTTTATACCCGCAAGCCTCCTTAAACAAAGAGAAATGTTTTATGAATCATGATTTTAATGACCAGTTATTTATTATTTTACATTTGATATTGTTTCAAATTTTAGATATTACGATTAATTCTGTATATTTCTTTTTCAGGTAACTGTGACTGCATAAAAGGGCTATGTGATTTTACTGTAACAGCATAGAATGTAATTCAGACTATTTTTTGTATGTTTGAGAAAATGTATATAATTTTTACCATATAAAGAAAAAAAATATGTACAGGTTCTCCATTTTCAAAAAGATTGGAAGTTGTTGGTTGATAAATCTTTGAAATTTAAAAAAATACTATTTTTTGTTCATACTCATATCTGGAGAAAACACTTCAAGTAGTTTAAGAATGGAGAATCTAAAAAAAAAAAGAAAAAATGTTCAATTATTGAAAGGTTTTTGTTCAGCCTTCGACTTTAGTCCAAAAAGAGAGACATAGGGATCCTGCATTCTGTTATTGGCTTGGTATGCCGGCGTCAACATAGGAGGGGTCCTGATCCTGAAACCCATGATGCTTAAAAACATGGTCCTGAGGTCCCAAAATTGGAAAAAAATAATTCTTGGATGCTGAAAGGGTCAATCCCGAAATCCTTAGCTTAAAAACACCCGATCCCGTAGTCCTGATAAAGATTCTATCCCCCCTCAAATATATTTAGTAATTTACTTGCATAAGCTTGACTTAAGCTTTTTCCTCATTTTTGTTGAGTCTGCATTTAACAGCAAAAGTAGGAGAGACACTGGGTTCTGTGGAACCCTTACAAATTTATCAAGATTCAAAATATCTAAACATTTTTTTTCTGGTGTAATTTGAAAAGTCCCTCCTTCCCCTGGACAACCAATTATTTATTGCTTAAATTATTTGGAGGAATTTACTTTAAAAGGTTAAAAAAAAAATGATAGTAGTTAATACTGTATGCAGAGTGTGTGATATATTTTTCTGGTTCGTCAGGTCTATAAATGCATTTTTTTTCAATTTTCAGATCACACAAACATAAGCTAAAGGAACCTGCAAAATAAGATTTTTCTTTGTTTAATTTGTAATAATATGTTAAAGTGGAAAATGTGCCCTTCTTTGTCTTCCATCCAAAACTCCAATTACATATAGTAATCTGTAAAGTGGATCCAGGGATCATGTATGCAGGGAAGGGTTTCGATAAAACACAGAGTTAAATGTTTTATAAGAACAAGACTTTAGGGATTGCTACAGTGATTTAATAAGACATATTTTGGTTTGTATGGCACCTTCATCAGGATTGAAAATACAGGAGAGTACAGAATTCTGTAGTGATAATTTATATTTCACAATGTCACCACCAGAACAAATTATAAATAGGGTGTGAAGGTAGTTGTGAAAATTAACTAATCAAGAATGTTAAATAAAATATGTTTTTGTAAATTTGGACGACATTTGACTTGCAATTATGTACTATTTACTACACTGGATGTAGTACAGACTTGCTTAACGTACCATTTCAATACTGGGAAAAGTATGTTTGTCTGAGCGAAGCCAATTGGAAGCATGTACCTCTTAGTGAAGCTAATTGGGAGTACATACCCTCTGTCTTGTTGCGAAGCTGATTGGAAGCAGTACATATACACCTCTGTCTGCTTAACCTAATTAGAAGCAGTACCCTTGGCAGAGTGGTCCCAATTAGAGGCAGTAACTCTGAGCGAAGCCAATTGGAAGCATGTACCTCTGCAAAATTTGATTAAATACTATTCAACAAATTTTATTTAACATTCTTTTAAAGTTTACTTTCATTTCTTCTTTTATTTTTTTATTTATTATTATTCCCCCTGTTGACATTAATTATTAAGTGTAAATTATCACTTCACCATTTTGTACTCTTTTGTCACTATTTTTTATTCTGATGAAAGTGCTGTAGAAATTAAAACATGCCAATATAGTTTGATTACTCCAACAATCCCTGAAGTATTATTATAAGAATTATCATAAAGGAATCTTTTATAGACCATTGAAATAAAAATAAATACTATGCATTTTGCTGGTTATTTATTTCAGTTTTTGTCAAGCCTTCGAATGTAGTTGAAAAAGCAAGAAATAGCAATTCTTCATCCTTTTGGCTGCTGCGGCGGTCATAAATATTCACTCTGTGGTTTTTGAAATTTTAATTATTTTCTTAAACTATCCTGGATTTTTACAAAACTTGGACAGAAGCTTGTTTATGACCATAAGATAATATCTAGAAGTAAATTTTGTAATTTAAAAAAAAATTATCAATTTTTACTTAGAACTGGACGTTGCTTTACAATAAAATCTTGAAATCTTGAAATCTTGAGTTTTTCAATTTTTTGAAAGAAAATGTGTACCTGTTTATCTGTATTTTACTTATAAATGGACTTGGTTTTATTTCCAGTTAATATTATTTACAGTCTGCAAACATTTATTAAATTCAAAAGATCCAGAACTTTTCACAAAAAGGGGGGGGGGAGGGACTCTCTAGTCATGCTTCAATGATTCCCTATATAATCAACCAATTTTTTCACGGGAAAAGGGGAGGGGCTGTATTCCCCTTAGGTGGATTTCTACCAAACTTGGACAGAAGTTTCTTACAATCAAAAGATAGTATGGAGAGAAGGAATATTCTATTGATATTTTCCCTCTTTTTTGTTGAGCCTGAGATTAACAGCAGAAGTTGGCTAGACACTGTGTTCTACAGAACCTTTAAAAACTTCATTTTAGCAAACTGTAATATATTTTTCACCTTTGTCATGTTTAGCTGAGTTCATAACAAAGGGTATATTTTTTTAAGAATATTTTACAAGGAGCATAGTTGAAGAACTAAGGACAAAGGGGAGTTCTAACTATATGTCCCCATTCAAATGCATTGATAGGCCAAAAAAGGGGGAATTCCAACCCCCAGAACCCCCTGGTGGATCCTCCAACGAATGTGAGGGTTCAGAGAGTTGACAAACTAGTGAAACAGTAGTTGAACTACTTTGACCATTCAGCCACCATTACTCCATCTGCACTAAAAATGTTATTGAAATATGTTGAATATTTGTAATTTACTTATTTTTTTTATTTTGATTACCAGTACACTATTTTTGTTTTGTTTTGTTATGTAAAACAAAGATTTAGAGTTCTAACAGGGTGAAATTTATGTCAAAGGGAGGTAATTTATTGTACTGTGTTTAACTTCAAATACTTGAAATTCCCTCAATGTTAGATTTTTATTTATTGGAATACTCACGTTTATGCATATATTTTTTACATGTCAAATGTTTTCTAGATATAGAAATTTAGGGTAGGAAAAATTATGTATCACTTAAAATAATTACATGAATTTTTGTTTAAAAGTTTATTAATTGAAAGTACATCTGATACTTTTATGTATGTTATTTTATTTTCTAAAACCAAATGGACACAACATAGATTGACAATAAGGTATTGAAAAGAACTACCTTAACAGCCAGGATAGCAGCTCTTACGAAGATGGTCAATTAAATCTTCAACCAAGTCTGAGGCTTTACCAAGAAAATAGAAAAGGCAAGTCTATTTTAGCCAAATCTTTTAAGATAACAGACCCGTCTGAAATACTGCTTTTAAAACATCATTGATGAATTAATTTACCATTTTAGTATTTATAGATACAAGAAACATGAACAAGATTTACTATTAAAAATATCAATAGTAAATCCTTGAAATAGTCATTAAACTTCAAGAAAAGACCAGTACAATTTAAACACAATTTTGCATTTAATGGGAGATAACTGTAATTAAAATATTCAGAATTTTTTTTATGCAGTTAAATTTAAATGTAAGTTTTTTTTCTCACTTTTCTATCTTTACTATTGATTTAAAAAAAAATGATTTATAACAACTGCCTACCCGTTTTAAGATATCTGAACAATATTTTGTAAATTATAGGTTACAGATAAATTAATTTACAAAATGTATAATGTTTTGATTATGATTTCATTTAGGTTCTTCTGTGATATGTTTTCATGGTGTGGGAATAAGACTTGGTGGTTTAATACAGCTAATACAAAGGTATGTACCAGTATGTTAGTATATAAAAAAGAAGATGTGTTATGATTATCAATGAGACAACTGTCCAAAAGAGACCAAATGACAGACATTAACAACTATAGGTCACCTGGCATTCTTCAACAATGAGCAAAGCCCATACCGCATAATCACCTATAAAAGGCCCTGATAAGACAATGTAAAACAATTCAAACGAGAAAACTAACAACCTTATTTATTTTAAAAAAAAATGAAAAGAAAAACAAATTTGTAACACATAAACAAACAATAACCACTGAATTACAGGCTCCTAACTTGGGACAGGCACACAAAAAACCCTAGTCCTGTTTTGGAAAACTCTAAAATATTATAAATGTTTAATGGGAAAACAAGATTTGAACACTTTAAAGATGTTTTACAGGAATCTACTCTTATTACTATAACAGTAACCAAAAAAGAGTAAAGTTTAGGATCTGAATTGTTTACATAAAATCGTGTTGGCTTGTTGGCCTGCTGTCATCCATGTGTTCATGACATATATATATTTAACATTTAAGACCATTTCTATATAATGATTTGCCACCGGACCTTAAGCAACCAACGACCAATCATTCAATCTTTTCAATATACATACATATTACCAACAAAGAACCTTTTAAAAAGTTTTTAATGAATTATTTTATTTTTCAGGTTAGCATCACAGCTTGTCTGTAAGGATTGAAGCTGGGAGTGGGCATTGGAGCGGACTTTTATGGTAAGGATCAATACATAGATTTATGCACTTTTCATCCAAGAGCAATATAAAGCCCAATATTTTTGTCGGGCAAAGATGTAAATCTTGCATATTAATGTCAAATGTATAATGTGTAATCTTGGGATTTCAGTTTTTTTGTTATCTTCAGTTGTCCCCATATATGAAAACATATAAGTGTGGTATGTATGCCAATGAGACATCTATTGACCAGATACCAAATGATGTGGATGCAAGTAAATGTCAACCTATGCCTTCAACAATGAGTAAAACCTATATTGTGTAGTTCGTTTAAAAAGTTCACCACGACAAAATGTTTATTCAATCAAGTATGTTAAGGTAACACGATACCGAATGACGTTACGCCACGAGTTATCGTTCCTGACGTTATCGAATAACGTTCACACATTCAAGCCAATGCAACAGGCTATGTGACATTTTTAATGGTAACTTTTTCTGGATACTTGATGGAGTAGAGGAAAATAGTTCCGGAACGAAAACGATTACTGTACGGAGTTTGACTAATGTCCTGACAACCTGACAATGTCCTGACAGAAATGAAAATGCTAAGTTCTTTTTTTTTTATTGGAAGGATTAACTTGAAATTTGGAACCAAGCAAGATGAGAACTTATATTTAATAAATAAAAGGAAAAAAATTAAAAACATTTATAAGAGTAAGAAAACTTGACCTGACCAAATTGACTTTGAAACTTCTTATGTCCTGACAGCTATGAACCAGCGATAGACAAACTCAATACAATGGCAGATTTAAACATTTAATTCAATAATACAAGAAAAAAGAGAAAACGTGACCTGACCATCTACATCTTTCCCATAACTAATGTCCTGACCGATGTAAATTGTTTATAACTTTTTTTCTTTGAAGGATCGACTTCAAATTTGATGTAAAGGAGATTCTGACATAAAATATAGAGATTATAAGAAACGGATCATTTATAAAATAATAATTAAAGAGTTATAAAACTTGACCTTACCAACATCGACTCTGCCCAGACTTATGGACTGACCGATGACGAAAATGATAATAACTTTTTTTTATTATTGATCATTGTTAATCTTTAAAAATGTATTACTTTACTTTTAAATATTCTGTTTCTTTAAAATTTAAGCATCAGAACGATTTATCTACATATAATAGACTGAGTTTTATCACAAGTCTTCATTCTTGGTATATGTTTGCAATAAGTACTTTATCATGATGAACGCCGTATTCCCATGAAATTTTGTTTTGAAAGTAGAAATCTAATCTATAGAAACTTAGGATGATGTGTAAAAAGCACGAAGAATTGTTGGTACATCTGTTAATTCGTGTTAAAATGTTCGTCAAAAACACCGCTCGGGCAAAATGGAAAAAGGAAATTTATCTGGATGAGAATACGGATAAAATTAGGCGATGATGTACAATACAAGCAGACTTTGCAACTCATACAAAAATAGTTTGTTTGTATGGAATGTTAAGAAAGTGGTATACTTGGTTATTTTGCCGAATATCTTTCTCTATGTTCCAGTATAAACAGTCTCTGAAATTCATTCTCTGTACAGAGTAAATCCGACATAGTTCCTATAGTCCAAGTCTACACGGAATAGACAGAAACATCGGAATGAAGCCTGAAAAAGGTTAACGTAGGCTGAGAAATACTTGGGAACTTGATTCGGCAAAAATAAAATGAAAAAGCAGGTCCCGTGACAGTCTGATTCACGGGGGGCCAACTTCCTATTATTGGGTATACGGGGATGTGCCAAAAATATGGGTCATAATTTTGCGTGATTTTATATAAAAATTACCCTCCTTTTTAGTGTCATCCTATAATAAAATGCATTTACATTTGATAACTGTATATTGATTTGGGGTATGATCTACACACCAATCCAACAATCCATGCGGATTTATAACGATAAACTATACATATGTGCACCAAACGATGTCGATTCATATAAAAACTTATGGGTAGCTGGTATATTTATGAATTATGAGTGATGATGAGTTAGTGCTTATATAAGCATGGGTCATATTTAAAATATTGTATATAAGTATAGGTCATTCTTTTTTTAAAATATTTATATAACTATAGGTACTGAATTTTAGTGAATGTTATATTAAAATGGGTACGTTTTTATATGCAAAAATGGCACACCACTACAAAAAAAATATCGAAGTTATCCCCCCCGGTCTGATTAAAGCCATCCCCAAGTTGCCACTTGCGCCTTTAAACGCAAGTTGATAGTCGGGACTGGCTATAGTCACACTGGTTTCGTTAAAAAAAAATTCTCTCCAAATTTACAATCAAACGACTGACTAGTTATTATTCGATAGAATGAAATAGCTAGATCTTGAAATCATTTAGATTTTATTATCGTGTTAATTACGCTTGCATGGGTATTTGGTGGTAGTGTGTTTTTTGTGTGTGATTTGAGGTGGAAATAATGTACATGTACAAGCTCGGATACAACACATTTGGCTGTGCGGGATGTATTATTTATTGTTAACTGCGTCTTGAACATGCATAAAATATTTGCCACTGGAAGTAAAGTTACCATGCTGCAATCAATCCTACAAATTAAAATCGCCACTTGAAACTAATAGAGCACGCAGCATCATATTGTTTCACCCGTGTAAATTCGACCGTCAATCCCACACTTGATAGTCTTTTTGCTTCAGGTTAAAATTGTGTATCTGTTTTTTAAAGGTGCGCATATAGTCTGGATTTTCCTATTTTTTTTTGGTTCATGACATGTTGCTTGATTAGGCATTTTGATAAATTATAAAGGCCCGCAGAGTACAGACTCCGGGTAACATCTCCTACATTTGAAATTTCTTGAGCTTTTATGTTTCGTAGTTTGTTTTACTTATAAAGAATGCATATATGATCTCTACATTGGCTAGTGGTAAAGAAGGAGGGTTGAGATCTCACAAACATGTTTAACCCCGCCGCATTTTTGCGCCTGTCCCAAGTCAGGAGCCTCTGGCCTTTGTTAGTCTTGTATTATTTTATTTTAGTTTATTTCTTGTGTATAATTTGGAAATTAGTATGGCGTTCATTATCACTGTACTAGTATCTATTTGTTTAGTGGCCAGCTGAAGGGCTCCTCCGGGTGCGGGAATTTCTCGCTATATTGAAGACCTGTTGGTGACCTTCTGCTGTTGTTTTTTTTCTATTGTCGGGTTGTTGTCTCTTTGACATATTCCCAAATTCCATTCTCAATTTTATGATCTCAAGATTTGTTTTATATAAATTATTTTCCACAAATGACAGACTGTTGAACTAATAGTGAAATTCTGCATACAGTTTGCAGTGTTTGTCCGACTTGCACATTTACACCACGTAAAGTACACTATACTAATGTACAAATGTACGTAGCAAGTCAAGAATATAAGTTTTGAATTTTTCTTTGAGTTTTGTTTTTTATTTATCATGCATGAACTATTTGCCACTGAACGTCAAACAACCATCAAAAACAGAGCAATTATATCACTGTTAACTAAATCAAATTTTTAAAATACTATTTTTCTGCATGGATGAAGCAATGACACCACCATTGTCATAAAGGATGAAGTTAAAAACTCAGTAATTCAAATGAATCACACGTAAAAAAAATCATGTTATTTTCACTCGAAATTTACAAAAAATATGAATTTAAGTGTAAAAATTAGACGAGATTAATGTTAAATTCATGTTAGTGAAATTTCTATGTGCAGGACGAAATAAATTATATCAATAGAATCTCATATCACTAGGAAATTTACGGAAACCTGACAGGGGAAACGAAAATTAAATAAACACCCTTCAGATCCCGACACATTTTGTGTTTTCCATTTCTCCTATCTCTGAGGATAATAACGTTACATTCTGTATGCAATAACGTCACACGTTTTCGGTCAAATTCTAAGGGTATCAATCAATTTTGAAGCCATTTATCTCAAAAACAAGGATGGTGACATATGATTTTCTATACATGTATGAATTCAGTTGGTAATTCTGAATATTATGTTAGTTTTTTGTTGTTCTCCGTATATAAGAACATAGCCATTCATTGGAAAATCTAAAAAAGTAACCCGAAAAACAGGCATTTCCCCTATATACCTAAGTAAATTTGTCGCCCAAATCGACGTTTTCCAATGAAAATACCAAGAAAACAAAAATGGTGACCCCCATTTTTTATTACATATTTCGATGTTACTCGGTGCAAAGAAAGCGTATGCCAAAAAGTTTGGAAATCGGGAGATATGCCATTCGGTATCGTGTTACCTTAATAGCCTGATATACTTTAAAACAATGTTACAATGATAAAATGTATGTCAACAAATCACTTTATAACAAAAGAAAAAGAAATGTTCTATACATTATAATTGTTTTGCATTAAATATTATTTCAATGTTTATGAGTAATATATATTTCTTTTTCAGATAACTGTGGCTGCATAAGATGGTAGTGTTATATAACTGCAACAGTAAAGAATGTAATTCAGACTATTTTTGGGTATGCTCGAAAAAATGTTTAAAGAAAAAAAAATTGTAAAGATTCTCCATTTTCAACAAGATTGGAAGTAGATGGTTTACTTATGTATTTGGCATTACAAAAATTCTTTCTATTTTCCAGTTATACTCATATCTAGTCAAAACACTTCCAGCAGTTTAAGAGTGGAGAATCTAAAAAAGAAAAAAAAAAGAAAAAAAGAAAAAAAATGTTCAATTATTGAAATGTATTTTTTTTGTAAATTAATTGTAATGTATATAGTTTTGCCATATTTTTGTTATTTTAAGATTTGAGATACTTTCAAAATTTATAAGTTACTTTGTACATGTAGTTGATGCAATCAAATCTGCTGATGAAAATATTCTCACTAAATTTCATAGCAAAATTTTTATTTTTTGGGTTTTTTTTGGTAAAAAGTTTCAAATACCTTACCATAGCAGATGCCTCTCTAGTGTACACTTAGACGTCAAAATTTTACGGGAACCTGTGTGATATCCAGTAATGGCGGACAAATTGGAATAAGGTGTATGGTCTGCACTTCATGTATCCCCTTACAACCTTTTTTTCATGTTATTTTAATATCTTTAAGATATGTGACAAGGGTGCGCTAATGCAGAGGAATTTATGAAGTTAATAAGTTAGAAATATATTTTTTGCATTTTTTGTCATTTTAGCTGATTTTGGTTTGTAACCAAGGTGTTATTTTGAAAGAATAATTTTACAAAAGGTATTATTTGAAGAACATCTTGTTGAAATTGGATTGGTTGGTTTTTTTGGTGATAAACACCTTTTTAACATAACTTTTAGTATTATTTTGGCTGTAAATTTTTATTTGTGGAGACAGCCAGAGTACACGTTGTAGACGGATGAGCAAACAGATGATATATACTTGCTTACTATCAGTGGGGGATCCAGAACTTTTCATAAGGGGGGGGGGCACTGACTGACCTAAGGGGGGCCGCTCTAGTCATGCTTCAGGTGACCTATAATTGTTAATGTCTGTGTCATTTTGGTCAGTTGTCTCATTGGCAATCATACCACATCTTCTTTTTTATATTGTTAAATAACTATACTACTTTGATATAAAGAATTGACTTTGATTAGAAATTGGGAGGAATTATAAAGAAACTTTATATAAGAGCTAGGGGTTATTAATGTTGTATAAAATGCAGTTAACTATTTCCTTGGTGATCTAATAATTTTTGCACAGATCATGATATTAGTTTATTTAAATAACCCAGTAGATAAATTTAGTACACCTCATAAATGAAATTGATCCATGTATTTTTATGCATTTTTTATTTTAGTATTTACCACTGTATTCCTTGTTATATTTGTAAATTCCTATTTGTATGTGACAAACTGAGGATTCATATATTTTATGGAATTATATAAATTTATTTCAAGTTTGGTATTTTAAGTAATGGAAAGCACCAAGTTTAATATTGAACAAAAAAATATTCCTTTTAAGACCTTAGGATATTAAAATTGGAGACATGTATATTAAAACAGGATTGATTTTCGAAATTCTAAAACAGCTGGTCATGGGACTGGTATCAAGAAACTTAAAAGAATCCTCAGCGCTGTCAGTTATTTTGTATAATTGTAATATTTAACAAATGATACTTACCCATGATGCAGATCCTTTTCCTCCTTTAACTTTTAATGGGGACTAAAAAATTATTATTATCACAATTTTTTTTTGGTATTTGTACACGCTTGATGGAGCAGAATGGGTCTGGTTTCATTTGGGTTTTTTATATTATGATGCATGATAATGATGTTAAATAAATAGGTAAATAAAAATTGAATTGAGAAAACCTATCTTATATTTTATTTGAGTCTAAATGACAAATAAGGGGGGAATTTGATTCTGTGGTTGAGGGTATCAGTCACAGCTGATTTATTGTATGGTATGGACGAAGTTGAAAAAGGGAGACTGGCATGTTTTTTCCATAACAATGTATTTGATTGTGATAAATTCAAGTTAAAAGGAAACAACTAGTGGTAGGTCAAAGATATTTGGTATGCAGTTATATAAGCATTGAAACATCTTATTTCTAATGAGATTATTTTGCTTCTCTCTCTCAGTCATAGTAGACTTATAACTTTTAATTAGTTTATAGTACTATAAGTTTGTCATTAGGTCAATTAAAAGGGAACTATAAGTGGTAGGTCAATAATATTTGGTATACAGATGTACAGTAAAACCTGACTAAACCGAACCCCTTCGGGACTTGATATTTTGTTGGGTTTTGGCAGGTACTCGGTTTTATCAGGTTCACAATACATAAAATGTAGTATAATTGGTCTTCAGAACAAGTTTGGATTAGACGGGTTTCTGGTTTATTCAGGGTTCGGTTTTATCAGTTTTCACTGTATAATGATTGACAAATCTCTGTTCCATGGAGATTGTTCAGCTCCAGCCTTAGTCATGGTTTATTCCAGCCTCAGTCATGGTTTATTGACTGAATGGTTTGTATTATTTACATTGTGATGTGTGATTAGATCAGTTTTAAGATGAGTGACTATTATCTGATATTTGGTATGCAGTTGTATTGTCATTTGAAAGTCTCATTTTCATAGAGATTATTTGGTCCCACCCACTTATCATGATTCATGGACTTTGAAACTTTCACAGTTAAACAAGGAACCAATTGATAAGTCAATGGTGTTGGGTATACAGTTTTATAAACATTAGCATTTCCATGGTATTCTTATTTTGCCCTGATCTGTTAGTCTTGGTTCATTGCATAGATAACAAGTTTTAATATTGCAATTTAATTTCAACATTTACATTACTAGTATACCTTCTTGTCTCCCTATAAGCATCCTTTATAAGGATCACCACCATAAGTTATGGCGTATAAAGGAAGCATTTGGAGCCTGTATCGGTATAGATTAATGTGAGCACTTGCCTATCCAATTCCCCAGCCAGGCCGTGACGGGTCTTAATACCAGAAAGTTAACTGTCCCTAAACATAATAAAATAAAATATAACAAAATAAAACATACCAACTCTAACACTCACCATGATTCGCTCAGTCCTCAAAGTATAAAAAGTTAATTTTTAGCTCACCTGGTCCAAAGGGCCAAGTGAGCTTATGCCATCACTTGGCGTCCGTCGTCGTCCTCCGTCTGTTGTTGGCGGCGTCGTAAACTATTTCAAGAATCTTCTCCTCTGAAACTACTAGGCCAAATACTTCAAAACTTCAACTGAATGTTCCTTAGGGTATCTAGTTTATAAATTGTATCCAAAGTTTTGATCTATCAACAAACATGGCCGCCATGGCTAAAAATAGAACACAGGGTAAAATGCAGTTTTTGGCCTATATCTCAAAAACTCCAGCATTTAGAGCAAATAAGACAAGAAGTTAAAGTATTCATTAGGTCAAGGTCTACCTGTCCTGAAATTTTCAGCCAAATTGAGTAACTGGTTTTTTAGGTATAATGCCCCTGAATTGATGGTTTTAAAGAAATTTTGCAGTTTGATTGGTTATTATCTTGAATATTATTATAGATACAGAGAAATTGTTAATAGCAAGAATGTTAAACAGAGAAATTGTTAATAGCAAGAATGTTAAGCAAAGTAAGATCTACAAATAAGTCAATTTGACCAAAATTGTCAATTGACCCCTTAAGGAGTTATTGCCCTTTAAAGACTTTTTTCACAATTTGTTCATCATGTTGACTTACTTTAAAAAATCTTCTACTTTGAAACTGCTGTATCAATTTCAGCCAAACTTAGGCTAAATGAGTTTCAGAGTAATTATCTAGTATAAATTTTATATTTTATTTCCTTGTATGTCAAGAAACATAGCTCCTATGGCTAAAATAGAACATAGGAGAAAATGATTTTTTTTGCTTTGAAAAAAATAGGACGATTCAAAGAACATTTAAATAAATTGAAAAGCCAAAATAATCATTGATGAGAGATTTAACCAAAAAAATTAAGGTGAGCGATTCAGGCTCTTGAGAGCCTCTTGTTTAGACTAGATACCCAAATGATGATTGTAGCCAAGTTTGGTTTAATTTGGCAACGTAGTATCAGAGGAGAAGATTTTTGTAAAAGATTACTAAGATTTAAAAAAAATTGTTAAAAATTGACTATAAAGGTCAATAACTCCTTAAGGGGTCAACTGACTGTTTCGGTCATGTTGACTTATTTGTAAATCTTACTTTGCTGAACATTACAGCTTTTTACAGTTTATCTCTATCTATAATAATATTCAAGATAATAACCAAAAACAGCAAAATTTCCTTAAAATTACCAGTTCAGGGGCAGCAACCCAACAACAGGTTGTCCGATTCATCTGAAAATTTCAGGGCAGATAGATCTTGACCTGATGAACAATTTTTCCATGTGTCAGATTTGCACTAAAAGCTTTGGTTTTTGAGTTATAAGCCAAAAACTGCATTTTACCCCTATGTTCTATTTTTAGCTTTGGCAGCCGTCTTGGTTGGTTGGCCAGGTCCCGCCACACATTTTTTAAACTAGATACCCCAATGATAGTTGTGGCCAAGTTTGGTTTAATTTGGCCCAGTTGTTTCAGATGAGAAGATTTTTGTAAAAGATTACTAAGATTTATGAAAAATGGTTAAAAATTGACTAAAAAGGCTAATAACTCCTAAAGGGGTCAACTGACAATTTCGGTGATGTTGACTTATTTGTTAATCTTACTTTGCTGAACATTATAGATGTTTACAGTTTATCTCTATCAATAATAAT
Organism: Mytilus trossulus; assembly: GCF_036588685.1. NCBI lineage: Eukaryota > Metazoa > Mollusca > Bivalvia > Mytilida > Mytilidae > Mytilus > Mytilus trossulus. Next base: position 2,546,580 of record NW_026963318.1, read on the forward strand.
ATTCAAGATAATAACCAAAAACAGCAAAATTTCCTTAAAATTGCCAATTCAGGGGCAGCAATCCAACAACAGGTTGTCCAATTCATCTGAAAATTTCAGGGCAGATAGATCTTGACCTGATGAACAATTTACCTCATGTCAGATTTGCTCTAAATGCTTTGGTTTTTATTTATGAGCCAAAAACTGAATTTTACCCCTATGTTCTATTTTTAGCTTTGGCAGCCATCTTGGTTGGTTTGCCGGGTCACTCAACCAATTTTTAAACTAGATACTTCAATGATAGTTGTGGCCAAGTTTGGTTTAATTTGGCCCAGTTGTTTCAGAGGAGAAGATTTTTGTAAAAGATTACTAAGATTTACAAAAAATGGTTAAAAATTGACTAAAAAGGGCAATAACTCCTAAAGGGGTCAACTGACCATTTCGGTCATGTGACTTATTTGTAAATCTTACTTTGCTGAACATTATTGCTGTTTACAGTTTATCTCTATCTATAATAATATTCAAGATAATAACCAAAAACAGCAAAATTTCCTTAAAATTGCCAATTCAGGGGCAGCAACCCGACAACGGGTTGTCCGATTCATCTGAAAATTTCAGGGCGGATAGATCTTGACCTGATGAACAATTATAATTCATGTCAGATTTGCTCTAAATGCTTTGGTTTTTGAGTTATAAGCCAAAAATTGCATTTTACCCCTATGCTCTGTTTTTAGCCGTGGCGGCCATCTTGGTTGGTTGACCAGGTCATCAGACACATTTTTTAGCTCACCTGGCCCGAAGGGCCAAGTGAGCTTTTCCCATCACTTTGCGTCCGGCGTCCGGCGTCGTCCGGCGTCCGTCGTCGTTGTTAACTTTTACAAAAATCTTCTCCTCTGAAACTACTGGGCCAAGTTGAAGCAAACTTGGCCACAACTAAGCTAAAAAACGAGAAACACGTATAAATTACATAAACTAATGACAACTACTGTACACCAGATTCCTCACTTAGGACAGGTGCAAACATTTGCAGCAGGATTAAACGTTTTAATGGTACCAAACCTTCATCCTTTTCCTGTAACAATAGCATAACATCACAACATAGAAAAACACATGATAAAATATCAATTGGCAGGCTTAACTCATAAAAAATCGTAAATTAACACACTATGAACGAATAAATTTGATCTGCAATATCTGAATGCAAATGCAGTTAATAAAATATTAGGGACAAACAAAGCCATGGCAAGACACCACTGTGAAATATTAAACCCTTTGAAAACAATCACTTTTGAAAAAACGGTTTTAATAATATATACAGGTAAATGAAAATTAACTTTCAGTCGTTTTAGGTATGCATTTTAGTTATGCTGCTGATAATTTATTTGTATGACCTCTTTAGCAATTCCAATAGGCATATTATATATCTATCTATATGCAAAAGTAAAATCACAAATATTTGAAACTCAGAGGGAAATTCTAAACATAAATTCCCTTATCAAATTTATGCCAAATTAAAAGCTCAAACACATTATACTAATGGATAACAACTGTCATATACCTGATTTTGTACAGACATTTTCTTATATAGAAAATGGTGGATTAAAAACCTGGTTTTATAGCTAGCTTAACCTCTCACTTGTATGACAGTTGCAGAAAATTCATTATATTGACAACGATGTGTGAATAAAACAAACAGACATAGTAGGTAAAAACGTCAAAAATAGGGGTACAGTGGTTAACATTGTGTTCACTATAAAAACTAAACAAATATGTAACAAAGAAGCACAAAAGGGCATGTACATAGTACTTAGAAATCAAATATCAATGAAAACATGTGTCCTGCTATCCATGGAAATTGGTACTAAGAAAATAAATGACTTAAGACCAGAAACTTTAACAGTGTAGAAATATTTTATTTTTTTCAAAAATTATATAAATATCATATTTGTTCATAAAGACATATGTGTTGAAAACCCAACCATTGCTGTTTATATAAATAAAATAAAATCTAGCACTATGCTGTATCGTACAGTCAATAAGATTGTCAAAAAGTATGGCACTGTATAATACAATTATAGTTCTGTTTAGCTGAAACAGGTCACCACAAAGTTCATGACAATTTTGCTAACTCTTTGATATATGCTCCCAACACTTTAGCCTACAATAGAAAAGATTTTTTTTTAAACATTTGATTGAAGATACTGCTTTGCCATGTATTTTAATTGTGTTATAAAGTTGTGCAGTCTTTGAGTGCACTTGATATAAACTAGTCAGAATGTTAGTGGAAATGAAAACTTTTTTCAAATTTGTCCAAAGGGGGATGACATTAGTTTTTGTCATAAATATTCCTTTCTTGTTTAATAACTACAAGTATTTAATTTTGGGTGTTTAATTTAAATAAAATTTTAACAAAATATTTATATTATAAAATTTAAAAAAAATTGAATCTCACACTATATCAGAAATATTTATTGGATAAATATCAGATTGATGAACACTAATTTTGATCGTTGAGAAGATTTACATTTCTTTAACAATAAAACTTTATTAAAATGTTCAGCTGATTTTTACAGTTCTTTACAAAGTTATCTCCCTGTAGTGTTATGTCTCACCTTAAACATACATTTTCTATGAAATTATTGAAATCAAATTCTTCCATTAGCCATTATTTAAAACAACGCTAAAGACAAAATTTTAGAGCATTCAAATTTCAACCCTTTTTTTACTTACCCCATTTATATAATTTTTTCTGTCAATTTTCTCGTTTTGTGAATGAGCACCATCATCTGAGGCCCCAATAGGTAACAACATCACATTTTTGCCAGTTGCTTCTTGGAAGGTCAAGGTCACAGGTATGCTTCCACCTTCTCTTGTTAAATCAGGTTCAACTCCAAAAACTGAAACACATTCAGATAGCATAAAAGTCATATGATACTTAAAATTTAAAAAAAAGGTTGAATATGTTTTATTTACTTGAATAGCAAGTTTTACTATAATACAAATAAACACTGACTTTTGAGAAAAAAAAAATACTTCAGCTCAACAAAAGCTTCAAAAATGTATTGCTTTTGAATAATGTCTTCCTGTACACAAAATCACCTTTCTTTTTCTGAATGTAGTGACCTTAATTACAAGACCTCTCGTTTGAATTGGAAAATGATGTTGCTTAAATTAAGGCATTCATACATGTATGTTTTTAACTACACAAAAGCACAAAAAACTGCAAATTTCAATAAGAACAATGATAAGTTTTTCTTCTTTCTGAAATCCATTTTTTAAATGATGTTACCCTTCATTCGAGTGCAAACAAGTTTCCCTCCTAGTTTCATTGGGTTGTTGGTTTGCTGTATCATTACCATACTCCCAACATATCCACATTTGTATAATAAACAAGAATGTGTCCATGGTACACAGATGCCCCATCTGCACCATCATTTTCTATGTTCAGTGGACCGTGAAAATGGAGGGAAAAATCTCTAATTTGGCAATAAAATTTGAAAGATTATGTCATAAGGAACATGTGTTCTAAGTTTCAAGTTGATTGGACTTCAACTTCATCAAAAACCACCTCGACCAAAACCCAAAGCAGGACAGACAGACTTACAGACAAAAGAACGAACGGACCCATAGACCAAAAAAACATAATGCCCATAAACGGGGCATAAATGGGGCATAATATTAATGTAACATATGGTTTACCTGTTTTCATTGCATTTCTACCAGCTACATAGTTAGGATCGTTAAAGTCACTAACCCATGGCTTTCCTCCATGGCCCATTGATAGACTGAAAAGAGAATTACAATCTAATTATCATACAAGAAAGGATTTTGTGGGAATTTCAATAAGATAAATATCAAATGAGTACTCTGAAATAAAAAATAAAATCTGAATTATTGCTGTTTTATTGATGTATAGCAAGCATTTTGTAAATATACATGTATATGTGAAGACTATTTTCACCGTTTAATTCCAATTAAATGATATCCCATGAAATAAATCACTTTTTCTAATTTTTGTGCTATTTTCACATTTCCTGAGCAGTGTGTGAAAAATATTTCTCATCACTAGTGAAATATCTGTTCTCAGCAAATGATTGGTTGAAATTTAATTATGACATTTAATTTGTTTTTCTATCCTTCTTTTTAAAACATTTGCAGGAAGTTATGTGTCGTCATCAGGCATGGTCACCTTTTTTTCATGAGGTTACAATAAGAAAATAAGAAAAATTCTACCTCTATAACTTATGTATTACGATATATCTCCACTCTCAACAGTTAAATTTTAATTATCCAAAATACTAAACCTTTAAATATGTCTCAAGTGGAGAAATATTGTAACACACTTATCTACTGTAAATTCAGAAATTATTGCGAGGTTTTTATTATTGCGAATAATGCGACTGAGTTTTAAACGCAATAATTAAAACTCGCATTTTGTAATATTTTAACTGAGTTAAGCATGACTTTTCTCAAAATCGTAAAAATTAAAATCGCATTCAAGTGTAAAATTACAAAATCGCAATAATAAATGCACGCAATAATTTCTGAATTTACAGTATTATAGTTATGGAATCTATATGTATATTTTCAACAAACCTGACTTTGTTGGGACTTCCTTGTTTTTTAACAACATTATCAATATGTGCTTTAACTTTCTTTTCTACTTCCTCTGGTAACTGATCTGGTACAAGTCTGATAGAGAACTTTCCAATTACTTTACGTGGAATCACTGTCTTTGCTCCTGCTCCAGAAAAAGCTCCCTCAACTCCTAGAATTACAATGGATATTGAAAATTGTTAAAAATAATCGGTAAAAGAGTATTGCTGGTTTTCACAGTTCTATCTATTGCCCTCTTATTTCATTATTCTATTTTTGCAATGCACTTGTAATGAATCTCACAATAGGTCTTCAAATTGCAATAAAAATCAGTAGTAAGGGATTTGCAGTAATAAATATTCAAATCAAAGGGGATTACAGTAATAAATGAATTTACTGGTATGTTATCAACCATGCAAAGACATCTTGTACGTGCAGATCAACCTAGTACAAATTTTATTTATTCTGTACCCGTTTTGGTTTTTCAGGTCTTTTTTTATTTCAATATCACATATTTCTGAGCCCATCTTTTCATACTTTTGTGCCCGCTGTGTATAATGTGTATTCATTTACTTGAGTTGGTACCAATTTTTGCGGACTGAAGAAAAAATGTATTTTAAGGCAGTTCACTACTCAGTTTCAAAATAACAAGCTTTTCGTAACATTATTATATATTGATAGGACATTGGTAAAGGAACCAAAGAGCGAAAAAAATATATAGATCTGTATGCTTGTTTTCAAGATATTAGCCTTTGAAAGTTTGGCGGGAAAATGTTCTATCTTGATTTTTCATAGCTTTATCATTGACAAGTTTAAATTCTCAAAAACTATTAAAAAATAACAAGGATTTTATAAGGCTTGTACAGATGGTTTATAATTATATATGGAAAACATTTATAAAAAGAAAAGTTGAGGTCAATGAGCAATTTTTTTTTAAGTCATTCAAATAGATAAAACCAGAGGAATTTTGAAAATCTGACAAAAATCCAAAAACATGACAAGCGAACATCCTTAAGAAATTTGATTTGGTGAAGCCACCAAAGTTGCATATTAACCTATAAAGAATTTGTACTTAGTTGATTATCTAAATTTTGATTTACTCATACCCATGGAATTTACTGAAATTGTTATTGCATGGATAATAATGAATTTACTCTTTACCGTGAATTGACAAAGAGGGGAATCTCCATCTGTGCATCAATGCGTCTGGTTTATTGTCGTGGATCAATTTAGTCACACCAACATCTTTTCTGTATTCTTCCTAAAGACAAAAGTAAATTCATTAGGTACGATAAAGAGATCAATAAGATATTGAATATTTTTTTAAGTTTGTTATTCCTTGTGTCTATGGTTATTTTGGTTTAAACACTCCAGAATTGTGTTGGTCCTTGTCAGTCAGGAAGATGGTTTTCCAAACTTTAATCATAGGAATCCCATATTTTTCTTTAATATATATTCACCAGTCTTGTCAGTGCTGACTAAAGAGGTTGATGAATTCCAATTAAAGAAAAATATTTGGAAAACAAAATTAAAAGAAAGTTAGGGAGTTTCAAATCCATAAAGACCTAAACAGAGAAACAGAAACCAAAACTATTTTTCAATTTATAAACTTGTCCTGTACATCCCCATGCTTTCTTAGGTACCTGACTATGCAGAAGGTGATTTTTTTGTTATAAATAATATTTCCTTTTAAAACAGAAAGGAGCCCTGCATATATGATCATGAAGATAGAGATAATTTGTAGTTAAATTAACCTATCCCACTACCATGTTCATTAATTTTACTCACCCAGAATTCCAGGTCTAAACTAAATTTTGAACACTAATAGAACAAGAATTAGGTGATCTTGTAATCACAGAAACCACCACTTGGGAAAGTACCAAAACCAAAATTAAAATTGGATGTGACATACATATATTTTATTTCTCAAAATTTCGTGTTAGAAGCATCAAATGGTGATTTTATTATCAAAAACCATTTTCATTTTCATAAAGAAACCAAAAAAAAAAAAAAAGTAAAAGTAAATAAAGGGAATACCTTTATTAAGGTAAATTCTAGAATAGTCAAAGTAAACTACCGGTAGTTTGAATTGTTTTACATTAGTCATTTCATGGTCTTTTATAGCTGACTATGCAGTATGGGCTTAGCTCATGGTTGACGACCAAACTGTGGCCTATAGTTTTTTATTTCTGTGTCAATTGGTCTCTTGTGGAGAGTTGTCTTATTGGCAATCATACCACATCTTTTTTCTTTAATATAGACCTTTATTTCATAATCAATGATAAATATTGTGTTCAATCTGTTATTCTAAAATAAAATCTTATTTAAAAGATTAGTAAAGTGCCCTTGATTAATAAATGTCAAAAGTATTTAAAATCAAACTTGATCTATAATTCATGACATTGGGTTCAAATTTCAACAAATTGGGTCAAGTAGTACTAGACATATCATCTGGAAACTGAACTTGTGACAATAAAGGGATGGCAGAATGAAGTGTGCATAATAATATATTGCCCTTCTTAGATACAGGGTTAAAAATTTACTGTAATTACAAGATACTTACCAAATCAAAATCTATTGGACCGTATGACTTTCTTTCCTCATCTGTAACAGGTGCTACTGTATCATAGATACCTGGAATCAGTATTTTCCCATTTACATCCACTAATGATCCTAATATTGCTGTTAAATCTGTCATTGCCTCATGTCTATTTATAGAAAAAATATACGATTTTTTTCATTTTTCTTTGGTTATCTTTTCAAATAATAAGCAATGCACACATGTGTATGTGCATTTAATAAATGAAGTTCTGTTAAATTAATACAGCAAATAATTTCCCCATATTAACCAGATTCTGCTGTTTCTTTTTTTTGGGGGAAAAAACATCATTGCCGTGCAAATATGAGCACACAATTCTTAATGTTATGCAAAATAAACATATTTTCTTTCATTCTTTTTTTACATAAATCAGGCCTTTAGTTTTCTTGATTGAATTGTTTTACATTGTCATTTCAGGGCCTTTTATAGCTGACTATGCAGTATGGGCTTTGCTCATTGTTGTAGGCTGTACAGTGACCTATAGTTGTTAGTTTAAGTGTCATTTTGATCACTTGTGGAGAGTTTTCTCATTGGCAATCATACCACATCTTGTTTTTGTCGAGCCTTCGACTGTAGTCGAAAAAGCGAGACTAAGCGATCCTACATCCCGTCGTCATCGGCGTCAACAAATATTCACTCTGTGGTTAAAGTTTTTGAAATTTTAATAACTTTCTCCAACTATCCTGGGTTTGTACCAAACTTGGACAGAAGCTTGTTTATGATCATAAGATAGTATCCAGAAGTAAATTTTGTAAAAATAAAATTCCATTTTTTCCGTATTTTACTATAAATGGACTTAGTTTTTTCTGTGGGGAAACAAAACATTCACTCTGTGGTTAAAGTTTTTAGAATTTTAATAACTTTCTCAAACTATCCTGGGTTTGTACCAAACTTGGACAGAAGCTTGTTTATGATCATAAGATAATATCCAGAAGTAAATGTTGTAAATAAATAAATCCATTTTTTCCATATTTTACTTTTAAATGGACTTAGTTTTTCTGCGGGGAACCATTACATTCACTCTGTGGTTAAAGTTTTTAAAATTTTAATAACTTTCTTAAACTATCCTGGGTTTGTACCAAACTTGAACAGAAGCTTATTTATGATCATAAGATTGTATCCAGAAGTAAAGTTTGCAAAAAGATTTCTCCGTTTTTTCTGTAATTTACTTTTAAATGGACTTAGATTTTCTTACAATCATAAAATAGTAACAAGAGGAATATTTTTATTGATTTTTTTCCTCATTGTTGTTGAACCTGCGATTTACAGCAAAAATAGGCGAGACACTGGGTTCCGCAGAACCCTTACAAATTTTTTTATATATATATATATATATAGCTGTTCATTTTTTCTCAGTATGAAATATGACTATTTAAAGTCAAAAGAAACCTCAAATAAAAAAAAAACAAACATATGTTTATTTATAACTCAATGGATAGTTTTTCTTATAAAACTTATGTACATATACTTTTTTCTGGAGAAAATTCTTTAATTTATTCATATTAAGAAGAAGTAAACTTTATTTTAATTGCCTCCTTCCAGGAAGCAATTCTCCCATCATATTTTCCGTGTGCAAAGTGACCTCAGTGTGACCCATCTCGTTAAAATCTGGTGATCACAATACGCATGGATGTCCTTAAAATAAACTATTATCTGAATTTACATGTTAAAACACGTGTTTTTTCCATGCTTTTTTTATGATTTTTTGTCTATTGTTGACAAACAAGTGACAATCTTTAAACTTGGGCTTCAAAACACGAACTTTAATTACCTGCCATATTTTTACAACAACACTGTTGGATTTAAAAAAAATTGAGGATTATACGAAATTTACACGAAAAAATTGATAAATTTGTGCACAGAAGACTAAGTTTATGATGTTTGTATGCATTGGTTCAAGAATTGGAAGAACATTATTTTTCATCGGTCACTCGTTTCTTATGACTTTAATTTCTGCAATCGTTCTAGATACTTAGTGAGAGCATTTTTTTATCTTCGAAAAAATAATTATTCTGAAAGAGCTTCCTGTAATTAGATGATTTATTTATTTTGTACATTGATCATTTGTAATAAGTATTTTTTTTTTTTTAACCTTTAATGTTCGTCTGATTTTTTTATACTTCAATTGATATTTGTATAAAAATTAAAAATTAAATAATTTCTTTGACTAGCTTACACTGTTCCTCCAAATACACCAGAATGTAAATCCTTCGTAGAACACTCCACTTCCAGAAAAAAGTAACAAATTCCTCTGAAATCCAATAAGAAAACAATATTATTTGATGTACCAAGGAAGCAGAGTAAACAGTAAACAAACGCCTAATTTAAAATTTCAATGTTAAATTCTGATGGAAAATTTGACATACTGGTATGCAACAAATTAGAAGTTTTTGTTTAATGATAGACATGGATCCAGTAAATGAGGTTAATGGAGCGGAACTCTTAACAATTATGGAGAGTAAAGTTGGGTAAATGTTTTACAATTTTTTTCATCTCAATTTGAACTATTGTACCCTGCCTGAAACCATCCCTGTAAAATACATTTAATTTAGTTTTTAAATAAACATTCTTGATAAGGCAAGATGAAAACAGACATGTGCAAATTAAACAACTACCTACCAAAGGACAATGATATAAACAACTATAGTTGAATTCTACCTCACCATGCTTGTCCTAATTTAAAGTATTTCATCTCTAAATTCAATAGGCCATAAACAAAACAAAACAAACACAAACATAGGATAAGTTGCTTGCAGCAACATATTATTTTCTTTTGTGATGCAATATTTTTCTCTCACTTTATTGTACAGATTTCTTTGATTCAAACAACATATAAATACATGTTATAAACATAGCAGCAACTGTATATATACTAATGTGACAAACTTTGATTAAACAAGCACCTTTCGATACTACATGTAATACATTTTCAAAAATGCTGAACTTTGTATAGTACCGTAAAAACCCTACCGTAGAAACAGCAAAACTTTTCTCATGCTTTATACACCTAACATCAAACTTTATAAATAGTACGTACTGTTGCAGAACTAGCATCAGAACTAGTTATACATACTAGTTTCCATCTATATATAATTGCTAAAAATAGCAATTGGAAAAACTCAATTGTATACGAAATGAAATATATATGTCACTGTAGCTCTTTGAATAGAAATATTACAACAAAAGTTTTCTACCTAAATAAGGCTCGAAATTGCACTTTGTTGATACAGCTTTTTCACAAGCCAAGCCTCTTTTAGGGAGATTTATAACAATGTATAATAGTCATAGATATTTTAATTTGTTAACATAATGGTTCCCATATATGATTTCTATGTTTTTTCTAATTTAATCATTTTGCTAATAGAGAAATAGCTTGGGAATATTACCATTATAAAAACACAAGGTTACGGTGAAAAATGAATACTGAGGAAGACCAAAATGAAAGGTAGGTGTACTACAGAACTTTTGTATTATAAGTTTAAACTGCTGGAAGTTTGGGCATATAAATGTTGAAATTATGCCACACAGCCCTATGTTTTAACCTTTGAATTAAAAATTAGTGCATATTATCTTTCTGTTCTAGGAAATATTTTTTTTACCAAACTTTCAAAAAAAGTTGCACAGCTTTAGCCGCAAGGGGAGTTCCTACATTGTCCTATGGAAAATTGCATTGTCTATAAATACAGAAGTGCAACACAGGAGAACTTACCTCAATCCATATGTAAGGAGAACTTACCTCAATCCATATGTAAGGAGAACTTACCTCAATCCATATGTAAGGAGAACTTACCTCAATCCATATGTAAGGAGAACTTACCTCAATCCATATGTAAGGAGAACTTACCTCAATCCATATGTAAAGAGAACTTACTTCAATCCATATGTAAGGAGAACTTACCTCAATCCATATGTAAGGAGAACTTACCTCAATCCATATGTAAGGAGAACTTACCTCAATCCATATGTAAAGAGCACTTACTTCAATCCATATGTAAGGAGAACTTACCTCAATCCATATGTAAGGAGAACTTACCTCAATCCATATGTAAGGAGAACTTACCTCAATCCATATGTAATACAAGGTTTTGTCTTCCCAAGCCAGTAATTATCAGAGATACAGACATAATCCACATCCTAAAATGATTATAACAAAAAGATCAAATTTGGTTTTAGATTAAGATCTCCTTAATTACTGAAACATTTACAAAGTTGCAATGAAATTACCGTAACACTTATAAATTTGTGCATCTAACAAATAACACTAATTCTGACATTTAGGATTTATTTTACAGGTTTTAGTCAAATTATTAGGGCATTAAATTTATCAAGATGAAATCTTCAGCAAAATAAAAACAAATCGAATATACTTTAAAACATTTACAAATTTAAAACTTTTAAAATGTTAATTAGACAATTTTCCTTAACTTTTACAATATTATAAATTAACTTGATACATAACATTTTATCACATATGCACAAAAAAAATTGTTGATGTCTTAGCCAGAAACAGCAAATGTACAGAAATATAGTGTTGTCTCCCTTTAATCTAAGTACATGTGTATTATTCTTATTGATCCATATATGCTCAGATCAAACGAACAATGATGAATAAAAAATCAAATATAATTTAAGTTGAAAAAGAAGCTTCTGTAATATATGTTACAGTCAATTATTTCCCTGGTTAGTTCAATATATTATATATTTACCTTTAAGAATGTATCTTTCTTGGAAAAAACTAAATCATCTAGACCTTCTGATCCTGATTCTTCCATACCTTCTAGCATAAACTAAAATAAACCATCATTAAATTATAAATTTGAATAAAGTAGTGGTGTAAGAATCACAGATAGTCATGTTAAAACTAGATTGATTTTTGAATTTTGGTGTTTTAACGCTACTTTTAAGCACCACATCTAGGCTATTTCATGGCAGTCATTTTTAATTGGTGGAGGAAGCCAGAGTGCCTGGAGAAATACAATATCAATAACAAGGATGTTGGAACATAAAGTTAAAAAACAAACCACCTTGGCTGCGAAAATGAACTTGTTCTCTTATTTCTTGCTTATTATACTCTATAGTCCACACCCCTTCTGGAAGGTCCAATTTTGGAGATACAAGCCTTTCTACGGTAATTTATTTTTAAAATGTTGTTAAAAAATAAAATATTTTTTTATTTGAATAACAGCAGTAAATATCCTTTAATACTACCTTGATGTTGATAGGAATGTCCTGTTTCAGTTCTTGCATAGCTTCCAGTGTGTTTATCCAGTCTAATACAGGACCCTGAAAAAGTATCAGATTCAAAATATACTATAACCCTGCCACATTCTCTATGTATGTGCCTGTCCCATGTCAGGAGCCTGTTATTCAGTGGTTGTCGTTTGTTTATGTGTTACATAATTATTTTTCCTTCATCTTTTGTAAATAAATTGGGCCATTAGTTTTTTTCTTTGAATTGATTTACATTGTTAGTTCAGGGCCTTTTATAGCTGACTATGCTGTATGGGCTTTGCTCATTGTTGAGGGCCATACAGTGACCTATAATTGTTAATTTCTGTGTCATGTTGGTCTCTTGTGGAGAGTATCATTTAATTCTGATAATCTTGTCTTGCATGGAAATGAATAAATGGAGATTATAGGTTCAATACATCATTTGGACAATAGACATAGAAATCTACTTTCTAGATATATAGGTCAGTGTACAATCTTCAACAATTACCATTGTCTATATATACTCTCTTAATTGCTCTAAATCTACAAAAAGATGAATAATTTATCAAAAACTATCACACAATTGTTAATTCCATCAACACTTAATTTGGATAGTCCCAAATTGGGCAGTATCCAATTAAGTGGGCAGCTCAATACCTTCCTGTTAAATTTGATCAATTTAATACAGATACATGTTAACCTGAATTTTTATACAATATTTCTAAGAAATTTATCAAAGAAATTTAAAAAAACGGCCAAAAAATATCTATTCAAAGAGTATACATTTTATCAATTATAAAATAAGACAATACCATTGAGCAGTTATAGAACTTCTAACTACCGGTAGTATTTTTCATCTTTAGAGGCAGCATACAGCTTAGTGAGCTATTTAAACAGAAAAATAGGGAGGCCTTATTTTGTTGAGTATTTAAACTTGTGGTTACTTGCTGAAAACAATGAAAAAAATGGAAATTGATATTCCATGGATGAAAATAAATTCATAGTCCAAGCCATATGCCTTGAAGTTTTTCCGAAACCAGTGACATAAGCAGTCTTCATGATGTTTGAATCTACAGACCAAAGGCTGATTTTAACGAAATTTCAGCTATCTATTGGCCTGTACAGCTGATGTTTACAGACCTGGCAGCATATTTACAATCAATGGCTGGTGTGCCTGTGGTTTAGCACAAAGACTGCATAAGTTTTTCTAGAATATTTTAGTTAGGTCATATATTTGGAGACACAATTAACACATTTATCCTTAGTATACCTTATCATCTGTGGAACCTCTGCCATATAATTTCCCATCTACTTCTGTCAGTACAAATGGCTCTGTATCCCAGCCATCATCCTGAAAATTAAATAACAGTTATAAATATATTCATTGCACTGTTATGACTGTAAAATATCTTTATAAGTATATATAAATATAAAAGTTTATTTAAACAAGCTTATACAAGTTTTATGAAAATCAACTTTTATCAGTATAAGAATGAATATATCACAACATTAAGTCAGGAGCCTGTTGTTAGTGTAAACAATGTTGTTCAGTGGTTTTCCTGGTACTTTTGATAACTATTTTCATTTGTTTGTGTGGTTCATCATTTCATAAGTGTTTCTGGTTTCCTGTTTTTATATACTTTATTAGATAGACTGTTGGTTTTCCTGTTTGAATTGTTTTACACTAGTCACATATGGGGCACTTTAAAGTTTGCTGTTCGGTGTGAGCCAAGACTCTGTATTGAAGGCCCTATTTTGACATATAAATTGGTCTTATTTATATTAATAACTACTGCCATTTAAAATTGAAATAGAACAGTTTTGTCACATGAAATGATGAAGTAAACATGGTCAATTACATCTTATTGATTTAACCTATAACCTTGCAGTAAGAACACCAGTGGTTGAACAATGTATTCCTTAATTAAAACTAGAGGCTCAAAAGAGCCTGTGTCGCTCACCTTGGTCTATGTGAATATTCAACAAAGGACACAGATGGATTCATGACAAAATTGTGTTTTTGGTGATGGTGATGTCTTTGTAGATCTTACTTTACTGAACATTCTTGCTGTGTACAGTTATCTCTATCTATAATGATTGGTTTCAGTGGAAAATGTTAGTAAAAATTTACAAATTTTATGATTTTTTTTTAAAATTTACTATTGAGGGCAATAACACCTTAGGGGGTCAATCGACAACTTTGGTCATGTTGAATTATTTTTAAGTCTTACTTTGCTGTAAATTATTGCTGTTTACAGTTTATCTCTATCCATAATAATATTCAAGACAATAAAAAAAAACAGCAAAATTTCCTTAAAATTACCAATTCAGGGGTAGCAACCTAACAACCAGTTGTCCACTTCATCTGAAAATTTTAGAGCAGATAGATCTTGACCTGATAAACAATATATACCCCCATCAGATTTGCTCTAAATACTTTGGTTTTTGAGTTATAAGCCAAAAACTGCATTTTACCCATATGTTCTATTTTTAGCCATGGCCGCCATCTTGGTTGGTTTGGCGGGTCACGCCACACATTTTTTTAACTAGATACCCCAATGATGATTTTGGCCAAGTTTGGTTTAATTTGGCCCAGTAGTTTCAGAGGAGAAGATTTTTGTAAAAGATATATAAAATTTACGAAAAATGGTTAAAAATTGACTTTATAGGGCAATAATTCCTGAAGGGGTCAACTGACCATTTTGGTCATGTTGACTTATTTGTAAATCTTACTTTGCTGTAAATTATTGCTGTTTACAGTTTATCTCTATCTATAATAAGATTCAAGATAATAACCAAAAACAGCAAAATTTTCCTAAAATTACCAATTCAGGGGCAGCAACCCAACAACAGGTTGTCCAATTCATCTGAAAATTTTAGGGCAGATAGATCTTGTCCTGATAAACAATTTTACTCATATCAGATTTGCTCTAAATGCTTTGGTTTTTGAGTTATAAGCCAAAAACTGCATTTTACCCCTTTGTTCTATTTTTAGCCATGGCGGCCATCTTGGTTAGTTTGGCGGGTCACGCCACACATTTTTTAAACTAGATACTCCAATAATGATTGTGGCCGAGTTTGGATTAATTTGGCCCAGTAGCTTCAGAGGAGAAGATTTTTGTAAAAGTTACCGACGACGACGGACGCCAAGTGATGAGAAAAGCTCACTTGGCCCTTCGGGCCAGGTGAGCTAAAAAAGTAAAATGTCCCACTGGCTTAAATCTTTCTTCAAAACCCTGCAAGACATTTTTCTAAACTATATATATATATGAAAACTAAATGTAGACCTTGTGTGCTGGTTGCACATCTAAATGTCCATACACCAATAATGTCTTCTTTTTTGGATCTGTACCAAGTGTGGCAAGTAATACAGGAGGCAAGGGTAACTTTGTTCCATCAGGCATAACCTGGTCGCCTAATTCTTCTAACTGGGTGGTGGCTCCTAATGTTTCTAATTCCTGCACGAAGAGAAATTGAAAACTACAAAAAATTATAATTATCACAGATTGTTTCATGTGTTGTTTTTTTTTGTAAGAAAAGCATAACCCACCCACCAATAATTTTCCAGCTTGATATACAATCTATATGATACCTTGATTATTATTAACCAGACAGGATCATTCATAATAATTATTATAAATTTTATAAAGAATTCAGTTTACAGTTTTAACAGAAGATGAACATTTATGACCTAAACACAAATAATTTTCTACCCATTGTTACAAAATCTGTGTGAAATCGCACCCCATCATATTTGTCACATTTTATTGTATGGTATTCAAAATATGGTGCATTTTACAATAGTGAAAAATCAAACATAACTTTTTTCAAATTATTGCATATATGACTTCTTTCAGTCGACTATTTTAGTTGAGATTGCATCATCTTCTGTAGCAGGTAACTGTACACTAGTCTAGCTTCAAAGTTCTAGAAAGCATAAACTCTTAAATTATACTACAATGTTAACATAACATGACATAAATGATAAAACTGAAAGCAATGTTGTCCATACATGTATCTTCAAAAATTTTACCTTTTGAGTCCACTTGACCATTTTTACAATTTCAGGTCTTGTTTCTGGCCATGCTGATACACTTTTGATAGCAACTGTGTCCGCCAGTCTCTTGATATACTTTTCTTGTTTGGCATCTATTTGCCTGTGTACGAAAAAATCCCTTTGATTAAACATCTTGAACTGATAGTACTTTCAATAGTTTCTCCACAGATTTTTTTGGTGTACATATACTTGATTTGCATAGGTTTTTTTCAATAAAAAAAATCATCAGGTTTAAAGTATTATTGCATTGTGAAAACGAATATTTCATCAATAAAATTCCAGTCAGATATTCTCATGAATATTTTTTTTATATTAGATACAAATTTTATTAAGTCTATTACAGATTTTTTGTAGGCAAGATGTTTCAACTAAGCCTGAGGCACTATACAGACATCAAAAGGCGTCATTATGGAGTTTAGTGACAATGCCTACAATTTGGTCATGTGGTGATGGAAATCACAAGACAGATTCAACTAACAGACTAAGTACTGTATCCTGAAACTGGCATATAATTGACAGCTTGAAAGGCTACTTATTTTTTTCGCTAATGACTGAGAAGGGGTCAAAGTAAAAAATCATAATACTCATTAATTATAGCATTAGTTTAAACTTATTTATTTGCCATGTTTATAGTGGATTGGTAAATAAGTTATTGCAAAGTTCTTATATTAACCCCTCTCCATTTTGCTGGTGTGAGTGCTGCCTAAATGTAGCGGCATTAGCATCCACTTTTTCTAAATGTACATGGGTGTCTGTTATGTGCAAGAGATATGGCTCTCTCTTAACACGGGTCAGTCATTTATCATCCCCTTCCGATGGATTATCATCGTTTCTCAAGACCATACTCGCAAATGGTGTCGGGGGAGAGTCGAAAATTCAGTCCCTGAAATTTTCTCCCCGTAACGGAGATCGAACCAGGAACTTTAGTGTTAGTAGTTTGATGCACTAACCACTACACCACGGCTTTCATAAATAACTTATAGAAATAGAAGTATCAGCATCATTATCAGTAGTCCAAATAATTATGATGATTTAGAAGGCTATTTTGTATTTTTGTTTTGATGCCTGCTTGACGACGTAAGGCGTCAAAGAAAAAAATATAATAGACTTTCAAGATGTCATAATTCATTTAATTATTTGGACTAGTGCAACTGGGGATTAAGGTTCATCATAAGGAAATGAAAAATATGGCCGTGTTTACGCCTCAAAAATTACTATGAGTACAGACAAACTGGTACATCCAGGAAAGTTTTAAGGCATGGCAGGAACTAGATATATAAAAGATATATGAAGTCTACGTTTCAGAAAATTAAAAACTTACCTGCATTTTGATGTGCATTTTTTTCCAGTCTGCAGAAGATAGCAAAATAAACAAACACCCGAGTTTCATTTGATACGGTCCACTCAGTTACACAGTTTAAACCTGTTAAATCACCTATTGTCTACAGGTGTCTATTGTCCATCTATTGTCCATTTAAATCAATACTACTCACAACATTGATTATATGAGGGGAGCTTCTCAATCGTTTTCACTACTTAGTTAATTTTTGCACCTTCTGCAGGAACGAAAAAAAATGGATAGCAAAATCTAGAAAAGTTTATAATTTTCTGAAACATAAAATGCATTTAAAATTTATATATCTAGTTCCTGCCATCCCTCAAAACTGTTCCAGGTGTATAGGTTAGTCTGTGCTCAGAGTAAAATTTGGGGTGTAAATACGGTCATTTTAGCCAAAAGGTTATGATGAACCTTAAAAATGAAAGTGAAAATAGATGTTATAACTATCATGACTGTTGAATGACAATTTTTTTCATGCATCTGGATGTAACTTATTTGAGAATAATAAAAAAACAATATTAATCTTACTCAAAAAGTTTCTTTGTGTCTGTATCCATGATGACAGAAGGGATTGATACTGGGTGGGAAAGTGTTCTCACTATCTGCAGATTGACCACGTGATTTTTTGTACGGATCTGACTAATGACCAAAGTACAAGTTTTTTTAACTTGTGTGCGAGCACATCCATATAAGTGATTTAAGATCATTATGGTCTCTTCAGTAAAACAAATTTTATTGGAGGGAACTTTTAACTACATAATCACGAAAAGAAAGAATTCTATAGTTTCTTGCAGTTGCAGCTTTGCGCCGAAAACGTCATTTCCGCTCCCACATACGGGCACCTTGTAAAAGATGGTGGCCAACTTGTCGCAGCAAAGTTTGCGGCTTTGATAACAAAATTTTCCAAAATCTAGATTAGGTACACATGAATACATTGTTTTAAAACAAAAAAGTAAATATCTACGCACAGTAATCAAAAGGATTTCATCAAACATTACTTTACCAACCATTTTCGGTTGATTTCCCTGCACATTTTTTAGTGCTGCATGCATAAAATTTGTGTATATTCTCGTCAAAAAAGTGTGTAAATGCTATTAGATCATGTATTCAAAATATGTGGTGATAGTTGAATATTATAGGTCCTTGCAATTATATGATGCTCTGAAATCAAAATGAGCATCATGCATTCGTTGTAATGTATGAGTAATTGTAGAGTGTTAATTAATCTTCTTATTGTCATATTGGTGTGTCTTTGTCGATGGACAATATTGCCTTACTGGTAATCCAAATGACATCAACTTGGGTAGGAATGCCTTTTACCATTAAATGTCAAACAGTCATTTCTGCTATCGTAAGTGTCAAATTGGTTAATATTTTACTGTGTCAAATATCCTGATCGTGATTGTTCAGAGCCTGATCGAGGTCTCAAATATTAACGTAACCATCAGTTTTTTAATCCTTTCCTCTTAAAGAAAGCGTACATTTTATCCTCATACATCAAACTAAGTTAACGTCATTTACCGTTTTCTTCATGAAGGTACCCCCATTAAGACCCTCATCAATGAATACAAACAATAAATAGCTTTAGTAAAGGTGCATTGATAGCTTATCAATATTCTTGCTACTTTCATTTGTCATAGTGCATGTTTTACAAAAATATTTAAATGTGAAAAATATTTTCCTTAGTGGTCAATACAACCTTTAGCTATTTGTCCACCATTACTGAACATCACAAAAGTTCCTTTTAAATTTTGATGTCGTAATAGATATATCTAACAAGAATGGAAAAGTGATAGTTGTATAATGTCAAAAGTTTGAGCGGAACAGATTTCTAAATAGGGATGAGGTGTTTGATCATGATAATGACAATATATGTGCCAATTCACTTAAGGAGGCTCCAGGGTATAAAAATTTCAGAAAAAAATTAAACATTTGTTTTTTATTACAAATTTTATTCGTTACCTTTTGTAGTTGTTACTTTATCATATGGTACAAAAATCATTCAAAACAATCAATTCGTGTTGGTCCCAGATGACTTTTAAATGTATACATCATTAAAAAAGTTCAAAATTATCTCCCTTTGGTGGAAAAATGCCATTTTTTGGCTTTAAAATATAAATATCTTTTTCAACTCATCGGTGACCTATATTTTTTAATATCATTTCCATATAAGCTGTACTTAAACTAATTTATTGTAAAATTTGAGCGATTTTTGTAATAAATTTCTTTTTTTATTTCGATATTAACTTTATTTCTCCTATTACTTCAACAGAAAAAAAACACTTTTACAAAAATGTATGCTTCTTTCAAAGGCAGATTGTGAGCGCAAATGAACGGTGACCCCACTTTTTTATTTTATTTTTCTATTAACTATAAGATAAAGTTCATTTAAAATATAGAGAAATCCTATATAAATGATTAAGACCCGCGAACCCCCTTAAAGTAACTTTTTCATAGTCACACCCTTTATACATGTAAAGGGTTTGTGCTGAATAAGTGTTAAATTGTTATAAAGTTAATAGTGATTTACTATAAACATGATAAAGTAAAGAACATTTTGTCTGTTAAATTTTTTTTTTCAAATGTAAAATTTAATACAATTTGTTTCACGAGATGAAATTGTGACAATGTTAAAAAAAAAAGATGTGGTATGATTGCCAATGAGACAACTCTAAATCAAAGACCAAATTATGTAAAAGCTTAGCAGTTCACTGAATGACCTTCAAAAATTAGCAAAGCCTATTCTACATTGAAAGCATTAACAGACCCTGAAAAGACAATTGTAAATTTATTTAAAACAAGAAAAAAATGGTTTGATTTACATATAAGCCTACCTATAAAGGAGGAATGCGAAAACACAATTTCTTGCTGAAGAGTTTATACAATTGTAAATTTATTTAAAACAAGAAAAAAATGGTTTGATTTACATATAAGCCTACCTATAAAGGAGGAATGCGAAAACACAATTTCTTGCTAAAGAGTTTATAGTGTTCTGTCGAGGCCTTTTTAAAGCACCACAGACCCAGTGTCTGATTATTTTGATTAAATACAGGACAATCAATATACCTGAACATTGAAACCTATGGTAAAATTGGTGAATAAAGAGAGATAACTCTGATTGTTATATACATTTGTAATTAACATTTTCTATTATTGTAAGCGTAATAAGCATTGCTGAGTAAATAATCAGTAATGATTTTAATCCAGTACAATTGCGCTTAATCCTATCAGCAAATAAAGCTATAAATTTGCACAGTAAAGATAAAAATATGTTTTCTCCAGTTATCGTTATCAATATATATTTAAACAAGTACAGTCGATTCCACTTAATTGCATACCGCTTAATAGCATAATTCGGTTAATTGCATACTTTTCTCCTGCACAAAACCATTTCCCATTCACCTAATGTTAAATTGTCCGGTTATATGCATAGCCTTACAAGTGGCATTTCGGTTTATTGCATAGAAAATAATCGCCAGCTAGATATGCTCAGTTAAAACTGACGAGATTTTTGACCGGAAACGGCAATTTGGTAAGTATATTTTTCTTGAATGCATCATAATTTTCATTATTATTTCACATTTACTTGTGTGTTATTCAAATAAAGTTTTAAAACAGTATCTTTCGTGTTTATATGATTATAGAAAAGGCCTCGATGTGTACACAGGTAAAGTTTCCCATATTCTATTTTAAGCCTCGAGGTCATAAAAATGTCAATCAGCTGATTGTTGTAAAAACACAACCATTCTATGATCTTCTATCTCAAAAGGTGTTAATTATTGATTGGATTTCAAACATTGTTCATAGATTATATTTTGGGTGAATTTTTAAAACATTAACGCCTGCTAATTATCGATCATTATCCAATGTGTAATTTCGTAATTCAGCTTGGGTGATCTACATTTATGTTAAATATTACAGGGCATTTATATATGGTTGAAGAATTTTATATTTCAATCTTTCCTTTTTAATTATTTCTAAAAGAAAATTAACTTCTGATTATTATATTTTCTCACTTTCAACACTCGTGTCCAGCAAATAACCCGTGCATGGCCCCATCACCTGTTAACTGCTTTGCATAAACGAAACTAGCGGTGTTAAAGTAACAGTGTCACATCACTGTGTAATTGGTAAATACTAAATATCAAAGGCAGTTAATTACACAATCATTGTTTACAATGATTATAATCTGTGTAGTATTGTTAAACAGTTTGTTTTAAACAAAGCGTAACAATTTAATTTGTACATCCGGGTCATGGAAACAAATCTATTTTTAGAACAATTTTATTATCGTATCTCAGGTAAAGGAAAAGTCGGAACATAAATAAACTAAAACAAAATGTGTTTATAAACTTTATTGATAGAATACACAATGAAATAAAATGTATGACAGTAGACAAATAACTTTTATTAGAATAAATAAGCATTCATTATGTTGTAAGTGGACTATGGACGTACATCTTTCTTCTTTGCTGATCTGCACTATCGATGTCATTTGACTCCGTAATTTGTCATTTCGGATATAAGCATACTCCGCTTTATTGCATAATTTCGTCTGACAAATAGGCTATGCAAATAACCGGAATGTACTGTAATTGGTATTCTGGTATTTTACCTTCAGGAATTGGTTAATAACAACATGAGATAAAAAAAAGTTTTTCTTTTGTCATTATATTAAGGACATAGAAATAAAAAATGTACCTCCCCCTCTTCTTGATTTAATCTTAGGACTGGTTAGCAGCCTTCATGCTTAACTTTTGACGCTCATTTTTTTGAAAGTTTAAGTTGGATCCTGTTGGCTTGTAGAGAAGAATGTTACAAGCCCTAGAGCAATTTTATAACCAATGCTGTAGGACTTGTGGTTAAGCATGAAGGCTGGGTTAGGCTGTTCACAATTGGGTAAAAGTTCTAATTTTCAAATAGAGGTGTTTTTTTCTGTTGCAGTTTCCACCCTTACAAAATGATTACTTATTCTGATTTAAGAAATAATTGATGCAAGCTATACTTTATTTTTAGTTTTAACATGGGTAGGCATTAAATTCGTGATTATTTTCCTCGAGCGATAGTGAGGGCTAAAATAACACAAATATAATGCCTACCCATGTCAAAACTACAATAAAGTATAGCTTGCATCAATTAAGGTAATTTCTATGTCTGATAAGTATAAGTGTAAAAGCGTTTGTGTAGGCTCTTCCATGAACCTCCCTTTTTGTTTGTAAAGAAGCAAATGGCTGGCACTGTGATTTTTCAGAGGGAGGAGTTTGAACAGCCAGCATGAACGGTTGTACTATCTAGGTCAAATATGTCAATTTCTGAATGCAACACATTAGTCATAATAAATGAATTAGTAACATCATGTGCACCATTAAAGAGTTTTAAAGTTAAGGAAATATATTAAGTGCATGATAATTTGATAAAATTCATTATTCTTAAGAAGTCAATATACGCATGTGCAAACAAATATTATTGGATTTAGAGCATGGGTTTGTTCACAAAGGGAAAGAAGCACATCATATTAGAATTTCCAATTAGAATTTTTTTTATAATCTTACATAAAGTCTTTAAACATGTTTTACAAAACATATTGTATGGAAATATTAAACTACTGAAAATGTTCCTCCCAGAGATTATAAAAAAAAAATCCCTGGTGGTTCTTGAAAATGTTGGAAGAAATTTGCTGGTCCTAGCTATTTATCTCTATTGAAATGTCCTTGCAAAATTTTTGGTGCTCAAAACCTTTAATTTGGTCTCACTATTTCAGAACTCTGTAATTCATTATGTCATGATTATGATTGTTCTTTGTGCTGTCTCAAAGTATGTCATACATGTACATGTATGGAAGTCAATGTTGACAAATAGCAGGGCCTTTTCGACAAACTGAAAATAAAGATATGGAGTTGATATGGCTATTCCTTTTAAAAATTGTATATTCTTATATGTAGATTGAAGTTACCATGGATGCTTTTAAAGATTTGAGAGAATTCTCCCCTCCTGCAGAGGATCTAGACAAGGCTGCTGAAGAGGTGGATATGGAGGAGGAGGATGAAGACAATTCTGAAGAGGAAAGTGAAGATGGTGACGAAGAAGATGACGAAGAAGAAGGTGATGAAGAAGGAGGAGATGATGAGGAAGAGGAATTAGGAGAAGATGAAGGTATGGTGAAAGATTCAGTGTTTTGATTGTTGATAACATTTGACATTGGCTGTATGGTGTTGGAAAAAGATAAAACTGCAAGAATTAAAAATATTATAATAAAAGATGTGAACTGTGGTATGTGTTCCAATGAGACAACTCTCTATCCAAGTCACAGTTTGTAAAAGTGAACTATTATAGGTCAAAGTACAGTCTTCATTATAGAGCCTTGGCTCTCTCACAATAGATAGCAAGCTATAAAGGCCCCCCCCCCCCAAAAAAAAGCACATTTGCAGACAAAGAATATCAAATGCTTTCAGTTTCACTAAATCTTTGCACTCATAAAAAAAACAGTCTGTAGTTCCTTTTTTACTTTTGGATCAAAATAAGTTCCCCTTTTCAAAATAAAACATATTCAATAGCTGCTAAAATATCTTGTTATCAATTTAGAATATGTGGTGTGAGTGCAAATGAGACAAATCTCCCACCAAATAACAATCTAAAAGTAAACGTTCACATATATTGACCATGTTGACCTTTTTTCAGAATGGGAGACTGATGAAGAAGAAAATGAAGACAGTCAGGATGTTACCTTGGTGACCAGTGATGATGATGGTGAAGGGGAGAACTGCCCAATTTGTCTGAACAAGTTTCGTGACCAGGATATTGGGACACCTGAATCATGTGACCATTGCTTTTGCTTAGAGTGTATACAGGAATGGTCAAATGTATGTTAAATCTAAAAAAAACTTGTATTATAAGTTGTATAAAAATAAACAGATGTGGTATGATTGCCAGTGAGACAATATTCCGCCAATAGGTTCCAATGAAATGAATGTAAGCAGTTAAAATGCAACCGTACTGCCTTCAAAAATAATAAAATTACATACCATATAGTAAGCTATAAAAGATCTCGACATGAACTATGTAAAACAATTCAAATAAGAAAAGTCACAAAAAGGTTCCAATGAAATGAATGTAAGCAGTTAAAAGGCAACTGTACATGTACTGCCTTCAAAAATAATAAAATTACATACCATATAGTAAGTTATAAAAGATCTCGACATGAATAATGTAAAACAATTCAAATAAGAAAAGTCACACCTTAACCAACATTAATTACAATAAAACAAATATTCCTGAAGCTAATATGATGACATGAACCCACAACAACCACTGAACTACAGGTTTTGGACTTGGACAGTTAACATCCCTTTATACATAAATATATATAAACATTCAATAATGTAATACAAGAGAATTTAAAAAATGCAATTATTTATATATCAATGAATCAAACTAGATAAAAAAATATATATATGGAATATTCAATCTATGAAATTAGCAATTGAAATTTGTCCAAAGGGCAAGATATTTTATGTGTCATGATGAAATTTATTTGTAACAGATTATGGTTCAATCAATGTATGGAAGTTTACATACAACATTAATTTTGCAAATTATTGAAATATGGTAAAGTTGGAGACTATTTTTTCTTTGTAGAATGTTAATACATGTCCAGTGGATAGACAAGTTTTCCATTTGATTTTAGCAAAACATGCCTATGGAGACAAAGTCTATGAGAAGGTAAGATGGGTTTAGAATAGAGCTAGAAATACATTTTGATCTTCACAAACAGGGCACCACCAATCAAATTTTACTAAAAGTGCATTCTAATGCCCATTACAATTAAATCTGGAAAAGCCCTAACAACAGACAAATATAAGGAGTTTACAAGTAATAAGGGCCAAATTAATTAATTGGCTAAAGATCCACATGTACCTGTTGCGTTTGCTGGAGTCTGTCTTTAACAAATAATTTCAGCCATGTAACATTATAAGTTAAAGTCAGAAAACTGGGCATGGATACTCATCACTTATTTCAATGTGTTGTTTAAACAGAAGGAAACTGTACATTGAAAGTCATGGTCAAAAACTTAAAAATTTTAACAAATTTAGCAACACAAATGCATGTATAAGGCACACAAGTACACAAGTAGCTTTCACTTTCCAATATCACTTGTAGAAGTCAGTCTAAAGGATGTTCTTAGGTGAATTTAAAAAATCACGAAACTAAAATTATATAATACTACATCATGAACATGTTGGAAGAGCACCAATTAATTAAACAAAATAAGCTTAAAAAAATTTGGGTCTCTAATCGAAAGAACAAAAATCAAGAATCTTCTTAAATTTTGGAAAATAGCCTTTTATGAGCTACTGAAGTCAATTATGAAAAGAAAATTGGGTGTCATGGGGCAAAATATTTTAACCTGTATTGATGGTGAAAAAAACTAAGGGAGTCATTATATTGAAATCTAAGTTGTATTTGATGATAAAACATAACATATATAAAGGTTGAGGATGAACACTGGTGTGGCCACTTTCATTTTTGACAAAAACCATCTGAAAAGTGACGTTTTGGCATATTTGATAGATTTTTTATAATTAAGCTTGAATCTGAGCTTTTTTATTGACTGAATCAGTCAAAATCTTTCATATACAAGAATTGAATCAATTGGAATAGACACTTATGTGTTTAAAAAGTGTCCAAAATCTTTCTTTAGATGAACCTAAAATTTGAGGCCAAAATGGGTCCTTACCGGACAGGCCTGGGGTAATGGTAATTTGTAATTGTAATGCATTGTAATATTACATTTTTTTTTATGTAATGCAAAGTAATTTGTAATGCACATTTTCTGCATTACAATTACATGTAATGTAATGATTACTTTTGTTAAAAATCAATGTAATGCCTCCATTACTGTACATTACTTTTCATTACAAATTTGTAAAATACATGAAATTGAGGAATATTGTAAAATAGATATAAAATATTCACAAAAACAAAAGAAAGTATTGAATAAAAGTATTATCAAAGTTAATTACTGTATTAAATAAATTGCATCAAACATTAACACACATTATTAAGGTAAAGAAATATGAAATTGTTAAAATCATCAAGTCTTAATCTTGGTTTCTGATATTTGTATAAAAAGATATTGGGAATATTTTGGTGTTTGGTGGTCTATGAAAAAATCTTCTAAATAAAATATTAAACAAAACTATATATATGGATGGAAAAAATATGAAGATGAAACTTTTGTATTCTATACACACCTTACATGTATTGCAATGAAAGATTGAATATGTTAATCAACATTTTTACACCAAACTGGTGTTTGGGTCCTGTCTGTCATTTCACCTAATTGATATCAAAATGTTTTTATTGCAATCAAATCTTCTCAACTGATGTTTGTCTTCACGAAGCCCTTAGGCATTTAACAAGATAATCCTTTAATGACACATTTATTATATCTCTTTGAAATCCCTTTATGATGTCTTAATGATTAAGTGATCAATGATAAAAACAAAATCATATGATAATTTATTTATTTTTCACCACTGAAGAAACCTAAAAGTGACTTTTTCAGTTTCATGCCTCCTACTACCTAGTACATGATTTTGACAATTACTAGTCAGAGCCACGTGAAGAAATGTCAATCAATCCACTGGAATACTTGAAGTCAAATTCAGTGCATTTTTCTTAAGCTAATACAGCTATATCAAGTATTTAGCCATTTCCTCCACATCAGCTCCTGTTGAAAGGCTTTTTAGTATTAATTGCCGGAAAGGTGTACAGACCTGATCATTGTTTTCTTAATGAAAGCATGTTTGAAACACTTATAATAATAAAGAGCAATGGACATGTTAATTAACCAGTATTTGAAGTCTATGGCCGTGTTCACATTGACCTAAATTCGGTGTTGTGTTAGTGTAACTCACACGTAAACTAAACACAATTGCGTTCCCATTGATAAAACTCAATGTTTACATGTAGTTTAAATCATGTTTTACCTACACACAGTCGATAGTCAATGTAGGCCTTGTGTAGGTTAAGTGTACACAAAACTAGTCATTTAGGACATTAGTTTTATCGTGTATATATTTAAGGAGGAAACTTTTTTTGAGTAAAATTGATATTTTTGATAATTATTAGTTATTAGTTGTCTAAATTTTACAGATTTTTTTTTTGTTAAAAAAAAATAACGTACTTTATTAACCCCTAATCAAAACTCAAAGCAGCATCATTGCCGAACCCATAAGGCAGCAACGAAATGATTTTCGGGGGGGGGGGGGGGCTATTATATTTGAGAATAAACATAAAGGCAAAAAGGGGGGGGGGGGGGGTGAGCTATGGATTTTGTTTTGAAAACAAAATGTTTCCAGTTTTTGGCCCTGAAAAAAAAAATGTTTGTTTCACCCTCAGCTGCCACTATATATAATGCTAAAATTGATTTCGAATTGTCACCAAAATTTGTCCTGAAAAAAATCAACAGCTCACGCACCCTCCCCCTCCACAAAAAATCAAGTAAATAGTTACTGCCTAAGTTCATTTGAATAGGTCTTCCCGAATCGACTTGACGTACACAGAAATATTCGCCACTGGTCTTTACTCAAAAAACGATTCACGCATAAATGCATGACTAAAAAAAGTGTGAGGTAAATGATATGTTTGTCTAGTATCTCAGATCCGTTAAATAACACGTAAAATAAATTAAAAAAACCGTTACCCTATTCCTTTACTAAATACTCCTTGGAGAAGAAATACCATTTGAAACGAACAGGAAAGATAAAAATGAAGTAATCCCTAATATCTCAATCCTTTTTTTCGGATGTAAGCACGCTGTTGCAGCTAAAGTTTTCTAATGCGTTATCGAGACATCACTAGTATATTCAAACTACTGCAAATTATAAAAATGGCTTTCATAAAGTAGCTACCACTTAACTTAAAAAAGGGGGAGGGTTATTTTTTTTTATCTGAGTCAGATTTTTTTCGCGCGTACGCTTTTATTCGATGCTGGTGATCAAATTCTTTTTTTTTTTCAATATTTAACACTATAATGTATGGGGAAACTCTTGATTCAGAATTTTTTTTTTTTATTCTGTATGACCATTTTTTTTTTTTATCAAATTGGGGATTGGAATATTTCCATTTTCACCCCCACCCCCCTTTTGAAGTCAAATGGTTGTTCCCTTACCGCTAGAAAAATTTTCCAAAAATTTTGAACAAATCTTATGTACAGGTAGCTAAACAAGGTGTATAGATGTGAACAAATGTAATGTGAAACCAGTGTACACTACACTAAACTAATTGTAAACATGTTTACTCTACATGTCGTTTGGTGTGAACACGGCCTATGTCTATAACACTGTATATATATGTAGTATTATGTACATATACATGTACCCCAGTAATAATTTCTTATAAAAATCTGTTTTTGAAATGTTTTAGTTTTTATATTGAAAAAGTAATGTGTAATGTAATGCATTACACTGGCAAAGTAATTGTAATGTAATGCATTACATGTGAGAAAAAATATAATTGTAATTGTAATGGAAGAATCACAAAGTAATTGTAATGTAATGCATTACATTGCAATGCAATGACCCCAGGCCTGTTACCGGACCTACTCCTTTACATTATAGTATGTGGTTTTTTTTCTCATTGAAGGCTATATAATATCACATAGTTTTTAGCTCACCTGGCATAGCCATGTGAGCTTATGCCATCACTTGGCCTCCATCGTCGTCCGTCCTCGTCGTCATCCGTCGTCGTCGTAAACTATTTCAAGAATCTTCTCCTCTGAAACTACCAGGCCAAATACTTCCAAACTTTAACTGAATGTTCCTTAGGGTATCTAGTTTATAAATTGTATCAGAAGTTTTGATCCATCAACAAACATGGTCGCCATGGCTAAAAATAGAACATAGGGGTCAAATGCAGTTTTTGGTTTATATCTCAAAAACGAAAGCATTTAGAGCAAATCTGACATGGGGTAAAAATATTCATTAGGTCAAGATCTATCAGCCCTGAAATTTTCAGATGAATCGAACAATCCATTGTTGGGTTGCTGCCATTTGATTGGTAATTTTAAGGAAATTTTGCAGTTTTGGTTTATTATCTTGAATATTATTGAAGATAAAGATAAACTGTAAACAGCAAAAATGTTCAGTAAAGTAAGATCTACAAAAAGTTAACATGACCAATATTGTCAATTGACCGCTTCAGGAGTTATTGCCCTTTAAAGACAAATTTGCTCTATTTGTTCATCAAACTTGCTTAAATTAAAAAATCTTCTCCTCTGAAACAACTGGGCCAAATACTCTCAAACGTTAAATGAATGTTCGTTGGGGTATCTACTTTCTAAATTGTATCCGAAGTTTTGATCCATCAACAAACATGGCCACTACGGCTAAAAATAGAACATAGGGGTCAAATGCAGTTTTTGGCTTATATCTCAAAAACTACAGCATTAAAAGCAAATTTGTCATGGTTGAAAATGTTCAATAGGTCATGATCTATCAGCCCTGAAATTTTCAGACGAATCTAACAATCTATTGTTGGGTTGCTGCCACTAAATTGGTAATTTTAAGGAAATTTTGCAGTTTTTGGTTATTATCTTGAATATTATTGAATATAAAGATAAACTGTAAACAGCAGAAATGTTTGGCAAAGTTAGATCTACAAATAATCAATATGATCAACATTTAAATGGCATTTTAAAGCAAAAATAATAATTGTGAAAGGTTTAAGCAAAACGTTTCAGGTGAGCGAATCAGGCTCTTGAGAGCCTCTTGTTTACATCCTCCTCCTTTGTGGTCAAATTCTCATTGGCAAAACTACATTATTTTTGATGATCTTTTATTTTTAGATTCCCGTAAAAGATAAGAAGATTGATGATGAGGAAGATGAGGACCCTACATATTGTGAGATTTGTGGTCGTTGTGATAGAGAAGACCGTCTGCTACTATGTGATGGATGTGATCAAGGGTACATAAATACTTAAAGTCAAACTATTGTATAAATTATAAAATATTTGATGGCCTTATTAACTTGTTCTCTCTGTATTGAAGACCCATTTGTGTTCTTCAGCTGTTATCTGCTCTTTGGTCGGGTTATTGTCTCATTGACACATTCCCTATTTCCATTCTCAATTTTATAAATTATCTCAATGTTTAAATTAATAGAGCTTTGTGGTGTTCGTCAATGATAAAGTTAATCAATGAAAACTAAGAACAACAAAATATCTAAATTTCTTAAAGAGTACTTCCCTTGTAGGGCATTATTTGATATACAAAAAAAAAAGGAAGTCCAACTATTTGTATCAATCTTTAAGTTTAAATATTTGATGAGTTCAAAAGATCAAATGATGCGTCCACAACTCCATTAGTTTATTTGCAAGGTCATCTGGTTACACACTTTTAAAAAATAAATGACTTGACTCAAACAAATTCTATAAAAAGAAATCCTGGTATTTTTATATTTAGAAACTAATGATATGCCTGTATGTTGTAGATACCATTGTGAATGTCTTAACCCTCCACTTCAAGAAATACCAGTAGAAGAATGGTTTTGTCCAGATTGTGCTCAAACTGAAACAGGTATGACACATAATAACATGTGTGTTGTTTTTCATTTTGTGACTGCCCCTTTCAAAGGGAGGGAGAAGGATGTGGTTGTTAATTGTAATTATCTTAATTAATGCATTAGAGTTACTGAGGAATGTTTAGAATTTGTTTTGAGAGATAAATGCTTCATCAAAAGATTCTTCAGTTCTTTGTCAAAAGACCACTTTCAAATGTGTGCACTGTCTCACAATGCCTTTGTTATTACGTCAAGTAAGAACTGATTATTCAATTACAACATTTACACCAATTGACCTCTGGTCATTCATAAAAAAAACCTCCAGATTTGTGTACATTAGACTTCTCCGGTAGAATAGAACACCCATTTGTTTTATTTGTGCTTTTTTGCAAATCGAGAAGGTGTCATTGTGGAGGAAAAGGTTACTAGAACATGTAGAACACTTTTAGATCTATCAGACACCTATAATTTTTTTTTAATAATTTGAACTTTAAAAAATTGTCAATTTTTTTCCATAGAACCGAATGACTTAATAATTTGATAAGCAGCTTAGCAGTGAAGTGTAGGAAAGTTTAAGCTCCATTCTGATATGTTTAACACATACTTACTGACCCTGCAATAATAAACTTTTAATAATGAGTGGGGTATGAAAAAGCACAGTGACTTGTGTATTCTTCTTTAATTAGGGTAAATATACAAGTCAGCCAGGGTTAGTTGTTTTTTAGCTCACCTGGCCCGAAGGGCCAAGTGAGCTTTTCCCATCACTTGGCGTCCGTCGTCCGTCGTCGTCGTCGTCGTCCGTCGTCGTTAACTTTTACAAAAATCTTCTTCTCTGAAACTACTGGGCCAAATCAAACCAAACTTGGCCACAATCATCATTGGGGTATCTAGTTTAAAAAATGTGTGGCATGACCTGGTCAACCAACCAAGATGGCCGCCACGGCTAAAAATAGAACATA
This sequence comes from Mytilus trossulus, assembly GCF_036588685.1. NCBI lineage: Eukaryota > Metazoa > Mollusca > Bivalvia > Mytilida > Mytilidae > Mytilus > Mytilus trossulus. The sequence continues at coordinate 2,578,880 of NW_026963318.1, forward strand.
GGGGTAAAATGCAGTTTTTGGCTTATAACTCAAAAACCAAAGCATTTAGAGCAAATCTGACATGGGGTAAATATGTTTATCAGGTCAAGATCTATCTGCCCTGAAATTTTCAGATGAATTGGTCAATCGGTTGTTGAGTTGCTGCCCCTGAATTGGTAATTTTGAAGAAATTTTGCTGTTTTAGGTTATTATCTTGAATATTATTATAGTTAGAGATAAACTGTATACAGCAATAATGTTCAGCAAAGTAAGATCTACAAATAAATCAACATGACCAAAATGGTCAGATGACCCGTTTAGGAGTTATTGCCCTTTATAGTCAATTTTTAACCATTTTTCGTTAATTAAAGTTATCTTTTACAAAAATCTTCTCCTCTGAAACTACTTGGCCAAATTAATCCAAACTTGGCCACAATCATCTTTGGGGTATCTAGTTTAAAAAATGTGTGGCGTGACCTGGTCAACCAACCAAGATGGCCGCCACGGCTAAAAATAGAACAAAGGGGTAAAATGCAGTTTTTGGCCTATAACTCAAAAACCAAAGCATTTTGAGGAAATCTTACAGGGATAAAAATGTTTATCAGGTCAAGATCTATCTGCCCTAAAATTTTCAGATGAATCGGTCAATTGGTTGTTGGGTTGCTGCCCCTGAATTGGTAATTTTGAGGAAATTTTGCTGTTTTTGGTTATTATCTTGAATATTATTATAGATAGAGATAAACTGTAAACAGCAATAATGTTCAGCAAAGTAAGATCTACAAATAAGTCAACATGACCAAAATGGTCAGTTGACCCGTTTAGGAGTTATTGCCCTTTATAGTCAATTTTTAACCATTTTTCGTAAATTAAAGTAATCTTTTACAAAAATCTTCTCCTCTGAAACTACTTGGCCAAATTAATCCAAACTTGGCCACAATCATCTTTGGGGTATCTAGTTTAAAAAATGTGTGGCGTGACCTGGTCAACCAACCAAGATGGCCGCCACCGCTAAAAATAGAACATAGGGGTAAAATGCAGTTTTTGGCTTATAACTCAAAAACCAAAGCATTTTGAGGAAATCTGACATGGGATAAAAATGTTTATCAGGTCAAGAACTATCTGCCCTGAAATTTTCAGATGAATCGGTCAATCGGTTGTTGGTTTGCTGCCCCTGAATTGGTAATTTTGAGGAAATTTTGCTGTTTTTGGTTATTATCTTGAATATTATTATAGATAGAGATAAATTGTAAACAGCAATAATGTTCAGCAAAGTAAGATCTACAAATAAGTACCCCTTTAGGAGTTATTGCCCTTTATAGTCAATCTTTAACCATTTTTCATAAATCTAAGTAATCTTTTACAAAATCTCCACTGAAACTACTAGGCCACAATCATCTTTGGGGTATCTAGTTTGAAAAATGTGTCCGATGACCTGGCCATTCAACCAAGATGGCCGCCACGGCTAAAAATAGAACATAGGGGTTAAATGCAGTTTTTTGCTTATAACTATGAAACCAAAGCATCTAGAGCAAATCTGACAAGAAGTTAAATTGTTTATCAAGTCAATATCTATCTGCCCTGAATTTTTCAGATGAATTGGACAACTGGTTGTTGGGTTGCTGCCCTCCAATTGGTAATTTTTAAAGAAATTTTGCCGTTTTTGGTTATCTTGAATACTATTATAGATAGCGATAAACTGTAAACAGCAATAATGTTCAACAAAGTAAGATCTACAAATAAGTCAACATGACCTAAATGGTCAATTGACCCCTTAAGGAGTTATTGCCCTTTATAGTCAATTTTTAACAATTTTCATTAATTTGGTAAATTTATGTAAATTTTTACCAAATATAGTTCTCTGTTACTAATGGGCAAAGTTCATGATAGATATAATTGTAAGAAGCAAAATCGTTCAGTAAAGTAAGAACTTCAAACACATCACCATCACCAAAATACAATTTTGTCATGAATCCATTTGTGTCCTTTGTTTAATATGCACATAGACCAAGGTGAGCGACACAGGCTCTTTAGAGCCTCTAGTTACTAAAAAAAATCCTACATTTCGATGTAAAAAAAAAATTTTGGTGTCATAAGTAGTGTGTAACTAGGGTGTAGCAGCCTGTATGGCAGACATGGTTTTCCCTGTACCAATAATTAAAAAAAAAACACACCATTGCCGTACGTGTCATTTTTATGATACCTTTCTGGAATAGGCACTTTGCCGTACCAATATTTAAGTGTCTGCTACACCACCGGTAAAAAATATTTAGATATAGTTTGCTGTTATATTATAAATCAATTCCTTATGTAAATACCTTTTAAGTGTACAAAAGAGTAGATCCCAAAGAATTTATTATGTTTGGTAAGTTTTGAATTGGTTTTAGTTTCTTGATTTTTGCATGCAATTTTACTTCCACAAATTATTTATATATTATATTATTATAATGTTTTAATTTGAATTTTTTATAATCTTTCTTTTAGTTTTAAAAGTTAAAAATAATTAAATATGTTTTTCATGACCCAAATTTACGGACATGTATATAGATTATGCAAATGGTTTATATGTCCTTGTCTAATACATGTACATGTATTTTAAGTTTGTTCAGTAAACAATGGTGTGGTGTTGTTTGTTATTATTTCCTTTGCTCATTTTCCTGCATTTAAAAAATAAAGCATTTCCTGGTCATTTGATTCCAAATATTTTCATTGAAATGTGCCTTCAACATGTTCTATATATAACAAAAGCATCAAATAAAGTAAATGTGCTATGAAGGACTTATTATTATACTTCACTCCCAAAACTTGCTTTGGTGTGGACCTTAAAACATGGCTAACTGTCTGGAGCTTGTCGTTAAAATTGTATTCTGCTTTTCTTCTACATTGGTAGTTTATTATCTGATGTTGAATTTTTGGTTGATGTGGACGTCTTGTATACTTAATTTCATGGTTCTGAGGCACTTTGCATATAACATTTATAAACCTAAAAGAAATTTCTATTTTATTGAAAACACAAAAACAAGTTCCTGTCAAATTATTATGAAACCTCGATAAACATGATAAAAAGCTGCCTAGATGGTGTGTGGGAAGTGTGCTATAAGGATTAAACCAAATACTTTTAAATTGGAAGATGTAAACAAAATAAGTAGGCTGAGTTAAACCTGTGTATAGGTAAATTTATTAATTGATAATATCCAATCAATTAGATATAATAATAATGTATGCAAGTTTAAAACTGCCTTTAGAGCCCTGGTGTAGTGGTTAGTGCATCAGACTACTAACATTATGGGTCATGGTTTGATCCCCTTTCCAGCAAGAAAATTACAGGGACTTAATTTTCAGCTCTCCCTTCACACTATTTCGGAGTATGGTCTCAAGAAACAAAGATAATCTGTCAGAAGGGGACGATAAATGGCTGGCCTGTGTTAAGAGAGAGCAATATCTTTTGCACATAAAAGACACCCTTCTAGAAAAGGAGCAGGCTCATGCCACTACAAGGCAGCGCTCACACCCACAAAGTGGAAAGGGATTGATATAAGTTGTAATAAATTGTTTCCCAATTGACTTTTAAAAAAAAATGTTTAAACTAAATCAGCCTTTTTATATTGTCTTCAGATGTCAATCTTAATTTCAATGCTTGAGCAAACTTTTATACAAACAAAGCAAGAAAGTCAACCAGACCTTTGTCTTGCTAGCATTATGAAAAGACCTATTAAGTTCAATTTTTTAAATTTTATTTATCTAGTTGAAATGGGGGAAAGTTTATACATTAAACTCTTCGCTGAAAATCCTTTCCATAATATTTTGTTTTGCTTGATAAGAATTTGTTAGACATCTTGATGAGAAAGATAAGCACCGATATAAAACCTATTGTCTTAAAATATTCCTAAGAAATTTAACTAACAGTAAAACATAACTGATATATTTTTAGAAGCAATTACTGTAAACGATGATGAGGAAATAGCAGAGCTGATTTCTGAAAATACTGATGATCTTCCACCTCTGCGACCACAAAGAAGACAGATTGCTAGAACAAGAGCCTCAGAAAGAGTACGGGAGCAGATTATTGAAATAAGATTACAGAGAGCTGATAGTACTGCAAGATCAACAAGACAGAGGGCTATTATATCGTCAGATGAAGAAGAGGGTAGTGACAGGATGGAAGAGACTAGCCAGGTATAGTTAGAGTTCCAGTTCGAGAGAGTATTTCTTGACAGTAGCTTATTGTGTTTTCTTTATTACTGAATCATGTATACATTGAGTGGGTCTTAGTAAACCAGGAATTCAAATGTTAAACAAAATACAATTCTAACTCAACATTCCTTGTAACATTTATTTTGATTGTATAAACATCACCAATTTTGATGCAATCAATTCACAATTGATGCTATGAAAATGTACAAGCAAACCCATACAAGGTTTTGCAGATGAAGAATATATGATTTGATGTTGTTTTCTGTCAGTTTTAAAAGAAAGGATATATTAAACAATTTTGTTTTTTAAGCTCAGAAGGCATCAATTTGTGATTTTATGAGGTCAGAGCTTAAAATTCAATTCAGTAATCTTAAGTTATGGTGAATTTGTCAACCTGTATTTGGTATTCCTGAAATACAACTTCTCCTCAATCGATGGAATTGGTACTACTAAAAGATATAAAATCAACAACATTTCAGAACTGACCAAATAGGAGTAGTTAGGAGTAGCTTAAATGCAAAAAAATGTAGTTTGAAAGTTTTTTGATTTGCGGCCTCAGAAGATATTTGAGCAAATTGTTCTGTTTCTTATAAACTTAGGCATCTCTGAAATGTTAAAAGGGTTGTGATGTCAGACTTCAAATTTTTAATCAGACAAAATGATAGACATATTCATTGTAAAATGTCCATTTCAGGCTACCACAAGTGCAGCTGTGCCTAGAAAAACACCAGTCAAAAGGAAGACCACAAAGAGGAAGAAAAGGGTAGTCAGAAAAAAAGCTAAATCAACCACAGGGAAGAAAAAGACTACAAAAAGAAAAGGAAAGAAGAGGCGAAAAAGAAGAAAAACTACTAGAAAGACAAGTAAAAGGAAACAGATTATCAAGAAACTAGTGGTAATATTGATGTTTGAATATTATGAAGTTTTTGGTGTGGAGATGGGTACTTACACATCTGTTTCAGGATTTTTTAACTTTCAGTACACCAACTAATTTTATTTATTTTCATGACGGATTTATATTTGAAACTAGTGATTTTTTTCATTAAAAAGTTAAAAAAATTAGATTGGCAATTTAAGTTTTAAGAATTAGTTGTAAGATAGACCAGAGCCTCTTTTCTTTATGAGTTTATACATCTTTGCAGATCCTGGACACTTTAATCTGACTCCTTGTGAAACAGCATATTTACAAAATTTAAAGCCTATGGTTCAAAATCCTTAACTTCTGCCTTTATTTAGCCAAAGATAATGTCTTTGGTGAACTTTTGTAGTGAACATGGTGAAACAAACATGTACAAAAACAGATCTTTGGAGAATAACCTATGCATACACATGTTTTTTTTCAACAAAGTTTTTACATGATTGAAAGGCAGCATCTTTTGCAACCGAATTCACTGTACATGGTATAACTCTGACATTTTTCTTTCAGGGTAAAATGGTGAATAGGGAAGTCAGGAAGGAAGCTATACCTACTACATCATTCAAGTCGAGAATTGCTAAAAATTTAGGGCTTTCAAAACCACCAACTGGTACTACCATTCCATTACAGAAGGCACCAGGAGAAAGGACTGTTGATTTGATGAAGAGCAATGTTGGCATTTCATCATTATCTGTCTTGGGTGATCGAAATGAATTAATTGGATTCACAGAGTAAGAATTAGTTATTTTTTTGGCAAAAAAGTGACAAGTACTCACTTTTTGACAGTAAATTAAATTTCAATTTTCTTGGAAAGTTATGTAAAGTACAGTTTTTCTTGGAGAATTTAACTTGGATGTGTATACACTCTGCATACAAAGATTTGTATTTTTGCAATTTCCTGTCCCTTTTCAATTAACTAGAATTTATATGTTGCTTGCACCGGTTCTCTTTCATGCCTTGTTTTCGACCTCAGTTTCAAACATAGAGCTGGTATACCAATGAGTATAATGCATGAAATTAAGGTGGAACCAAACACCTCGATTAAAAATTATTTGGTTTGTTTAATTTTCTTAATATTTGTCAAAATATTTACTTTGACCCTTTTTCAAAAATTTGAAAACTTTCAAAACTTGAACCACACACTTTTTTGGGGAAAAAAAAATCATTGAATTTATAGCACTCTATAAACAAACAATAATGTTTCCTTTTAAACAATAGAACATGATTAAAATATTCATCTGAATTCTACAGAGTTATCTCCCTGTAGTGTAATGTACCACTTTATACCAAATTTTTAAGATGGATCAATTGTTGAGCAAACAAACACATTAGAATCTTATCATTGAAAACACAACTTTTCTATTATGAATATGATTCACATGGGGATTTTTTTTACATAATACTTGCAAATACTAACATTTAATAGAGAAGAAATAAGAATATGTATTCAACATTTCTATCATTTAAGACAGAAACATCTAGTGGACAAAGGTGGAAAAGCAAAATTTCACATGAGTTGTGGTACAAATATGTGACGTACATGACGTAGGTGGAGAAATATTAATAAAAAAATCTTCGCTTCTTTTTTTCAGTGAACCTGACGAGCATCCTAGTACATCTGCTGCAAAACCTACCAAAAAGTCCCGATATTCTACTTTATCATTATTTTCACACAGACCAGTAGGAAAACCAGTCATAAAGTAAGGGTTATTCCATTAAAATGTATGGGGGAGGGTAGGAAGGGAAGTTTAATTACTGAATGTGGTTCGTTGTTTTATTTCATTATGCATCTATTACCATTATGCAAAATTATCTAAAAAATGGTTCTCGGTTGAAGGGATACGTTTAAAGTCCTTCCCTACCCTCCCACGTACATTTTAATCCCTAAGCTATTTATATTTCGTTATATAGGGAACACCCTGTCTCTGTATCCATAGGCATTGTAAATACACCACCTCCTTACTTGGTGAATGGATATCAATGAAACTTTACACAGTTCTAGCACACTACGTGAGGATGTGAAGAAAGCAATATAATCTAAGGCCGTGTTCACACCAAACGCCGTGTAGAGTAAACATGTTTACAATTAGTTTAGTGTAGTGTGCACTGGTTTCACATTACATTTGTTCACATCTATACACCTTGTTTAGCTACCTGTACATAAGATTTGTTCTCACTTGTAAACTATGTGTCATTTAAATGTTCATTACGTAGAACTGAATTCAAAATTTTGGGACATTTTTTCTAGCGGTAAGGGAACAACCATTTGACTTCAAAAGGGGGGGGGGGGGGGGAATGGAAATATTCCGATCCACAATTTGATACAAAAAAAAATGATTATACAGATGATAAAAATAATATTCTGAATCAAAGAGTTTCCCCATACATTATAGTGTTAAATATTAAAAAAAAAATGTATTTGATCACCAGCATCGAAAAAAAAAGGATTAAAAACGTACGCGCGAAAAAAAATTTTTACTCAGATAAAAAAAAATAACCCTCCCCCTTTTTAAGTTAAGTGGTTACTACTTTATGAAAGCCATTTTTATAATTTGCAGTAGTTTGAATATACTAGATATGTCTCGATTACGCACTATAAAACGTTAGCTGCAGCAGCCTGCTTACAGCCGAAAAAAAGGATTGAGTTATTAGGGATCTCTAAATTTTTATCTTTTCTGTTTGTTTCAAATGGTATTTCTTCTCCAAGGAGTATTTGGTAAAAGAATAGGGTAACGTTTTTTTTAATTTATTTTAAGTGTTATTTAACGGATCTGAGATACTAGACAAACATATCATTTACCCACACTGTTTTTAGTCATGCATTTATGCGTGAATCGTTGTTTGAGTAAAGATCAGTGGCAAATATTTCTATGTACGTCAAGTCGATTCGGGAAGACCTTTTCAAATGAATTAGGCAGCAACTATTTACTTCATTTTTTAGGGAGGGAAAAAGGGGGGATAGAGGGGCGTGGGCTATTGATTTTCCAGGACAAATTTTGGTGACAAGTCGAATCAATTTTAGCATTATATATATATAGTGGCAGCTGAGGGTGAAACAAACAATTTTTTTTTCAGGGCCAAAAACTGGAAACAATTTTTGTTTCCAAAACAAAATCCATAGCTCACCCAGACCCCCCCCCCCCCCTTGCCTTTATGTTTTATACTCAACTATAATAGCCCCACCCCCATGCCTTTATGTTTTATACTCAACTATAATAGCTCCCCCCCGAAAATCAATTGGTTCCTGCCTTATGGGTTCGACAATGATGCTGCTTTGAGTTTTAATCAGGGGTTAATAAAGAAACAAAAAAAATCTGTAAAATTTAGACAACAATTTCTGTAAAGAACTATACTAATAATTATCAAAAATATCAATTTTACTCAAAAATAGTTTCCTCCTTAAATATATACACGGTAAAACTAATGTCCTAAATGCCTAGTTTTGTGTACACTTAACCTACACAAGGCTTACATTGACTATCGACTGTGTGTAGATAAAACATGATTTAAACTACATGTAAACATTGAGTTTTATAAATGGGAACGCAATTGTGTTTAGTTTACGTGTGAGTTACACTAACACAACACCGAATTTAGGTCAATGTGAACACGGCCTAAGTCCTTAGAGGTTTTATGGGCTCTTCAACATTTCTATTTGGTTTTGGGTTTTCAGAGCATGACTGAAGAGACATTTAATTCAACTGTAAATTAGTTTCCAACTAAATGCAGGAGTTTATCCATATGGGTACTAAAAAGTTGTTAACCACAGATATTGGAAATAATATCATTTTAAAATTTATGTATCTTGTGTTTATAGGGTTGCATGTCTCATTGACTAATACCTCCATTTTTTACAAATATAACATACATTTTTACTTATTACAGGATAGACGAAACACCCAGTTCTAGCTCAGGAGCTGCAGGCTTTGACCTTTTAGGCGGTATCATGGATAACCAAGCCATGTTGAGGAAAGATAGCAAAGATGTTACTATAAATAGGGATGGTAAGGTTACATACAGTAAAATAAAATCAAGGTTTAAATGAAATAAGTTTAATTCAGGGCTGTTCCATTAAGAAGAATAGGTGGAGTAGGATGAGACTACAAAAATCTCCCACAACTGCTTGACAAACTTTCTTTAAAGAATGTTGCACACGTCAGGTGTGGTATTGTTCTCCATGACCTAAATGAAAGTACCATCTGCTTAGCCTTATGATAGGATTCAATATTCTATAAATAGGCCCTTGGTCAATTTTCAAATTCAAAACATTCACTGCACTCCAATTCTAAATACAGAATAAAAAAAAATCATACTCAAATTAACTCATTCGCCAAAGCTGGAAGATAAAAGACTGGATTATACTAGGACAGCATCAAGTTAGCCTTATGATAAATTAATTGTATAGTATCCTATGATGATAATGAAAAAAAGTTGCAACCTTACAATGCAAAAATGCTTTTTGTTGTACAGAAATTGATAAATTGACAGATGGGAGGGAAACAACATACCAACCAGCTGTAGATCACAGCTTAATAGGGCTCTTCACAGTTAGTTCGGCCATATTTGATAGGGGGCATATTTTCATAATGGAGGTAAAAATGGTGTTAAAAATACGGGAACACATCAATAAACAAAGCAGTTGCTTAGAAACATACATATGATTTCCCACACTTTCATACTATTTCTACCTCTTTCAAAAAAATTATGCTCCCTATCCAATATGGCCGAACTAACCGTGGAGAGCCCTAATATGATTTTTGTAAGAAATACTCTAGATACATTAGTATTTTGTTGGATAATAATTTTCATTGATTCAACCACCAAATTATATGTTCAACAAAGGTCAAATTTTCTATAGACTTGTGTACAAAACTCACGAAATAAAACACTATCAAAATATGATTTTTTATCTCAATCCTCTGAATTTGGTATTTAACAACACAAATGAATCAACATTAGTGAAAAAAAAACTGATTAAAGATTTATAGATACTGCCTTGCATGCGTAGTAAATTTTGTTTGGCTTAAAATTGCTTGGCTCAAAATTTGCTAAATGGCTTTTGGAGTCTTAAATAAAAAAAAAAATGCATGTTATACGGCAAAATATTTTACCTTGTATCATAGGAGTCTTAACATTCCAACTAAAAATCCCTAAACCTGACCCAAGTACTCCTTAAAAATAAAAAATTATACAATGAAACAGGAAATGTATAAAATTAAAGTAACATTTCTTTGTAGGATCATTAACCAAAAAGAAAGAAGTGGAAAAGAAACCAGTTAGGAGACCATCAGGTCCTCTGTTGTCGCCAAAATCTAAAATAGCGTTATATGACGATTTACCTCCCCTGGAAGATTCAGGTACATTTGATGATGTCATGTTTTCTGAAATCAATCAGAATTCAAGTTTACCGTTAGATTCGTCATCCACTGTATTAGATACGACTTCAACACTCGATTCATCTGTAACTAGTCAGGGCTCTATTGTTATGGATGTGAAAGTATTAGATACGACTTCAACGCTCGATTCATCTGTAACTAGTCAGGGCACCGTTGTTATTGATGTGAAAGTTTTAGACAATACAACTGACAGTGAGAGAGAAATGAAGGGAGATAATAATGTCAAGGAATTATGTCTCCTTGATGATAGCTTTGGTGAAACTCTGATGGGTAAGAATGGGGCCAGGCAGAAAAAAATTGCGACAACAAGCAGGACTGGATTTTAAAATAAGTTGTATCTAGAAAGTGGTTGCTAGAAATGCTTACCTGGTATTCAGTAGATATATGAAGATGTGGTATGACTGCCAGATGAGATAACTCTCCATCCAAGTCCCAAAATATAAAAGTAAACAATTATAGGTCAGAGTGCATTCTTCAACTCAGAGCATTGGCTCACACCGAACAGCAAGCTGAAAAAGGCCCTAAAATGACTAGTGTAAAACCATTTAAACCGGAAAACCAAAGGACTTGTTGATAAAAATAATTAATTGGTATTAAAAACCGGGTTGCTTAAAATGAATTTCTCGTATCAGGGACTGGGTAGCTCAAAATGGTCAACTGGTAATTAGGACTTTGTTTTTCAAAATGTTTAACAAGCAACAAGATTTTAAGTATTAATCAATCTGCTAGATATATTCAGGGATTTATTGCTGATCAATAAGAATTTACAACCGAGTCTTAAACATTATTTAACCATCAGTTTCAGGAAGAAGATTTAAGATAAACAGGGTTACTTTTTACTGTTTATAGGAGCATTTTGCTTCTAAATTTACAACATGCAAAAATCTCACTGTCGAATTAAATTTATTATAGAGGTCAAGACCGTTTATTTATAAGCCTGTTTAGTGAGCAAAACCTAACAATAAATTAATCAGTTATACAGTTATGAATACCAAAAAAAAATAACAGTGCTAAGAAATAATTTAATAAATTTCTAGTTTTGAACAAAATGTCATCAATGAACACATATAAGAGTTGTAGGTATACCATTAATTTATAAATGTTCAACAAATATAAAAAAAGAAGATGTGGTATGAATGAGACAACTATCCACAAAAGACCAAATTGACACAAACATTTAAAACAATTATAGGTCACTGTACGGCCTTCAACAATGAGCAAAACCCATACCGCATATAGTCAGCTATAAAAGGCCCCGATACACATTTTCAAAAAACCTGCATGCAGATGTTGGCAAAAAAAAAAGAAATAAAATATCTACAAAAATACAATTTAATTCAATCCGTGAAGATTTGTACGAACCTAAAATAATGCATCTGCAGTATCATACAAAATAGTTTCATTAATTAAATGTGTTTTACCTACAACTTATCTCAATTTATTTCAGCTCCACAAGATACTGATGAGCTGGTTTCTCCTGATAAAGGTACACAGACTGGGAGTAGCCTCATCAGTGACGAATCTTTAACTCAGCTGAAATATTTAGATAGAAAAATAGATACTAATGTGATTAAGGAAACGTTGTTTGAGGACCTACCGAAAAGTATTTATAGTGATTCACAGTTAAAGAAAGGAAATAGTGAAAAAACTAAAGTTGATCCGTGTAACGAAAGTGAGAAAAGCGATGCAAATAATGAAATTAAGAAAATTAATACAAAGGACGGAAATTCAGATGCTAGTACTAAATTGCAAAAGGAAAATAGTGATTCAAATAAAAGTGGAAATAGTGATAAAACTTCTAAAAATATGGAAATAATTAGTAAGAAAGAAAAAAGCAAAGAGGAAAAAATTAGCAACAAAGAAAAAAGCAAAGAGGAAATAATTAGCAACAAAGAAAAAAGCAAAGAGAAAGTGAAAGTGAAACGACTTAGTATTGAGGAAAAAAATAAAGTAAAAAAATCTGTGGTTAATAAAGATAAAAATGACAAAGTTTCTGAAAGTGCATCGTCTAAAAAAAGGAGTGAAAATATTTCGCAGTTGGATGATATTTCTGATGAAAGTAATGGGTTTCATGAGGATCTTGAGGAGAAAGAACTTGAAGAAAAGTTGCAAATAGCGCAGGCTAAATTGAAAAAGTTAGAAAGTAAAGGCAAGAAAACAAGTAAGAAAGATTCTCATAAAGACAATAGGAAAGAAATACTGAAGGAAAGTACTAAAGAAAAAAACAAGCCTACTGCATTTTCTTCAGGCTCCTTGCTGAACGAAGGAAATTTGGAGTCAGAAAATGTGGGAAAATCGGAAAAAGATTCACATAAACATGATAAGGAGAGAAAGGATAAAAAGACAAAAGAAGTTGTTGAAAAAAGTGAAAAGAAAGTGAAAAAACACAAAGAAAGTGCTAGTGAGAAACAAAAAGTCAAAAAATCTAAAATGCCAAAAGAACAAACTGAGGAAGACGTCATTATTGCCACTCCGCCTCGTCAGGAAGTTGAAATAATTGAAATTCCTGACGATGACGACGAAACCGAATATGTTCAAAATTTAGATAAAAAGATTATAAAGTCCTATTCTGGATCTGACCATCAGAAACCTAGATCAAGACAAACTTTAGATCTCAAAAGTGTTGTAAAGAGGGAAAAATCAGATCGAGAGACAAGTGAAAAAGAAAATCGTAAAAGACGTGAAAGTGATAAAGACCATGAACGTGACAGAAGTAAGGAAAGAAAAAAGAGAAAATATAAATCACGTAGTAGATCCCGTGATCGTAGACATAGATCTAGATCTCACGAAAGATCACGTAGATCTCGTTCAAGGGACAAATATAGAAAAAGTCATAAAAGTAGGTCAAGATCGAGAGAAAAAAGCCGTAGATCCAAAGATCGTTGGTCTAAAGAAAGAGACAGATCAAGGGAAAGGGATCGATCAAGGGATAGAGATCGAGATAGATCAAGAGATAGAGATCGATCTAGAGAAAAGTCTAGAAAGCATAAAAGGAGAGACAGAAGTAGAGATAGAAGTTCAAGTAGAGAGAGGACAAAAATCAAAAGCAGAGAAAAAAGTAGAGATGGCAGTCGAGACAGAGATTATAATAGGTGGCGTGAAATCAGTCCAGAAGTGCCATTAAATATTTCAACTATTGACTCTGGTAGGTTAGATACAGGAAGGCTTATTGATTTGTTTGATGATAAGTGGAAGAAACGTGAAGACTTAAAGCAGGCTAAAAAGAAAAAGAAAAGTCGTGAATCTCCTGTTAAAAATTTACATCAATCACCAGCAAAACGACCTCTTGAGGATAAAGAGGAAGACAAAATAGACGTACTAATGAAAAAAGCAAAACCTCTAATTGAAAAAAGAGAAACGGAGGTTATAGAAGCAAGTCAACCTATCTCAAAAATCATTGACATTTTTACAGAAAAGAATGAGTTTGATATGTTTGCAGATGATAATTCTGATATGGACACGGAAATTCCTGAGCCAGCACAAGAATCTGTGATTGTAATTAATACTGTTGACAGTTTTCATAAACATCGTTCAAATCTTGTTTCATTACCTTCTGTACAAGATGATGACAAAACAAATATTCATGATACAATTATTGAAAAAGAGAAAAAATCTGACAATGACAATTCAAACAATTCTATACCTGTGATAAACAATACAGTTGAAAAAACAATGAATAGTCCTGAATATGATCCAGCATTTCCGACTGATGATATGGAAGAGTCACCATCACCTTTGCAAGATGAAAAAAGTCCACCAGGAACTCCCGTGGAATATACTGATGTTAATAATCAATCAATGCAAGGAAATCCTCAGATCATTATTGGTGAACCACCACCATGTTCAGTGCCGATTGACGAAAACTTCCCAGGACTAAGCTTATCACCTCTTCCTCACCTTCCACCTCAGTTAGGCAAAGGAATTCTTGGGGAAGGAGGACAATTTATTCTTCAGAGAGGTGAGGCACCAATTGTGCAGCCTGATGTTCCAGTTGGAATCAGAATTTTACAAGGATTACGACCTGGAATGTCACCCCAGCGAGCTATGCTGATGAATCCATTAATAATGAACAGACCACCCCATATGCAACCTCGATTTGCTCGTTTGCCTCCTGGACATATGCCTCCTTTTGGGCTCCAAGTAACAACTCAGGATGGTGTGACATTACCAGTACAAGGACATTTTCAACCTAGAATGGCACATTGTTCTCTGCCACCTCAGCCTGGTATGATAAACGGTAATTTTGAAGGCATTCATACAGATACTTCCCAACCTCCTCCTCCATTTCAGCTGCTGCAGGGATCACCTCGTTTATCTGGAGATCCTCGTTTACAGCTGCCACCACATGTGCTTGCTCAGGGTCCTCCACCTGGTCATGCTGGTTCCCCATTGCAGATTCATCCTGGAATGGAACCAAGAGTGTCTGTACCAAGTCCACTTGTATCAATTTCTGGTCCACTTGATGGACCTCATATGACATTATCAGGACCACCAATCTCATTAAGTGGACCACTGCCTCATTTGGCTTTATCCAGTCATCCAATGTCTGTTCCTAATTCTCAGATTGGAATACCTAGTCCGGAGTTAGCATTAGGAAATCCATTGACTAAATTGCCAGCACTGTTAACAAGAATGCAGGTACCTCTGTCTAATCCACAGGATACAATGGCTAGTCCAGTCAGTGATCCAGAACCTGTTTATACTCCGCCAACACCAACCAATGACGACACCCCCTTCATGAACTTAGCAGTAGAAGCGTCAACACTTGCTAAAATATCTCGATCTCAGTCACCACAGTTAACTTCAAGTGCAGCTTTCTCAAGAAATAAACCTTTAATTTCTATAGCAAATCTAAAAACTTCACTTAATAATAAAATTATTAAAAATCTTAATCCATTGTCTTCAACCAGAAGTTCAAAATCACCTATAGATGAATATCCATCGCCTGATGAAAATGAAGGGGATGACATTATTAAAAATAGTGATGAAGATTCGGAGAAAACACAACCAAATGCTTCGGACCAGTTGAATCAACTAACAAAACTTCTCAATGCACAAGCTCAACTTGCACAGTTAGTGAATAAAAACAAGCAGACTTCTGTGAAGTCGTCACACAAAAGTGCTAAAGGTAGATCAAAAGATCATCCATTCAAAGTTCCTCTGCCTCCACGGATTAAAACAAGCAACGGAAAAATTGTGAAAGAGGCAGAATCTACTGATGTGGTCGATATGGACGTTGCTTCTCCTCTGGATGAAAGTAGTATCGAAATTCCTGATTCTCCCGATGACTTCGACAAAGTTGTTTTCGGTTCAAAACAGAAAGAAAATAAAAAACGAAGAGATAGACATGACAAGAAAGAAAAACGTAAAGACAAAAAGGTGAGAGATTCGTCATCGAGTGTGAAATTTATTGATGCTAGAAAAAAACCTGTTATGACAGTTAATGATGAAAATTTAAAAGATGTGATTAGGGAACTTGAATTGGAAGATGAGCCTTCATCAGCTGTGGAGCTGACTAATAAAGCGAAGGTAATTTCCAGCAAAGGGAGGCAACTTCTCAGATAATCTCTTTTCAAGACAAAAATTTTAAGATTTAAATAGTATATGTGCACTAGTTTAAATTTGTTAGGTAAAATTTAGAAAATTGAACCTGAAACTAAATTTGGTGTTTTTTCTGGTCATTTGCTTTCAAATGTTTTCAGTATATAAAAAAAATGCATTTTAATTTAATTTAATATAAAAAAAAATATTGTTTTTATTTTAAAATAGATATCAGTCATAATTTCTATATTTTTTATAATAAAATTGGCAGTACACAAAAAAATGTTTACACCATTAAGTACAAAAAGAACAATTATTATGGTTATTTCAATAACAAATTTTACTCTAAGCACTAGCAATAAATAAAATAACTTCATGACAAAAACACGCTCTAGAATCTGGAAGTTTTAAGTATATTTTTTAAATATTTTAAAATCATTATTATCAAATAGTATGTATCTTAATTGAATCTCAAGTTACTTTGAACATATTTTATTTAAAAAAAATCATGTACATAACATACACATATAAATACAGTGATAACATATTACAGAAGGATTCAGAAACAAGGTTTCCCTTATATTAATATAATCCGTCTCCCTGTAGAAAAAAGATAAAGGGAAATAACTGCAAATAAAAAAGTTGATTTTTTTTTTCGTCAGATCTTTCCTATATATATATATGTACCGGCGGCGGAGTGTGTTTACAGGACTATGTCAAGACTGTCTCACCCAATTATGATCTTTATCATGCACGAAGGAGGCTATAAGCCAAAACGCTTTGAATCTACCAAAAATTGTTGCACTTGTTTAAACAGGAGTACATGTACGCAGCACAGACGGTGAAATTAATAAAAGAACAGCTACATTTACTATAGTCAACAAAATACTTTCAACGCTTCATCAACTAAGGCTGATCTCTCTTATTAAATATCTGTATAATATATATTGTTGCTTCTTTTTTAGTTCCTGAAGAAACTGCATTTACAAGAACGAGTTGTGGATGAAGTCAAACTGGCATTAAAACCATTTTATAGTCACGGAAGAATTGATAAAGATCAGTATAAAGAAATAATGAGAAAAGCTGTTCCCAAGGTAATAATTTAATAGTATTTATTATATACTTATAAATAGTAATACATGTATTTTGTTTGTGTTATTCCATCAAGAGCAATGATGCTTTATCAGCTATCCGTGATGATATAGCATGTATAGATAAGATAGAAAAAGTCTTTAACCTACACAGAAACACCTCAACCTTTGTGACATAATAGATCATTTAAAATGGAGAGACCTCAACACAGAAGAATAGATGTATGCCTGGTCATGTTTTATAAAATCACATATCACATTGCAATCACAAAAACAGACTGACGACTTCGATTCACACTTTCATACCAAATTTCATCCTGAAAAATTCATATAAGGCAACAATCATTTTTTACCATGAGCAATTAAAAAGTTGAACAGCCTTCTTCCGAGTATTGTGATGAGGAACTCTATAGAGTCGTTCAAAGCAACTGTCTTGACACACACCTACAGTCAGTAAATTTATCATGTGTAAAAAGTTAAATCTTGAAAGTAAAAAAATAAAAATATGCACTGCCATTTTGTAAAAATGTTATCAATATTTTTTGTTTGAACTGTGGATTCATTATTATTCGTTGGATACCAATTTTCGTGGATTTCATTGGAACAGGTGAACCACAATATTAAATGTTCAAGGAATACAAAATTTTCTATAGGCTTGTATGCAGATTTCACCAAAACCACGAAATCAAATATCCACAAGCATGTAAGTTTTCCTCAATTCATGAAAATTGGTACCCATGAAAATAAATGAATCCGCAGTAATTACAAATTTGTAAATTTCATAGTATATATATATTACATAGCAATGTGCAGTATGAATTACGTCACGGTTGCAAAGGCTTAATCTATATAACTTCACACCATTTATGTGGGTCACTGTTGAAAACACTTTATCAAACACTGAATCAATCTGTACAATGTCATGTCACATAAACAGCATCTACGCTAGGTATATTATACAAATATAGCCTTTGTATGAGGTCGATACAAGGATATATTGACCTGAAAGAAGTATATTGACTGAGGACGAAGTCCGAGGTCGATATACTTCTTTGGTTCGATATATCCTGTATTGACCTCATACAAAGGCTATATTTGTTATATTATTAATTTCCGACCATATTTGTATCAAAATCGTCATTTAGGTTTGTTGGAACTTTACAGATATTACATTGTCTCTTTGACAATAACAACATATTAGTTGTTATTTCATATACTTTTTTTTACATCTTTTTTATTTGAAGATTTTTTTCATCAAATAATCGATCACATATATCATGTGTTTCAAAAAATTAAACAATATCCTGAAATTTATTACATGACGTCACAAATTATATCGGTTTTTAGATATTCTAAAAATAACCGTGCGATATGCTTTTTGCTATCCGCCGTTTTCTCTCTACCTTCGAAAATATAGTTTAACATGTGACTATCCCTAAACGAATCAAATTTGTTAAAATATACGAATTAATAATATAAATATATACTTAAGTTTCTATGATTGACTTTTTATCCAAAACACACACCATGTTAACTCCTCAACCAATATGATCCCTCAAGCAGAGGTCTTAGGTTGATACAGATGTGATATTGAAAAAGCCATATGATATTCTCCATATATTAAACCCGCACCTCAGAAGTGGTGTCTATTTTATATCCTTGTTGTGTGAACAATGTACCAAATTGCAAAATCAATTATTTTGATTTCTGGAAATGGTGCATACAAACAATGATAAAAAAATCTTAAATGAGAGTTTCTATTTTTGCAAAAATCTATCCTAATGCAATTGTATAACATGTAATGATGATAATATGAAACATTCAATAATATTTTAAATATTTTTAAGATTATTTGTATTCTCTTTTAGGTTTGCCATAGTAAAAGTGGTGATATTAATCCTCAAAAGATAGCGGCTCTCGTAGAAGCCTATGTAAATAAATATGGAAAGAAAAAGAAGCAACCTGACTCATCTTGATAACTATCTTGTTATAGCCATTTGTGTTCTTTATTTAACTATTGCATAAACCATTCTTGTGTTAACCAATTAGTATTTGAATTTCAATTACTGTGGATTTATTTATTTTCGTACATACCAAATTACATTGATATAGGAATATATTGGAATTAGGGGGATATTTGATTGGGTTGCTGTTCTAACGTCTGGATGCTAGGCTATTGAAACTATACTAAGATCAACTTATAGATTCTATATTAACCTTTGTGTAGGAAATCAACAAAAATGTTGAACTTCATATGAAATATTGAATAAACAGTCTATTTCATTAATAATATTGAATAAACAGTCTGATTTCATTAAAAATATTGAATAAATAGTCCGATTTCGTTAAAAATATTGAATAAAGAGTCCGATTTCCTTAAAAATATTGAATAAATAGTCCGATTTCATTAAAAATATTGAATAATCAGTCTAATTTCGTTGAAAATATTTTAAAAAAAATGTTGGGTTTAGAAATCAATAGTTATGATAGTGCTCTATTGAATCCATCTATATTAATCAAGTAACACTATTC
Organism: Mytilus trossulus; assembly: GCF_036588685.1. Classification (NCBI taxonomy): domain Eukaryota; kingdom Metazoa; phylum Mollusca; class Bivalvia; order Mytilida; family Mytilidae; genus Mytilus; species Mytilus trossulus. The sequence goes on from NW_026963318.1 coordinate 2,598,526, forward strand.
TCGATTTATCCAACTTTTATTATAGCATTTTTGGTGTCAGTTTTTGATATTATTTTGGTAAATAGCTCATGAGGAAAACAAATTTCTTTATCACCCTACAAGAAAATTAGATAATACATGCATGGCTTATGCTTTAATTGTGATTTTAAAAATCCTACTGCATTTTTGGTGCAGTTGCTGTCATGACTGCTGTTTATAAGTTTTATAAGAAAAAAAATTGTCTTAAGAAAATTGTTAATTGAAATTCTATTTAAGAAATATCTGGCAAAAATGAATGAGTTTTAATAGGGGCCACTTTCCCAAGAAATTTGTAGTTAACTAGTCAAGGTCTCTCCCTAAGCCAGGAAAATTTGTTTCCTACATGTTCAAGTTATCCTTATAAGTAGCCATGTTTTGTGGTAAAAAAAAAGTGCATGGATTCACTTTATATCTGTACAAATCACTTGCAATCAGGATACTTCAAAATTTGTTTGCAAAATTGGGATCGCTCAATAATTTCTCAAAATCATTGAACATAATTCTATGAATATATGTCTGACTTTCTTAGTTAATACATCTATGATACAAAAAAAACATAAAGAGGAAAAATTGGTTCTTGGATGGTGATGATTTGCATTTTTAGAAATATTTGAAATAGAGTATATATTAAAATTAACCAGACTATTTCTCTTATTTGTGTTTTATGATTATTCACCATCACAGTTTAAATGTAATGTTAATTCTGCTGTTATAAACCAATTTCTTGACATGAAATATTTGTCCTCAGTTGTTATGGATGTAATTATTAAACATTTTGGAGTAGGAGATAAATATAAGAATAGTATTTCAAATATTAAGTATTATAAGCCAAAAACATTATTGTACCCCTCATTTTACTTCATAGTACCCCATATTTTCAGTTATATTGTGACCATGAATGAAATGAATTTAGCTGAATTTAATTATGTTGACAATAATGATTTAAAGTCAATTTTATTTTGTGACTGAAATAGTGTATACGTTTTATGTATGTCTCATATGTCTGAAACCTAGATCAAAGAAAAATGAATTATTAGCCATTTTGCATATTGTATTTACATATCAAATTGAGATATCTGTCTCCAAGTTGTACCAGTCTTATTATAAAGTTATTTTCGAGAATAGTTTTAAAAATTATTTCAAACATGTTTTTTTTAATATAAATGAATTTATTGGGAAGCTTGTATATTTTTTGTTTTGTTAAATATTTTCATAAATATTTTTTGTAATAACTGATAAATATCCAAATTTATAACTACAGATATCTTGTTTTGGCCATTAGGTATTCAATAGGAAATTCTTGCAAATACACTTTCTAATAGTTATCAATTTAACAAAATTAATCACAAGCACTTTGATTATTTATTTCTAATGTACTATGATTTTTATTTTCTTTGTATTAGAAAACTGTGGATTTATTTACTTTTCATGGGTAATTTTCAGTGATCAAGTTTTTATGCCCCTCCTATGATAGTAGAAGGGCATTATGATTTCTGGTCTGTGCGTCCGTCCGTCTGTCCTGCTTCAGGTTAAAGTTTTTGGTTAAGAGAGTTTTTGATGAAGTTGAAGTCCAATCAACTTGAAACTTAGTACACATGTTCCCTATTATATGATCTTTCTAATTTTAATGACAAATTATAGTTTTTACCCCAATTTCACATTCCACTTGACATAGAAATGATAGTGTGAGTGGGGCATCCGTGTACTGGGGACACATTCTTGTTTTTTTATTATATAAAAGGATATTTAATTTCATAGTTTTGACAAAAGTCTGTTGAACATTTAAATTAAAGATATACCTTTGCCTACAAAATCCGCAAAATTAAGTATCCCTCATATAGTAATGAATCCACAGTAACTCGGACTATTCTCTCTTTTTAGTGCTGATTTTGTGATCATTAAGTATTTATTTTAATCTCAAATTGTTTTGTTTTGTTAATGATTGTGCTAAGAGTTGAAACAGAGGGAAAGTTATAGACAATTTTTAATTCCCTGCCCTGCTTGACGTTAGGGGCATGTAGTGTTATCCATGTTTATCCTGTCTGTCTGTCTGTCCCAAACATCCCCAAAATTGGTTTCCATTCTCTAATTTTAGTTTTAGTTATGAACCTTATACACACTGCTTATTATCACAAAACAGTCATAACTGCATTAATTCTGCATCTGTATGAGGAAGTTGACTCGTGCATATTTACAAAAAGGGGGGGGGGACGTTACTGTGACACATTCTACATTTATTTTGTGTGAGTAATTCAAGTTTTGAAATACAAGTTCTAAATGAAATTCTATTGAGTATTTTTATTTTTTTTAAATATTTTTTGGGATACTCTCCTTCCTTTAATGCTATGGAAACACTTGTATGCATCATTTGTTTGGATTGTATGCAAAAACAGGAGAAAAGTTTTCCTTAAACTCTAGAAGTACAAACTAATTTCATCAGTGAATATACATGTCTATTAAATAAATCTTGACCAATTATTCACAATATTAGAAGGGTTTGAATGTGTTTTGTTTAATGTCTGGTAATTTGAGGATTTAAGGATTCTTCTGATTATTAGTATTCAAGTTTCTACATTTGATACCCCTTAACCTTTGTTTTCCTATTAGATACAATTTATATACATGTAATAACCAGTTTTAAAGCTGATGCATTCAGATTTGCACATGAGTCAATCAATTAATGTCAGAATTCAAAATATATTTATTTTGATGTTTTCTATGATGTTGAACATTTTTTTTTGTTCTGTTTTAATTTTAAAGATTAAAGGGAGAATTACTTGTTAAAGTTAAAAGCAATACTAGATTGAAATGATTTAGAAATACTTCTGTTGCATTCACTGAACATTTTATTCTATTTTTTATTAGATAAGTAATTTTAATACAATCTTCCATATAAATGTAAAATAAGAAATCTTGTAAATTTGAAAAAAAAACTGTTCCATATTTTCTGTTAAAAGAACACATATGTATACAGCAATATTTTTGGGGTATGGGTTTATTTTTAACTATAATATACATTGACTTTTGTTATCTTAAATTTTTTAATACTAAAACTTTTTTAGTTTTCCTATTTTGGATGATATACAAGAAGATGGTATCGCTGTGAAAAGCTTAGAAATGAGGTTAGAATCTAGACCAATTAAAAGGCAGCTTTCACCATGATATAATGTATAATGGCAATCACTGTTTTATATAAACTAAATAAAATGTGAATTCATACTATATTTGCAATCATGAAGCATTTTTTAAATCCACAGTCATGGACAATTTTTCGTTTGTTTGTTTTGATACTAGCTTAAATAGAATTGTAAAATCTAGATAACAATACTGTAACTGTTGTACATTTACATATGTAAATTTTTAAGGTCATATCAGTGTGACCTCAAGGTTGTCACGGTCTTGTGTACATACCAGTTGTGTATTTTGTGGAATGTTATTTTGTATAAATGTACAGGTTGATACCAGTATGTACAATGCATTTTGTAAATAAACCAAGGAGGTTATTTACTCCTAAAATTGTAATATCTTGTTTGCTTTTCAATATCATCCATCCCAAAAACTTGAATAGTTATCAAAGATACCACTATTATTATTTAGTCACTACATAAGACTCATGAGTGATGCTCATATCAAAATATTTATAAAGCCAAACAAGTACAAAGTTGAAGAGCATTGAGGTCCAAAATTGTAAAAAGTTGTGCCAAATATGGCTTTGGTATTCTATGACTTGGATAAGAAAATCCTTAGAAAATTGGTACTGTGGATTAATATTGATTCATTGGATACCAATTTTTGTCAGTTTCATGGGAACAGGTGAACTTTGAATTCAAATGTTCAACGATTGGAAAAAAACACCAATAAAATATCAAACATAAATGCAAGTATTCCTCAACTCAAGAAAATTGATACCCACAAAAATATAGGAATCCACAGTATCAAGAGTTGAATGTCAAATTCGTCTGACTAACCTCTGTTAAAACTTCCACAAGCAAACGTTGACTTGATTAACAAAAGTAGGTTGCTTTTATCATATTGCACAGCTTGTTAAAATTCTTTAGAAATGTTTAAGTGTCTGTTTCCCTCTATTCTTGGCAGATTTATATATAGAGAAAAGGTATGATTCATATAAGGTCACTGCAGCATCTGTTTAAAAAATACTGATAACATCACTATTGATTAAGGCTGGTCCACAATCAAACACCTTGGCATAGTGAGGGACTTGAAAAAAATTAAATTTAAAGATTTGTGTTTTTTTTTTTTTAGTTGTAATTCTCTGTAAAAAAAACCACTTATTTGTTGTATGGAAATGATTTACTATATACATGAAAATCTGTCAGTTTTATTTGACCTTGACCTAAAATTCATGGTATATTGCTCAATGTTTATTTTTGGTGTTTTTGTCTTTTTCCTGGACTATAAGCAAAAGGTCAACTATATTTGTGTATGGAATGATTGTAAGGTGTATATGTCTGCATGTTAGGTATCATCTGACCGTGACATAATTTTCATGGTTCATTAGTCATGTCATGTTTTCCTGGTGAATTTTTTTTTAAAATACTTTAAGCAATAGGTCAACTATGTGGTGTATAGAAAGATTTTAAGGTTTACATGTCTGTCTGGCAGGGTCATTGGCGATTATAAAGTATTCATGATTTGGTCTATTTCTTGTATACTGTTAGCAATAAGTCAACTATATTCAACGTATGGAATGATTGTAAGGTTTTACATGCATTTCTAGCTAGATTTGTCTGACCTTGACCTCACTTTCTTGGATCTTTTTAAGTTATTTAGTTTATTTCACTAATCACTTGTCATAGAGAATAATAGATTGTAAGGCATATTATGTTATTTATTTTTGAAAAGGGATGGATTCAAATTCAAACATTGACCGGAACGACTTAAGCAGGATTAACTATGGGCTGGAACGACATGAAATGATATAATTGAAAGTCTTTGTAAAATCACAAACAAGACTACGCATGTGTGACCAATGTGACCAATGAGACTTTTAAAGGATTGTTTTGTTCTTTTGGTTGCTTTTTATTAGAGATTTACGGAAAGTCTCGAATCCGACTGTTGACCCCAACTCTGAGAGGTAAAATGAAGGGGATTATCTCAAAATAAAAAAAATACTAAATAATTATTTCTTTGAGAACAATTTAACAAGATTTGACACAAAGATTGAATTATTCAAATAAGTTGTGTCTTATGTTAACAAGTCTCCACAATCAGTCTGGGTTTTTTTCTTGGGTGCCTCCACAAAGTACCCATCACTTTATAATTTTTAAGGTTACCAATGGCATGTTCAACAAGAATTCTATTTCTGCAATGAATGTGTTAAATTTCTACTCTTGCGTTTCTGGTGATCTGGTTTTCTAGTAATTTGTTGTCGCAGAAATGGCGTAATGAAGGGATGCCTATTAGGACAGTTTTTATCTCCGAACAACACACATTCTTCTGGAAAATTTAGCGGTGCATGGGCTTAAATTTGTTAGCCTAAAAATTCGTTTTCAACATAGCAAAAGCTTTCACTACAAAAAATGCTGATATCATCCGGGAAACCGTGGATGCATACCCTGTTAGATTCAGCGGAAGAGTTAGAAGAAGCCCGAGTTGAAGCAAAACTAGAAGCGCCAAATGCGGTCGTCACAGTTGACAAAGAACCATCAAACACACCAACGAAACACAAGCGAAAGACCGTTGATGCATATCATCTGCGAAAACCAGATGGCATATAACCGATTTATTACAAAAAAAAAAAAAAAGTGATCGGATTAAGTTCTTCTTAGAACGATTCCGATTGATTGTAGATTAAGAAAAAAATAAAATCATTTCCTTCATTTTTTTTAATTTATATATGATATAGTTGGAACATTCACAAATCTTATTCACTGTTTCTTCGTTCAAAGGTATTTGTGAGTTATAGTCTGATCACTTGGCATCTGTAGTTTTTTCCGTCATCTTTTGCGACTGGAAAAAATAACGATTTTTGGCTTTACATTTCAAAAGGTAACGGTCTGCTGCGCAGTAAAACATGTCAACCTTCCGTAACGCAATATTATTGTGACTCAGGGCGGACCATGCTCTTAAACTAGAGGCTATAAAGAGCCTGTGTCGCTCACCTGATTCAACTTGGGTTTTTGAAATCATATGAAAAGATAAAATTCGAATACAAAGTAACAACACTTGGCCAGCACCTCATTAAGAATGGAACATTTATGCTATGTTTGCTTTCATTCAATTCAGTGGTTCTCTAAAAGGAGCCATTTGTATGTATTTCCAGTTGGGTCCTATGTTAAACCAAGTCCCCTGCTGGAAGCCACCTTGGTTGATGGATTGGCTACAACACTTGGTCAGGATGTCATAAGGAACATTCATGCTATGTTTGAATTCATTCAATTCAGTGGTTCTCTAAAAGAAGACATTTGTATGTATTTCCCATTGGGTCCTATGTTAAACTCTAAGTCACCCGCTGGCAGCCATCTTGAATAATGGATCGGCTACAAAGTAACAACACTTGGTCAGCACTTCATAAGGAACATTCATGCCATGTTTGGTTTTATTCCATTCAGTGGTTCTCTTTAAGAAGACATTTGTATGTATTTCCCATTGGGTCCTATGTTAAACTATAAGTCACCCACTGGCAGCCATCTTGAATAATGGATCGGCTACAAAGTAACAATACTTGGTCAGTACCTTATAAGGATCAATCATGTCATGTTTGGTTTCATTCCATTCATTCCATGTTTGGTTTCATTCCATTCAGTGGTTTTCTAAAAGAAGTCATTTGTTTTCCCAAATTTCCCAAAGGGTCCTATGTGGTAAAAACAAATACCTCTCTAGTGATAGTTGAAGCAAAAATATTTGAAAATCTTCAGCTTCTTAAAACAAACGAAGAGATTATAATCAAAACTGGACATATAAAATAAAGAGTTCAGTACGGAAGTACTTGCTTTGTGCTTGTGATACCATCGGGAACTAAGATTCCTCCAGTAGAGGTATTAACCTAGTGGAAGTTCTGATATTAATGGTACCAAGTGTTTTAAGTTTACAATTGCAACCTTCATATTGTGGTAGTCGATTATTTATTAATGTTAATACATGGAACAAACGCATCGTCAAATACTTATTATAAATCAATTCTACATGAATTAAATTTTATTAATTCATAATACGTTAAAAATAAATAACATAAAATCATCAAAGCCTATCAAAATTTGCATATATATTTTCTAAACATGTCAAACAAGTAAAATTTAATACTGATTATTCATCATTTGGGATGCACATTCCGAAAAATGATTTTGCCATGCAGTCACGAAAAACATGAAATACATAATAGTAAATATTTATGGTTATGATTTATATATTTATATATTTATAATACATATCACTACAATCTTAATTAGTTGGAAATTTTAATGTCATCGATTAAAAAATTTAGGCACGCTACTAAGCAATGTAGAATAACTTTTTCTTCATTTGAAATATATCACGTAGGCACTCAAAACACAGAAACTATTTACAATAATAATATACGGATGCATACAATCTCCTGGCCAATGGATTAAAAACGAATATTATGCTCCATCCTCATCAGTGGGTGTAAGTGGGTGGTATCATTAATATTTGTGATCATTAGTGTCATTGTTTGATTGTTGTTCGCTTGTCAGTTTTATAAACTGAAAATATGTTTTAGGGGAGCGGCTAGTCTGTGCTTCATCTACCAAACATCGGCGTTAATACCATACATTAGTTTCCTTTTTTTGCAATTATAAGATTTACTTTAAAAGTGTCGCCCATTGAAAAAGACAGATGACGCACAAATATGAAATTTCATATAAACAAATTCTTTCAGTTCTATCTCCGTCTTAAACAACAGTCACCTGCAAAAACCAGAATATAATTAATTGAAAAAGAACTCTTATATGAATGTTTGAAAACTATTTTTAATTTTGGATTGTAACTTAATAGAGGTAAAACAAAAAGAAATAATTAAACTCATAAGTCGGAAACAACCTGATATCTCTATGACAACGAAAAACAAACAAAAAACAAACAACAGTTAAGAAAACTAAAATACAAAAATCGATACTGAGCAACATGAAACCAACAACAACAAAAAAACGGGGGTAATCTAAGGAGATTTTTATGTTTAAGCAGATCCAGCACCATATGTGACCACCCCAATTTGTTTTTTTACCCTTTTTATTTTTTTTTATATTTCCTTTATTTTCAGTCTTCCTTATTCTGTTTCTTACAAGTAGTGAGGTGATTTAAAAAAGCTTCAACTGGTGCTTGTTAATAAGGTAGATGCATAGTATACCGGCATTTTTGATTGAATAATTTCAGTACACAATAGATCCAGTTTTTTGCCCAAATTTGCAAATTTGTAGCAAGTTTTTTTTTAAAATTTTCTTAAAACATGTTATAAAACCTATCTTCCCATATTTTATTTGAAATTCAATCTCCTAGAATTCTTTTTATGCATAAAAATATGTTGTTAAGTCCCAGTCCCACTAGACCACGATCGCACCACGCTCACCGCGATCTAAAATAAATTTAGATCGTGGTGAGGTCGAGGTATGAACGGCATGAAAATGTTAATTTTCGTTGCTTTCACGATGCTACTTCGTCTTAATTACTCTTCTACAACGATCCCGCTACGATTAAACCACGTTCTCACCGCGCTTATTCTGCGACCTCACTACGATTATAATGATCTTTCTGCGCTCTTCACGCTCTCACTACGACCATACCACGAGTTATCCGATTGCAACACGATCTTACTGCGATTATAGCACGTTCTTACCACGATTATACTACGTTCATATCGCGATCTTACTACGTTATCAGCAATACCGTCAATATCGTGTTTCATATCAATATAGTTCCATTCCTTCTTTTTTTTTTTTTTATTAAAACGGAGATTTCTCGGAAACAATACAGTCATGCCACCAAAATCTACTAGAACACATGGGCGTGGTGGTAGGGGTTGATAGAGGCAGAGGGAGCAAAGTATGAACGCCATACTAAACTCCAAGAAACTAAAATTAAAAATATAGTACAAGACTCCTGACTTGGGACAGGCGCAACATTTGTGGGGTTAAATATGTTTGTGAGATCTCAACCCTCCCCTATACCTCTAGCCAATGAAGAAAAGTAAACTCATAACAATACGCACATTTAAATTCAGTTCAAGAGAAGTCAGAGTCTGATGTCAGAAGATGTGACCAAAGAAAATATTAAACAAAATGACAATAATACATAAATAACAATAGACTACTAGCAGTTAACTGACATGCCGGCTCCAGACTCCAATTAAACTGATACTATACACATAAGTAGTATAATACTTGTCATCAAGAGATGACCAATCAAACCTAAATTACAACCTATTGCTGTTCCATAAAGCTCAAATGACGATATTTTAGTGAACGATAGCAGAGATGACACAGATGTGTCAATATATATAGGAAGATGTGATATGAGTGCCAATGAGACAACTCTCCATCAACGTAAAAATCTATAAAAGTAAACCATTATAGGCCAAGGTACGGCCTTCAATACGGAGCCTTGTCTCACACCGAACAGCACGCTATAAAGGGCCCCAAAAAATACTAATGTTAAACAATTTAAACGAGAAAAAAACAACGGTCTAATCTATATAAAAACGAGAAGCATGGTTGAGCCGTTAGAGCAAATGGATAAATACATTCAGACAAACAAAATCTAGGGAGTTTTTTTTTTATATATTTTATGTGAAAATGACAATAGAAATGATGGTCGTAGTGTGAACGTTGTAAGGTCGTGAGAAGAGCGTGATAAGGACGGCAAGGGCGTGCTAGAATCGTACTATGGTCGTGAACAGCGTGGTAAAGTCGTAGTGGAAGCGTAGTTGGGTCGCGGTGAGAACGTGATGGTCGTAGTAAGGTCGTCATAACGTCGCTGTGAGATCGTAGCGCAATCTCTCCGAATAGAATCACGCTTTCGCTACGCTCTCGCTACGATTGTACAGCGATCTTTGCGATCTTACTACGACCTGAATGCGCTCTAAATACGCTTCTACTACGACCTGATTTCGCCACGACCGTAACACGATTGTTTTGAACATGTTCAAAGTTGTCCACGCTCTTCACGATCTTGAAGACCTCACCACGACCGTGGTACGACCTTACTGCGATCTACACGATCGTACCACGATCATCAATATTTGCATTTTTTTCACAGATCGTAGTGCGATCGTGGCCTAGTGGGACTAAGGTATTACATGAAACATCTATGCAATGCAAATTTTGGCAATTCGGCAAACTAGTAGCTTAAAAAATAGGAAGGTGTTCCATACTTTTTTTTTTTATTATTTTCTTGAAAAAAGCATGGTAAATTCTTCATTTTGACAAAGTATAAGAATATTCCATATGAAGGAATGTATACCGATAATCCACCTTAAATCCCATTGAGTCCTCGACTTTGGTTTTTGTTAGTTGTAACGGGAGGTCTGAGTTGTGGGAGACTGAGTGTTCTATATGAAGGAATTGTATAGGGTAGTTCATTGCTAGCCTTTCAAAGTATAAAATCGATATACTTGGAGCGTCTGGCTCTTGTTAAACTTACCTATTTGATTAGGTTTTTAATGGTGGGAAATATTATTCAAAAAATATAATCTTATGATATGATATCTTGGATATGAAATCAAAATAATTACACTTATACTTACACAATTCTATATTCATATTCTTGCAATGGTAGACAGTATATAAAATAAAAACATTACAAACTTAACAAAAAAATTATATTCTATTTTAAGAAATGTATCTGTGACGTAACTTTTTGTTGCGTTGATACATTCGTGTGCCGAACAGTTCATAAATCTATTGTGGTGTACTGTATGAGAAAGTTGCCCGTTGTTATTGCGTGGTTAACATGTTGAAATGTACTATTATTTTATATATTTATGCATTTCTCTGTCCTTAGTGTTGTCATAAAAGCGGGAGGTTTGACTAGCCATAAAACCAGGTTCAATCCACCATTATTTTCTTAAAATGTTCTGTGTCAAGTCAGGAACATGGCAGTTGTTATCAATACGTTAGTTTCTATGTGTTTTTGTAGCAGTTCAGTGTTTCTGTTATTCTGTTGTTTTCCTCTTATAGTTGATGTGTTTCCCTCGGTTTTAGTTTGTGACCCGGATTTGATTTCACTTAATAGATTTATAACAATTGAACAGCGTCATGCTACTGTTGCCTTTATTAAATACTTCACAAATAATCAAGAAGACACAAATGCAATAAAACATTAATGAAGCCATTTAAGGACCCTTCAAAGGAGCAAGAACTGGCACGTCGACAGGATAAGTGTATTTTGCTGTGCATGTAACATCGGTCATGTGAATGATATTCAAAAAGAATGGTCAAATACGATAAAAAAAATCCTGCTATTCGAACCTGGCAAATTTCAGTGAAATGTCGCATTCCTGACATGAATACTGTTTAATACAACAGGTAAAATGTAACTGGTTTTTTTTTGTCTAATTTCATGTCTAGGTTGAATTTTCTTATTTGAAAAGTTTCCCTCATTTTTTTAGGATTTTACCCGGATTTGTTTTCTCTCAATCAATTTATGACTTTCGAACAGCGGTATACTACTAAAACATATAGATATGCTCTCATAGTAATATATCGTATCACTGTCGGAGTGGGTCACATATTGCTGATGTTTCTCTAATTTCTTTTCTTTTTGTCAACAAACTCACATCTCAGTTTTTTTTCTTCTTATTTCAGTGAAATAGACTTGACCACTGATGTTCAATCGAAGATATATCTCTAATGTCTGCATTTTTACACACATATACGTAAAGAGATGAAATGTCAGATTAAGTGCACACTACCTGGGATGGGATGCTACGAAAATTACTTAAGAATTAAACACTTACACAAATGTGGAGGGTTAAAGTCATATGAAACGAGTGACTGTTGAACAATAATGTTTAGCAAATTATTGACAATATGCATGTATATTTCATAAACTTAGTCTCCTGTTCACGATTTTATCATTTTTACGCAAATATATCATAAAATCGTCCTCTTGTTTCCCTCTCTGTTTGGTATGAGGTGAAAAATTGGCAGCTACTTGTCGTGTTTTGTAGCCATAGTTTACTAATTGTCACCTTATAGTAAACAATCAACAAAAACATGGATATTGAGCATTTATAATCTGATTATTTTGTTTATTTTAATGACAGATCAATGCATATTGCGATGACCGGATTTTTACGAAGAGGGTCACGCTAAGGTCACTCTGCATACGGAAAATATGTCGGCGAATTGTTTCCTGGAAACAAGCAATTAAAAAAAGTAAACTTATTCTAAATTTGGACGAATTAAAGAATTTTATTCAGAAAAAAATACATGTACATAAGTTTTATTATAAAATTATCCATTTGGTTATAAAAAAAACATGCATATTTTTTTCTAATTTGAGGTTTCATATGACTTTAACAATATGGAAATACGGATATATATTTTGACATTTAACATTTAGTTAATTACACATTCACAAATGTTCAAAGTTCATCCGGTTTCACATGTGATACATAGTTCATAGATGCAGATTTATACACGAATTTAAGTGTCTAAATGTTGCCAAAATCAATACATACAGAATGATACATGGCAAAATCCGTATCGCATGCTGTATCACCACGAGAATCCAATATCAGTCCCGAAGGTCGAAGGTCCCGAGGGCTGATATTGATCAAGTGGCGATTTAGCATGTGATGCGGATTTTGCCATGTATTAATCTGTTTATCATGTATTTTAATAGAATCAGATTCTTGGGATTTTTTTTAAATCGTCTGAAATTATTAAGCAAGAAAAGAACATTATGATTTTGCTGTAGGGTTCCAGCTGACTTTTTTTTTATAGACTTCCTTATTTGCCTAATATCCACACTGTAATGTCCTCTATAATCTTATTACGTTCTCAATAAATGTTTATGACCATGTATTAAAATGCATCCACTAACGATACTGTCCTATTATTTCAACTAAAATCAATATTTATCAAATAAATATCATAAGATGTAGAAATGTTTAAAGTATTATTGTTTATTTGGCGATGATGTTATTCATAATCATTTTGATTTTCTGACGAGCTGAACATCAAGAAAAAATATTTCTTTAAAAGTTTGCTATCTATTCTAACCAAATTAAAATTATATTTTTTTAAAAAATGTCGATTTTAGTTGAAATGATAGGACCTCTCATTTTTTACTCTGCCAGAGAATGCATCAACTGGACTTCATTGGTCATACGTTGATATCATTTCCATTATGACGTCATGCCAGGTATGCGATACGGGGTATGTAATACAGGGTAGGTGATACAGACTAGAAAAAGGTACCTTTATTAGATATATAAAAATGATGTATTTTGTACTAAATATATGATAAATGGAAATACCCCCATAACTGTAATTTGGACACATGGATACGGAATATGATCAACAAGCAAATACAATTTAACGATAGAGTACATATAAAACAAAATCTCCGGAACACCTCAGATCCCTCTAGATTTTGGTGGGGTTTGTGTTGCTCATTCCTTTGTCTTCTATATTGAGATTGTGCACTATTGTTTGCTTGCTTTTTTTTTAATTTATAGTCATGGCGTTGTCAATTTATTTTCGACTTATGAGTTTGGATATCCTTCTGATAACTTTGCCTCTCGTTCACGCCTAATAGGGCACAACAAAACAAAGAAACATTATCCTTAACCTCCAGAGCAAATATTTACTTTTTTTTTGCCTGACTATGTTCCCACATTGTCATGAGAAGACGACATGATTCAACACATTTCAAGGTGATATTTTGAGTCTATAATATATACTACTTAGAAGATGATGATGGATCTTGTATCCCAATAAGATTTCAAATAAAACAGTCAACCTCACGGAATACATTTCCTTTATTAGCACATATAACATAAAAAAACCATTTATGAACAGTTACATATGTGAAACTAACATATCTAATAAGATTTTAAGGAAAATACACGTATTTAAATTCATACATTAATGAAAAATATACATATTTGTTTTAAGACGCAAAATATAAAGACTATTTTATGTTTTTTTTTTTAGATATTCATAGAATATTGAACTTTTCTTTTTTTCAATCAAAAGCTTTTTTCTGATATGATTGGTTTTTTTTTTTTATCAAAAAATAATATTTATTATTACATGACATTCATCTTCACCACTTTTTTCTTAGCTGTTTGTAAAGTAGGTCAAATAAAATTATATAAAGAAAAAGACCAAGTTACTTGACTTAAATTTTGATTTAATATTTTGCAGTACTATTTAAAAAATCGATCTTTCCGGAAGTAGGGTAAAACTAGTAATGTTCTTTAGATGCACAACATACGATGACATATATAAAGAAATATTTACACATTTGTAGGTTAACATTTAATGAAGTGTTATATACATTTAGAAAAAATGAAATAAAAATGTAAAACAATGTTGGTTACGGAAGCATTAGTATAACAGTATTAGTATTAAACTTATCAATAACATTGCAAATATATAAGAAAAAAATTACCATTTAAATAGTACCCTTCATTAATTATTATTCGACTTCTCCAATATTCTATACATCAAACGTAGCAAGCTACACCACCTTACACGTTAAACATTGAAATGTCAACTTCATTTTTTCAGGTTAAAACTATCTATATTCACATGTATACATAATATTGAAGAAAACATATCCGGATACAGCTTTAAAGTCATAATTTGCAACTTTATTTTAACAAAATGTCACATCCGGTTAGAAATGATACATTGAAATTAAAAGTGTCTTTGTTATTGTTATTTATTCAAATATTTTTTTTTAACAAAAGCTATATAAAGAAAAATGGTAAACGGGGAGATAACTCCCAAATGGAAACATATCCTGTTCAAATTGGTGAGTTTCAAAAGTGCAACAATTTCATTTGCCTAATAACTCTACGGCATGTTGAAAAATTTCCGAAGCAAAAGTGGCGGGAAAAAAATAATCATAACAAAATCATTAGTCTTTTCAAGGAAAAACATAAATGTATATGTACAAAAAATTAAATCAATAGACGACACACGACAATGTTTGCCTCCTGATATCGAAAGTGGAAATACTTATAGGCTTATTTCAAAGCAAAATTCGAATAAAAAACAGACAACACACTATGAAAACACACATTAAAAACTGCAGTTCACACTATTTACAAAACTGTGATAAAGTGACTGAATCCAACAAAGCATGGTGATGATAAAGAATACGGATGAGTTATCACGTTCTACTCATACAATACCACAGCTCGTATTACTCATAAAGAGTAGGTCTCAAATTATTTGTTTTCTGTTAGAAGTAAAGAAAAAAGGAGTACTGTTATGAAGTCACAGCATATGAAACATATGCACGCTCATTTGTGAAACAGGTGTTCGATAACATTCAACCAATTTCAATTTAAATTATAGAGATCAATATAGTTATATCATTATTCAAGTTTGGAAATATATCATAATTTCGGAAATTTGCATGTAATATGCATATGTCACTGAAATAATGCATCTTACATCAAAAACTGTATACCGCAGTTTAAAATCATTTATGCTTGTAGTCTAGATCTACGTGCATACTATGAAAACTCAAATCTTCGAAGAGAAGATCTTTTATGGATTGTATCATATTTACAATCAAAAGCTTTTATCTCATCTGATATTTTTAATAAAACAAATAACAATGATTATAAAATGACACTGATTTCCACAACATTTCCCGTAGCAGTTTGTAATGTAGCTCAAATAAAAATGTTAAACTAAAAAAATGCAAGTCACTTGACTTCAATTTTTATTTATCATTTTGCAGTACTATTTAAAAAAATCGATACTTCTTGATGTAGGGAAAACCATTAATGTGTTTTGGACGCACAAACATACACGAACTATTTACATGTGTAGGTTAAAATAATAATAAAGTGTTTTATATATATATCTTAAAAATGAAACACAATGTAAAACATTTCAAGTTACGAAAGCAGCAATATAAAAGTATCAGAATTAAACTTATCATTTAAAGGACACAATGCAAGAGAAAAAAATGTGACCCAACATTAAATAGTATTCGACTTATGCAATATTCTATACATCAAACGAAGCAAGCTAAATAGCCTTTCCGCCTTACTTACTAAAAAAAGTATATTTTTGCATATCTTATAAAAGCCCGAAGTCGAATTTAGTTATTTGTCCTCGGTGGGCCAACATTGATATTTTTTTAATTTAAAATTCAAATACTTTTATCGACGCACCAAATCTAACTTCTACTAAACCTATCAATTGAAAACACTAAATAAAATATGTGATGATTAAATCATTAAATATCACATACTAAATGTTGCCTTGGTTTCTGCTCTCGACTGATATCAGCCCTCTGGATTGATAAATATATATTGAAAAAATCAAATTTACATTAAAGATATTTTAGTCACAGTTGTGCTATTTTTGTAATAACAAGTTTTCATTTTACAACTCAGATATAACTAACAATATTTTATATTAATCAAACTATATAAT
Organism: Mytilus trossulus; assembly: GCF_036588685.1. Taxonomy (NCBI): domain Eukaryota; kingdom Metazoa; phylum Mollusca; class Bivalvia; order Mytilida; family Mytilidae; genus Mytilus; species Mytilus trossulus. Next base: position 2,615,148 of record NW_026963318.1, read on the forward strand.
TATATGCCACATACAAAAGCCATTTCTACCTCAAACAAACAAACAACAAACAAAAATCAACAAGTAGAGAAACAAAATGGAAAATAACAGGGGAAACCAATCGATCCAAGACAGTGTTCGTGTTCATTCTATAGTAAAAAATATGTTTCATCATCATATTGAATAATTAAGTTTGGTAATTTTTCATCGGATGATTCATCAATGATCGATTTTTAAAATACTGTTTAATTATGAACTAGCAAAGATAATGATACGGTGACGAAATCATATATATTAATCATGTCTTTTGATTGAGTTAAGTCTGCCAATTGATATTTTATCGTATGTTTTTCTATGTTGTGATGTTATGCTATTGTTTCAGAAAAAGGGAGAAGGTTTGGGCCCATTAAAACGTTTAATCCCGCTGCAAATGTTTGCACCTGTCCTAAGTCAGGAATCTGATGTACAGTAGTTGTCGTTTGTTTATGTAATATATACGTGTTTCTCGTTTCTCGTTTTGTTTATATAGATTAGACCGTTGGTTTTCCCGTTTGAATGGTTTTACACTAGTAATTTTGGGGCCCTTTATAGCTTGTTGTTCGGTGTGAGCCAAGGGTCCGTGTTGAAGGCCGTACTTTAACCTATAATGGTTTAATTTTTAAATTGTTATTTGGATGGAGAGTTGTCTCATTGGCACTCACACCACATCTTCCTATATCTATATGAATTTTTTCTTGATACATTTTGTAAACATATAACAGCAATTGAATCTACGCATTTAACATTTTACTTATTTGAAAGAAAAAAAACCAAAAATACAAATCTTTGGTTATTGATATTATTTAACATGTTAAATTTCAAAACTGATAAACCGATAGCCGAAACCAATACATTCTTCGACGGTTTAATTAAAACATATTTGTTTTGTTTGGTTGATTGATATCTAACCTATAAACTTTATCAAAAAGGGAACTTAGAGTTCACTCTTACTGGTCGGTTTATTTTTGTACTTATATAACGTAGAGTTAATATATAAAAAAAACCTAAACGATGAAAACAATACCTATGTTCATGTTCTTTAAACATAATTTAAAACTTTATTGATCATGTTGTGTCATTCAAAAACCTACAAAACAGTCTGTTATAGCATCTCATCTTTCCTAGTAAAGTTAAGGATATACTTAGACTACAAGGTTTTGGAATTATTTTATATTGACAGAAAGACAACTTCACAATTAGAAAAAAAAAACACAAAAAAACAAAACAACAGCGCGATGATTTCAGTATACCCACAACTAACTTCCCATTGCCCTGCAATAACACTGTACTTCTTCGTGATATACTGACTTATCTCAATTGAAATAATTTACGAGCATACATATTCACATTATGCGGGTTTCATTGAAAGAGTTATGCCCTTGATGTAAAATCTTTTGCAGCAAGGATTCGAAGGAAATAAGTACACGGAGCCGTTTAACCCTGTCTAACCACACGATTTCGATTTGTGAAATTGCATATAAATTTAATTTTATTTTTGTTTTTTTCTAAATAGATTCACTATCTTCGATCATCGCTAATTTACAACTGTCTTTAAATTCCAAATAATAAGTTTATGCAAATAATTAAAAAAAAAAATCAAATGATATCGTTATCAAGGACTGTTTTCTTCTCAATTAGTCATCTAGAAATAACACCCAAGACAGGCAGTTTTCCCGTTGAAACATTTACTGTAGAATGTCCATCCGGCTTCAATGTGATATGGTATGTCTGTCACAACGTCTGATCCAAACCAGAGAAGTTCACATCTAAAATGTATACAATGGACTGCTGTTTTAAAAAAAATATTTGCAATTTGATTTTGATAAAATTGAGCTCTAAAGGAAATTTCAAACTAATGGAAAACAACTATCATATTCCTGACTAAGGTAATTACTTATGTATCACATAGTAAATTAAATCTGCTTTTAAACCTTTCACTTGTAATAATCATGCCAACAAAGAACACAAAATTATACGCATGCAGTCACCTTATTGAATACCAAAAAAGGTGCTTCAAATACACAGAAAACTATTTATGAGCCTTGTTAACAATATTTTCTGTAACAAATGTAGTGTATAGTAAGGATGTACTTAGGTGAGGTTTTGGAATTTGTGTCAAATGTTCAGACTCCTCGGTTTTTTCTCCTACAATACTGGGTAAAATATTTTGTGTAACAACACCAACTTATCTTTTCATATAAGACTTAAATAAATGGCTCATATAAGGTCATAATCAAGAATTAAAGCTGATTCTTGATATACTTTCTTTTAATTTGAGACCCACACTTTACCAATGCAAATATAAAGTAAAAGTCCGAGTCAGCCATTTCCTGTCATATTTTAAAAATTAGAATTAATCCTTGAAAAGGAGCGCCATGTCTTATCATTATTTATAGTTTATATTTTTTCTTTAACAAATGGTCTTCCGACTTATAGTAACAATTTAAATTCTTGATTAAAAAACATCCTTAAAAGATACATTACTAAAATTGAGAATGGAAATGGAAAATGTGTCAAAAAGACAACAACCCGACCACACAAGAGACAACAGCATAAGGTCACCAACAGGTCTTCAATTACTGTATGCTTTTTCTGTATAATATTCATCTTTAATTGTCACCATTGTATACCAATATGACACTATAGAATGTCTTTTATCAAATGAGACATCCAATTAACATTAGCTTGTTCGTTCTTCCTTAAGTATGTCCGTTATTTTCTATTTTCAAAACCAAAAGAGCGGGTTTCTTGCTTCAAATAAAAGTCCAGTTTTAAAAAGTGAAGCAAACGACTAGAATGAAATTACTATGTTTTTCATAATTCCGAATTCACGACTTATAAACACATAAATGACCTTTAAAAACATAATATATGTAACCGAACTAAACAAATAAATGTCTTTAAAAAAGGGGGGGATGTAAGTGTAAAAAAACAAACCTATTCATGGCGCTGTTGAAATTGTAACCCATACAAGTCTTTGACATTCCACAACTAGTAGTACATCTCATTTCTGAACATTTAATGTCATCAATAACAACCATGTCAGACTTGGTATTATCCATACTACAACTGTCAAAATATCCTGTAAAGTTGTCGAAAACTGTAAAAAAAAATGTTCTATCTATTTATTCGAAAGCATTATTCAAAATCCGATAGCATATGATGAAGTTTTATACTTAGGTATGCATGAAACTATTTATACTATACTGTTTAAAACATTGACGTTCCCGTTGCTATAACAAACATAATCCTAAGTCAGGAATCTGATGTACAGTAGTTGTCGTTTGTTTATGTAATTTATACGTGTTTCTCGTTTCTCGTTTATTATATAAATAAGACCGTTGGTTTTCACGTTTGGATGGTTTTAGACTAGTAGTGTTGGAGCATTTTATAGCTTTTTGTTCGGTGTGGGCCAAGGCACCGTGTTGAAGGCCGTACATTGACCTATAATGGTTTACTTTTTTACAATTTGGATGGAAAGTTGTCTCATTGGCACCCACACAACATCTTCTAATAACTATAATAAAATATCGCAAAACTGATAAATGCATTGACTTTCGTGATTTAAACCATATATACTCCGCACGCGACATGAACCGGTTTTATATGTATATCTGGTGATGGTTTCCTATGAAATACTTTGATTATACTGTCAAATAATGATTTATCTTGACAAATCTTGTCGTGAGATTCAACTTCTTTACATCCACCATCACACCGTTCTGGTCGTTCACTTTGCGATCTCATATCACTATTTGTTTAAATTAATACCCTATCAATGTTGATAAAGGAGTAGGTCCGGTAAGACCCTTTTTTGAACCCAAAATATGGCAGTTTTACAAAATTGTTAAAATGTAAATTTTTAGTTATTTATTGGATAGTAAAATGGTTCTGCTACATAAATATGGGATGTTTTTGACAATACAATGCACATATATTTGGTACTAGCACCATAAAGTCATGCTAAATTACTGAAATCTTAACAATTCCAGCATTTTACTTAAATTTTAGACGGTTTCATTGTAAAACCAAAGTGGCCGCATTCGTGTTCATCCAAAATATTGAAAAGGAAGTTGTATTTGATGATAATACATAACATATATAAAGGTTGAGGATGAACACGGATGCGGCCACTTTCGTTTTTGACAAAAACCATCCGAAAAGTGACATTTTTTCGCATATCTGGTAGATTTTTCAAATTTGAGCTTGAATCGGATCGTTTTTAATGACATAATAATTTTATAACTTTCACATAAATTAATCGAGACATATAAAATAGACAATTAAGTGTTTGAAAAGTGGTCAAAATCTTTCGACAGATGAAACTGAAATTTGAGGCCAAAATCGGTCCTCACCTGACCTACTCCTTTAGTATTTATTATATTTGTTCCTCACTTTCCATTAACATTGTCTTTATTTATGATAGAATATATAGAATTGTCCTAGGTTTATTTGTTTAAAAAAAATTCGGACAAGAAGGACCAAGTAATGACCGCTCAATAACGTTTCTTTATTCAAGAATAACGAAATCTGTTTGTTTTTCTATACGCAACTAACCAAAAGACGTAAGAATACACTCATCATAGATACCAGGATCAAAAGAAACGTTCCTTTTGATTGGATGATATGACGTTTTCTTTTACGTCTTCGTTAGTACAATAATACATGGATAGGAGTCTGCAGAATACCATGTCAGTCTGAATCAATTCTTTTGAACTGTCAACTACATTTTATATTGACCACCCGTTGCATTGTTTTATCTGTTGAATGCTGAATGTGCATTTGTTGTCATTAAAATAAGAAGCAAAAAAACCTGCTGAAATGAAAAACTCGTTTATAAAGATATCGCTCTGCCATTGAGGTAAAGGATTATTTCTCTCCTCCTGATTGAGTTAAAGAGTGGTATATCAACCTTTCCAAGTTCTTCATTTCTTAATACCCAAAATGAAATTAAGTTTGGAGGAAATTAAATCAGACATACTGTAGTAAGTACGCGATTTGTGAAAAATTTCCTAAAAATGCCATTGAAATCGGTATTTCTCAAACAACTATTCAAACACTAAATGTATAAACAAATCAATCTCTTGTAACCAGAATTAAGATTGATCTGCCAAATAGGTACAACCTCTCTAAATATAACTCCGTGTGATAGGACACAACGATTTTTTTAATAAATATTTTTTTAAATTCCACAATAATCATGATAATGTCAAGATTGAAAATAATAGGAATGCTGGATTTAGTAAACATGTTTGTGAACCCTTACTTTGATATTATGTGTCAATGTTCCGAACGAAAAAATCAAAATAAAACAAATAAAAGGGCAGCTTTCGTTCGCAGTTGCATCGTAGTTTTAGAATTGTATGACAATTGCTAAAAACGAGCAAAAGTTATCATTCGATGTATCGACGGTCGAACGAAAGGAGAGATGAACTAGTAACGGACGAACGGTCTGGCACTAGTTTATTATATTTATCAAGTGTGTGTATTACCGTTAAAATATAATATGCTGTGGATTCATTTATTTTCGTGGGTATCAATTTTCGTGGATAGAGAAAAAAAGATGTTTAGTGGTATACGTAAATTCGTGGATCGCTGATTACAAAAGAAAAAAATCAGATGCGTAATTCGTGGATTTCTTTTTGATTTAGGAGATCATATAACCTCCTTGGTTTGATCAATAATAAAACAAACAAAAAAGAAGGAATTCATTGAAAAAGTTTTGAATTGTCAAAATCCTCGCTTTGTCATTTTAGGGTAAAGTGTTCATTGAAAACTTCTATTACAATAATGGACAAAGACAACTAATTATTTGTTTGTTTTACAATTTATAAAATGCTTGTCGGGATTCTATAAGACAATCAAAACTTTATGATTGAAAGCTCATTTCCCTAATCACGATATAATAAACAGTCATATAAGTAAAAGGTGTGAAAATAAATGTTCTTGTCATAAACAGTATCACGGTGGGTATGGTTGTCCTGCGAGAGAACGTACTGTGCTGGTGATTTGGTCCTGACGGGTGCTGGTGGGTCCTGATTCTGTGCTGGTGGGTTTGTTTACATTGTATCAGAACGGCAATAAAACGACTGTTTTGTTGCTTAATTTTTCTCAGATGTAATATAAGTACCATGCTAAGTATATTACAACAATATTATATTGCAAAAGTCGTGCAAGTTCGTTAAACGGAATTGTCCTGACGCTGTGCTGGTGATGAGAAAAACGGTCCTGGTTCTGTGCCCCTATGTCCTGGTTCTGTGCTTTTTTATTTAAGTTAAAAGTGGCATATATTCAAGATCATTGATACTGTACTGTTATTGACTTATTAGCTGTTGTCTGCTTTCTTGAAATTGACAGTGTTGTGAATCTGTTTACTGTTATTATGAGAGAAAAAATACCCATATTAATAAAAAAAAAATTAAAACTAACTGTAATCTTATTTATTGGCCTGTTAAAGGACCCTTCTTGTCCTCTTTTAAGATAAGAAAATATGTTTACGATTTTCGGGATTAGTACGATCATTTTGCAAGATCAAAAATATAGAACAAAGGACTTTCTGAGCATTTGAATCATGTCTTTAGCAGCTTAAAACACATTTGTTTGTGAACAATTGAGTGCTGACTATAAGAATGACAATAGTATTGCGGGTTTGTTTGTTTGATGGTGTTTTTTTTTGTGGGGGGGGGGAAGGATGGGCCAGGGGATAAGTTAGAGCGAGGTTACCGTGAGTGAAAGCTTGGAATAGTTTCCCGTATAGCTATTAAGAATCACTTGCTGTAAGATTTTTCCAACAATTTTTTTTTGTCTAAACGGTTATCAGGTGTTTTTTTTTTTTAAAGTTCGATAGAACACTTAAAAAAATCACTATTTTATGAAAGGGCAGGCTAGAATATGTCAGAGAATGAAGACGAGATAACCTAGAGAACACTAATAAAATTAAGATTTCTTAGCTTTTTTCATTTCAAAATAGATATTATTGTTTAAAGGATTACGGGGGAGGAAGTGAACAAAGTGTCCTTCTTTTCTATATATGAATATTTTTCATGAATAAAGATAAAATGTGTCTTGATTATAATTGAAAATGAGTAAATGGAAAAAAATACCCAACTAAAATACACTTTTATTTTAATATTGGTAATATCACTAAGCTTTTAAGTTTTGTGTGTCAAAGACACCATCTCTGTAGTAATGACTCCTTACTAAGATATTTCACTTCATTCATTTTTTTTCTGCATTGTTTTATATTGTGAATTCATAGAATTATTATATTAAATGTAGCCTCAATTTATATTAAAAAAAAACAGAATCTAAAGCCAGATATATCAAACATTTTTGTTTCCATCTATCCGTTTTCAGGACTTTAACAATCAACAATATCACGCCTGGAAAGTAAAATGCGTACTCGGCTGTCTGTAATCGACCATTTTTAGACACCCCAGGCTCCTAAAAAAAACAAGCCGGGGTGGGGGTTCAAAGATGCAAATTAAGTACTTATATCAATATATTATCTTTTCGTGTACGGTTTATGATCCCTCCCGTGGCCTGTCAATTCCGAAATGTGCAAACTGCAATAGTATCAAAACAGCACAGACAATGAATAATAGAAATATAATTTTGTACATATCTTGCAAAGCATTATTATTTATAGTTCATTATTATATTTAGTAGAAAAAGAGAATTTAGTGAAAATAAAATCACTTTTTTTGTAGAAAATTCGCAGACCTTTGTACAGAGATTTTTGTTATGTTTAGCATGGGATCAACACAATGGTTCATTACCGAGTAAAAAAAATCAAAATGTCTATCTACCTTGCACATTTCAGAAAATTCAGATCAGATAACGAAACTGGTTCCAGCAACATTTATAAGCAATTTAAGATTGTGACCCTCACAGTTTCCATTCACCACAAATATTCTCGTTACAACGAATCATTTTAAATACAAAAATACGTGTTGCATGCAGCCTTTTGTTTATCTATTAATATATGTATACGGATAAAGTTATGAAAGGCAGCAGGGTCCTCAGGGTGAGGAGTCCATGTCATCTGAAATAAATGCTAAGCATATATCTAGAAAGCGACATATAATCATGACATTGAAAAAAGTCTCTTCTTTTCGACTTTTTTCGAACAAATTGACACATAAAATGAATTATATAGTATTGTGGAATTTTTAACTTATTTTAGATACTATATATTGTTATCTGATATTGGACGAAAGATGTTGCCCTTTTATGTTATTATGTAATACAAGTTGAGATCATTTGAAAACACATATTAAACAGCCAAATGGATGCACAAAAGCTAAAATAGGAGTCATAGATCCTGTTGGCAACAATTATCTGGCTAATTTTATTGAATTTGTAACATTTGTTTCAAATATGACCAACTTCTTATCCAAAATCACCAGCACCGTATCAGGACCCACCAGCACAATGACAGGACCCACCAGCACAGTATCAGGACATGAATAAATTGATAAAATGCTAAATTTTAATAAATTGCAATGTTTTTTTTCTCAAAATTGTTTTGTCGTGTGGATTGCGGTATAGAAAGCGGACTCTATGAGCATTTTTGTTTAATTTTTTCAGTTCGAGATTTTCTGAAAATGAACATTTTTGTGTTACGCTTACTGAAACAGTTGAGAGGGTCATTTTTTTAACGGTTTATATATGAACCCATAAGAAACGAAATTGAAAAATCTCAGCTGTTTTCTTCCATTTTTTATGAGTGAAAACGTCAAAAATCATCATTTTCGTCTTTGTTTACATTTTTTCATTGATCACCAGCACCCGTCAGGACCGAATCACCAGCACAGTACGTTCTCTCGCAGGACAACCATACCCACCGTGAGTATTACCTACGGGCAATATCCCCGTACTTAATCCTATTGATTTTTAATCACTAGTTAACCAAACTATGACACGGTAATTAACAATTTGCAGTTATTTTCCATGAACAGTTTTAATCAATTTTAAAAAGTAAATTATCACTGATATTCGATATATTTTTTATTTACTTAATTAAAACACTTGTATCTTCTTTTAATAAAGAACACGTTTTATGTTACAATGTTTATCGCTAGTCAACACTATACTAAAACTGCATATCATAACCGGAAGTAAACATCCGACTTCATACACATTTATCGGGATTATTCTTCGTTGAATTTATAAATTCGTGGTTCGCTGTGACCCACAAAAACCACGAAAATTGGTATACCACGAATAAAAATGAATCCACAGTAATAAGGATTTACAAATGAATAACAATGTCTCTAACCAGAATTAAGCAACATTTTTATGAGCTTTTACTGATATGGGCAAACATTTATTGGTTGCTAGTGTAGCTCAATGATAAACCGATAAATTAAGTAAAATGGTGTTTCATTTCGTAATCCCCACAATGATGTTTGGGGGAAATCATTTCAGATATATTGGAGTCAGTGCGCGATAATGGAAAAATTGTCTAAAATATTACAGTTAAAATCTGTAACTCTGTAACAACTTATAAAAAAAGTTGATAAAAAATAAATAAATAAATTGTCAAATAGATAAAAACCCTCTATATATAATTCCATATGATAGGAAGCAATTGTTTTTTTAATATAATCAGTCATCAGTCTTTTTACAGAATTATATAAATAAATGCGGTGACATTTTTAGAAGCAACGTTTATTTCAAAGAAACAACTTTTTTAGAAGATAGAAACAAATCAAATCAAATTCTCATTTCTCAAATTTTATGATACTTCCAAATACCTTATGTCATTGAAAAGATTTAAGTATTGTTATACAATTTTGCGATAAAAGCATAGCCACTCAAACAGTTTTCTTCATACATGGGCAACATTCCGGCACGGAAATCACTCTGCACGGAAATCACTCGAGCAGAACGTAATTTTAACTGAATCACATATTTGAAATGACCGGTCACCATTATCTTTATCGTATATTCAATCAAATGATGTTGAAATATAGAATATATCAGTAATATACCGAAGACAGCAAAAGAGTATAAACGAAATAACAAATATATCGCTGGTTTAAATTCATTTGTTTTATTTTACAAAAAGTATGGCCCAATGATTAAAGCTCATTATTTGCTTCATTATTTATAACAGGACAATTTACATGTATCTTCTGATTTAAAACACATTATTGTCTACTTTATATGTGCTATAACTATTTCCATACCTTTGAAACACCATATATTTAAATTTAGGAAAGCCGTACACATGGAAACATGTTGTCATTCGAAAGGTGAAATACTAATGCAATTATTGGCAAATAATGGTAACATATAGTTAAATGTATTTCTACTAGTCATATATTTCAATATCTATCATACAACTTTTCTTCTAGACTGATTGATATTATTGCGTTACAGTGGTGTTAAATACAGTCACAATTTCGTTTCCGGAGTTAGTTTAACAAAATGAAGCCTTATTTGTGGAGTTCAATGACCTCTAGCCAAAATTACTCATATTCTAAAATTTTAAGAACGTAAATATGTATAGAGACTTTATTTTTATGCATCTTTTACGATTAATCTCTTTCTATTATCCCTGTAGATATTGATGATTAAATCTCGGAATATAACTAGCATCAATTACAAAATAGTGTATTGTTCATTTATTCAAGGTGTTATCAGTATATTATTGGAAATAAACATCTATATATATTATAGTCAGATATTCATTGATTAATTTATCAGGAAAGTATGAAGAGATCCGATTCTTATTACTATTTTTAAAATTTCAACGAAAAATGATACAATTGCAATTTTAACATACCAAAGTGAGTACAAAATCGGTGTACTGAGTGACCATCTCACAAAGTCAATTTAATCGAACAAAACAAAATGATTCCCTGTCCCTCAAATATTCTTTCAAATTAAAAAAAAAAAAGTTGTGACAATAACAAATGTTCGGAGCAAAACTTTTTTGCGTATTCGATCGTAAAAAAAAAGTGAAGAATAAAGCAGAACACTAATTATCCATGTAGTCAATTGAAATATAATCAAAATTTCAAACAATGCACAGAAATGCTATATTTATATGTATTTTTTGCTTGTATGTTTTGGTGAGCAGATACATATTACTTTTTGCCGCCATCGTTGCAAAAAAGAAAACCGTTTGATAACAATGTTTCAGAAAATAAAATAGAAGTTGTGAAAAATGAATCAGTTAATCAAAAGCAAACATAAAAAACTAATATTAGAAACCTCTCATTAAATTTATCCTACGAGTTTGATAATATAAAAAAGAAGATGTGGCATGATTGCCAATGAGACAACTATCCACAAAAGACCAAAATGACACAAACAATAACAACTACAGGTCACTGTATGGCCTTCAACAATGAGCAAAGCCCATACCGCATAGTCAGCTATAAAAGGCCCCGATAAGACAATGTAAAACAATTCAAACGAAAAAAATAACGGCCTTATTTATGTAAAAGAATGTCCGAAAAACAAATACGTAACACATAAACAAACGACTTCCACTGAATTACAGGCTCCTGACTTGGAACAGGCACATACATAAATAATGTGGCGGGGTTAAAGATGTTAGCGGGATTGCAACCCTCCCCCTAACCTGGGACAAGTAAGTTCTTTTATTCTGATATATAACTTATTTGTGAATATAAACCATGAAGAGAACTTAGTCGAATGTACCTTACATTGATATAGACGTGAAAGTTTTGCTCCTGCTGAGTATAGTGAAATGAGAAATTAGACATGTAAATTTAGACACCGAAATCGGACTTTGAAAACGCAATGTATTGCGTAAATAAATTTAACGACGACAGAAAATGGGATACTTGTGACATTGATTGTTACTTTCGTGATATTCAAAGGATGGAAAGAAATGCAGAGAAATGTAGACTGTGTTTATAATGCTTCGATGAATAAACAGTTCAGATTGAAAACAATATATGCTTATACGCGTTAAATAATTTGTGTGATGAACCAAAACTCTGGTCTCCAAACCAGCCGTTTTTTTATGTATAAAATGGAACATGAATCAAAATAGAGAAAACATTTGCGTATGTAAACATTTAGTATAAAAAAGAAGATGTGGTATGATTTCCAATGAGACAACTATCCACAAAAGACCAAAATGACATAGTCAGCTACAAAAGGCCCCGATAAGACAATGTAAAACAATTCGAACGAGAATAGTAACGGCCTTATTTATGTAAAAAAATGAATTAAAAACAAATATGTAACACATAAATAAACGACAACCACTGAATTACAGACTCCTGACTTTGGACAGGCACATACATAAATAATGTGGCGGGGTAAAACATGTTGAACATTTAGGTGGTTTTTTTTCTTAAATTGTTACAAGTGTTGTTTCATTTTATTGTTTTATATAAAAAAGAGAAAAAACTTTTAAAAATGAATACGATACATGTATACACAATTTTTCAAACTGATAGTAATTTTAGTGAAAAGTATTCAACGCAATACTGTTATGAAAAATTTTGAATGTTATCATTTCAGAGGCAAGACAATAAGTTATATGATTGTTTTCATTTATATGTGTATTTCAAACTGTGATATGTATATATGAAGTCTGATCATAATAAAGAAAAAGAAAACATAAAAAGAATGTGCATGTATATATAAAACTTATATAAGTTTCGAAAACCAATATCATTTATTTATTTTAATTGAACAAAAGATATTCATCTCACATTTTATTTGTATTTTGTAACAAATTTTTTTTTTGTATATTTTCATAACACCTCGACTGAAATAAAATTGAGAATGGAAATGGAATGTATCAAAGAGAAAAAGAGACAACAACCCGAATTCGATATAACGAGAAATTCCCGCACCCGGAGGCGTCCTTTAGCTGGCCCCTAAATAATTATATACTAGTTCAGTGATAATGAACGCCATACTAATTTCCAAATTGTACACAAGAAACTAAAATTAAAATAATACAAGACTAACAAAGACCAGAGGCTCCTGACTTGGGACAGGTCAAAAATGCGGCGGGGTTAAACATGTTTGTGAGATCTCAAACCACCCCCTATACCTCTAGCCAATGTAGAAAAGTAAACGCATAACAATACGTACATTAAAAAATCAATTCAAGAGAAGTCCGAGTCTGATGTCAGAAGATGTAACCAAAGAAAATTAACAAAATGACAATAATACATAAATAACATCAGACTACTAGCAGTTAACTGACATGCCAGCTCCAGACTTCAATTAAACCGATTGAAAGATTATAATGCAGGTATCAAAATTGTAACAACTTATTATTTAATGTTATGTACAACTGTATTCGAAGTCATAAGAAACCTCAAATTAAAAAAAATATAACTTAATTGAGAGTTCTCGTTATAAAACTTATGTACATAAATTTTTTTTCCGAAGAAAGTTCTTTAATTTGTTCATATACAGAAGATGTTTACTTTATTTTAATTCCAGGAAGCAATTCCCCGATATTTATTCCGTATGCAAAGCGACCTCAGTGGGACCCATATCGTAAAAATCCGGTGATTGCAATACGCATAGATTTTCTTGAAATAAACTATTATCTGATTTGTATGTTAAACACTTGCTCAATCTCCATGTTTTTGTTGATTGTTGACTAACAGGTGACAATCGTTAGACTTCGGCTTCAAACACGATCTTTAATTACCTGCCATATTTTCACAATAACACTTACCGATTGAACGATTATACAAAATTTACGCGAAAAAATGATAAAATCGTGCACAGATGTAAGTTTATGATGTTTGTATATGTTCCGGACCATATGAGTATTTGGACCATACGCGTATGGTTATGACCATATGGGTATATACCCATTTTGTCCGACCATACGCGTATGGTCCGACCGTACGCGTATGGTCGGGGTAATTAACAATCTGTTATAGATTACTTTTAATAATTCTAAACTCTTCATATGGTATGACTGTTCATAAAAAAGACGCTTTCATATATACATGATATAGGTAATTTTATTATCATATTAAAATAAAAAGATTAGCTAAATTAAAATTTGGAGTTTTACATATTAGTTAATTTTACGTATTTGTCAAACCTATAATACACACATTATATACCGATGGTCATGATTACCGATGGTCATCACCGATTTGTTATTACGAGTGCATGGCAATATGTCGGCTTAAAAAAATCATTAATTTCTTAAATTATCTTTATGAACTATTACACAAGATGTAATTGGAAAGGAACATAGTTAATTTAAGTTGTCTCGTGAATATGGTGTATTGCAATCAAGTAACGATATTTGAGAGCTTCTTGAAAACATCGTATACATATCGGAATTATCTCTATTGCTAAACACAGCTACAAATAGGCTAGCTTTTCACTCACAAACAAAAGATGTAAATGAAAAGGATCGTGCACAACCGACTTGCAAATGCAAAAAAAGCTAAGATACCATGTGGAAGTAAATGTCACCCGCCAAGCCTACATGCAAGAATGTAATTCGCGATGAAAACTAACTATGACATTGATTTTTATTTTTTACGAAATAAAACATTTGACATGTAACCATAATTTTTTTAGATAAAGTTTTGTATCATTGAAACTTTTTCTGGTACCTTCGAAAACTATTATAATGTGATTTAAAAAAAAAATACCTTCATGCTCCAAATACTCATATGGTTTGGCCCGTTAAGAACCAAGCGAGTATTATACGCATATGGTCCGACCATACGCGTATGGTCCAAATACTCGTATGGTCCGGAACATATACACTGGTTCAAGAATTGGAATAACAATAATTTTCACCGGTCACTCGTTTCATATGATTGGTTTTCCATTTTTTTTATTCGAAAAAAATAAATTATTCGAATGAGATATTTAAAAAGTGTTCATTCCTCAAAGATGTAAAAGAAAATGTAGTACATTAACGTTTTCACATTCAGATACATTGTAAAGATACGTAAAGTAAACTGATGTAGTTTAAAATGGACAAGAACAAAACATGAAATCAAATTTGGACAGACCCTCTTTAAATGGAAAAGGAAAACAGATGCAAACGTTTCTATCATCAATGGCATTTTTTTTAATTATAAAGCACATATGCATTTTATGAATTTAGAAAAAAAAAATACAAATATAGCAAATGAAGTACAAAGTTTGAAATTACCTTCAATTTGTATTATCCAATTTCCTAATTGGCTTCCTTGGGTAAATACTCCAATACTTCTCACGTCAAAATTATCTGTATTTGTGAAATTTCCCAAAACATTTGCACTAACGTCAATCCCAGTTCCTACTCTAATGTCTCCACTTGCCCAACTTATCCAGAATGGTAGATACATAGTGCAGTTCATTTTAATCTGGTGAACAAAGTTTTCCATTTTGCATTTTCTCGAATCGAGCGAATCATATGAACAGTAGGTAATGAACAAACGGTACACATCCATGAAATTAATAAATACAATCTCATACAATGGTTCAGACGAGTTTCTGACACTAGAACTTGACAGAAGGACATGTGACCACGTGCATGCCTGTATTTCAAACACTAAGGCCGTTATTCCACTAAGGTCTAGATTATATCTATTTACGTCAATAGTGTAGTTCATGATATCAGCTGTATTCTCTGCAAAAACACCATTAACATCAACGTTTGTTGATACATTTATTGTTATCTGAACACCTTTAATATATAAACATACATTATATCATTATTATTATAAATACATCGTATATGTATCATAAAGGTAATATAGGTATAGAAACATGCATCAGGTGCATATGCAATCATGCATCTTTTACTATCTATAATCCTGGTGCTACTTTGTGTAAAATCCACTGGCACAAAGACCGAAAAACCTTTTTTATTTTTATTTCGATAGATACACACTAGTCACATCAATAAATAATTTAGTGATAGGACTCGCTTGACATATGATATATGATGTATTCAATTGATACCAAATTTTATATGTTTTAGGGGTCCGATTGCAAGCTTTTCTTTTGTGGTCATCTATCTAATCTGTACTTTGATTTATATCTTTTCAATGTTCCCTTTGTATATATTTTTTATTTTGGATGTAAAATGTCTTATGATTTCAGTGTTCCAGCTAGGATTTACTTAAGGTCAGGGTGCCAATCCTGAAAAGCTTATTTAACGCGTGATATGATTATATGAAAGGGCATGCATGTTTCAATACAGATATTTATCAAACATAGTTTTCATTCATTTAATAATTAGTTTTATATATAAAAGTACGATTAGCCCATGGTAAACTCTTTTGTCTACTTTTTATTCTAAAAAAACTTTTCCCTATGAAGACATAATTTAGAATATCTCAAGTAGGTAACTGAATGCTAGGAAAATAGAAAACGACGACAGTTTTGTTTTTTTCGTATCAAAAGTTAGGGCAGGCAAAGACGAATACTATAAAAGACAGAACACAAAGAAAAATATTGAAATAAAGGCTACGGATAAGAGACTATTACATAATAATGAAGCCGGGTTCAATATTTTTCATCGGCGCTAAACCCTCAACTTAATAGAGAATAGTTGTGTATCAGTACAACATAAAAAAATCCCTCCCATACTCATATTTGTGTTTCAATATCAAAAATTACTTTAGGATTGTAACAGTTTATTGAGCTGGTACACTAACGTTCACACATATTTAACCCTGCAACATTTAGTGGAGCGGCGAATGTTGAAAAAGTCGCTTAGTTAACGATTTTAAATTACCTAAATACCTCATGGAATTTTAAGGTCTTAAAATGTTTATCGATTATTCAGCTTTAGAAAAATATTTGTCGTCAATATAAAATGTGGTACAAATGACGTTAAAAATAGCCTTTACTGACGTTACCCAACTTACATCGAATACCCCACTGCCGTTTCGGTAGTCAAATTTCACAACAAACCCGTTCTAAAAAATAATTTTTGAATGAAATTGGTAAATATAGTTATTCGTGAACTTCATACAATGTAAGGGCATTTCCAAATAGTCCTAAATTTAATACTGAATGCATCTGAAAATGGTTGAAAATAACACTGTTAAAATCATCGTTTTTCATCTAGTATTATTTGCACGTGCAGTATATGTGTATTTTAAAGGCACAACAGTGAAGCCGCCGTATAATACTTTAATCGACCCGATTTACTTTTTGAAGTAAATTCCTAATAATATAAATATTTGACTAAATATCTGCTTTTTATCCAGATTTCAAGTACGAATATTTTTCACAGATTTACCGACATTGTTGTGGTTTCTAGTTATAGTCACACAGTCATCGATTTAGCGAAGGTCATTTGTAGTCATTTTTAGGCATATTTCTTCTTCATTTTATAATTTCCAAATCCTTGTGATTAATTTATGTTGTTTGGTATTGTTGTATACTCGTTTTTGTTGAATTGAACTGGGAAAGTGAATTTGATTTTAGGGTTCGTTTGGTTTTCAGGTGTGTTCGATTTGTTTTTTTATTCAATCACATGGACAATTTAACAATCTCGTTAAAACTGGTCCCGCTAGATGCCAAAAAAAAGGAAAGTGGAAGTTTGTGTTGACAAATGCATTATCTGCGATTCTGTTGTTGATGAAATATTAATAACATCAACAGAATCTGGAAGAAAAAGTCTGATTACTGCTACAGCAAAGAGACGTGATGATTTGTTCAGTTATTTGAACGAATTCTGCAATGAAACAGCAAGTGAATTACCCGTATTTAGGTATCATAGGTTATGTTATAAAAGCTACACAAGTAAGCAGAATTTAAAACCAGTATCAGCTGAAAAGGAATCACCAGATATAGGTTCCGATTTATTTATAATGAATTGTTTGGTGCCTGAAAAAAATTATCGCAATACATAAAAGTGTATTATTTGCAAAAAAAAATCTCATAAAAGGGTGAAAACATTACATGCAATTTCATCTGCTGAAAGGTTAGTCAATCTTATAGATGCTGCTTTTAGAGCATGCGACGATGAAATGATTAATCGAATATAGCAAGATAATTTGGCTCAATAATGCAGTGTATCACGCAGCATGTTTGACCACAAACTTGGCATATAGACCAAAATCCACTGATCAATCTGTGTACGATTTTGCATTTAGCATAGTTTAAATTATAGACAGAGACCTTATTCTTGACAAAAAGTCTCTTGTTTTATCATCACTTTTGACAAGGTTTCAGTCATTTTTACCTGATAAAATAAGTAAGACATACTGTAATTCCTCTAAACATAAGGCTAAACTTGAGAGGTACTACAGGGATGTCATTGCCTTTTTTGCTCAACAAGGACAATATAAATCTAGCATTGTATTTGCTAGCGAAATTTCCATTGGAGAAGTTGTTAAGACAGCGAATAACATCAAAGCATAATTAAAAATGGTTGAGATAAAAGCCGACTTAAGTACATGTAGCTCCACCAAAACCAACGAACAAATCGGTATGCAAGTACTTTATGAAGCAGCCTCAATTTTATGACAAAAAATGGAAAATTTTTATATATCTAGGGATTATTATCGTACAAATACCCAAGTACAAATGCATATCATTAGAAATATCAGAAGAAATGTTGTCAACCTGTTTGATAAGTTTTGTTACTTGTCTCTTGAAAAAGTCTTTTAAAACATTTTCTTCAGTATCAATGAATACTTCGCATGACATTCGGAGAAAATGTGCTACTCTCGCAGAGTGCCTGGTGTCAAGTTGTAATAACATAATTACTCCATTTAAAGTCTTATTATGCCGGTCGTTCATGCTCTGGGTGGGTGTGATTTCGCTTCAAGTTTTTTTTGGAATCGGTTAAATGTCGGTATTTAAACTCTTTAGGACAAAACCAAACCGTTTCGGTAATCTTGTAGCATTAGGTCACCTTATGGCCTTCAACAATGAGCAAAGCCCAAATGACCATACCGCAGTCAGCTATAAAAGGCCCCGATAAGACAGTGTTGGAAAACTGCGCAACATGACAAGTTAGAGCCAGTTTTCTTTGAGGGACAAATGGCATCGGACTTTCTACAAGATATAATTAGTTCATGTAAGGGGGAAAACATACTAGGCAGCACGTGTTTGCAAGGAGCAGGGTCTTCCTTGCACTGATTTATGTTTTTGTCAAAATGTAGGTAGTTGTAATGAAATATCATGAAAATAGTTCTTGTAATATTTGGTAACTTTATTTTAATTTGCTCCAAGTTTTCGACGTTTCATTTGGTATGAAAATAAACTCATCATAGATACTATAATGGTCATGTCTCAATTTTAGGAATTTGTTCTACAACACGCTTGCACTAATTGAGTAACATATCAAACTCCAATGACTATATTATATAAAAAGGTATCTTGTATTGAGATAGTTTGAATTCATTTTCAGAAAAGTCAGTATCACGTCGAATCCTTGAAAACTGAAACGATTTTTTTCATGGCTGCATATTTGATTTGATTTATTAACTATGCATTTCAGATACTCTTTTGAAAACTTTTTAACTATCAAAGTATTCAAGAAATGCTATTTGTCGATGTCAATTATCAATGTTTATATGTTCCTATTTTCCATTAGGCATTACAATTTGTATGTGCCATGGACTACCTTCAAAAAAGTTAAATAAAACGTTGTTCTGACCGTCATGTGCAAATACGAAACAGATTTTGTATGAACTAACGTTTTTCTACATAATACTACTCGTATAAGTTATTGAATAGATTATTAATTTTGAAAAATATCAATGGTATTGTGTCTCTAGATGAAAGTAGGATTTTTATAAGTGATGACCTTTGACCTTGATTTTCGATATTATTGTACCAGATTTGATATTGACGACACATATTTTCAAAAAGTACAGGATTTCTGCTTTCCAATGAGCTATTAAAATCACATGAGGTATTTAGGTAATTTAAATTTCTAAAATTGTCCTCTCCGCCGCTCCACTAATTGTCCATATGTGCGTGTCATCAGCAAGGATCCTGTATTCAACATGTGGCGATAGTTGCTATCGTTTTATTGTGGTTTGGTTATTGTTTAGAACATACCCGGTCGACTGTTTAAAACTGTTGACTTGCTTTAAATTTGACGATTTTTTTTTACATATTGCTAAACGGTGTGAAATGACCACTTGTTGTTCCTAGCTTATCCAGTCATCCTCTGAAGAAAGTTTCTCATAGAGCCTATCATACCTTATCTCCTAATATTTTGTTGTTGAACTAGCTGAGTAGACTTCTGATGGCTGCTGAAGCAACACTATTTAAGGTGGTACCTAACACTACAGGGAGATAACTCTGTAAAGTCAGTTAAATGTTTTAATTACGTTGTATTGTACAGGGAATATTAAGCTTCTCAGTGATCAAAGTTGGTGTTTGTCAAACTGCTATATAACCAGTGTAATTTTTCTGATAAAATGGTTGGTTAAAAATTTGTGAAATTTTTATTTTTTTTTAAAGAGTCGAAGTAAGTACTGTGTAAAAATTTTAGGAAAATTAAACGAGCTAAATCAATTTTAAGTGAAAGTGTTGGGTACCACCTTAAATGACTTAAAATTTACGAAAAAAGCAGATACACTTTTCGTAACAACAAATGATCTTGAAAACAAAGAAAAAGACAACAATAAAAAAACATGTGTATTACATTCAATCTATGATCATTTCTAGAATTTGCACTTATTTTTAAAATTTGTTTCAATATCAAAATTATGTTGTGTCATTTCATTTAAAAACCTGAAATGTGTGGAGTAAAATAAATATCTTAATCAAAACTCAACTTACCACCAGCTTTAGAAGATAGTAAACATATAAGTAGAATTCCAAAGCACTGATCCGTCTTGAAACCCATATTCACAATGTTCATACGTTCCAGTAAACTTTTGAACATTTATGGAAACTTCACATCAAGGATGTCCCCTTTTATAATCACTGGTCATCTATTATTGAACATTTTCGACCGATATTGAGATCTATTAGACCTTACTCATTTTCATAATTAGGTGGTAACATTTTTAACAATAAAGACTTGATACAGTATATTTGATGAGCTTTTATGGCCTTTTGGGAATTAAAGTTTTAATGATTATAAAACAACATATTTATAATGCATATAAATAGCATTCCTATGTATATTGGGCAAATATAGAAAATACAAAATTGAATAAAACGAAAAATACAAAAGAAAATTATTTCATCGCTAGGAATATTTGGTATGTTCGGAAATAAAGACCAGCAGTTTAAAAACTACAATAAAACCCCAATCTGATTAACTTTTGAAATGTAACGAATCTTACTATACTGAACGACTTTAAAAACGCAACACTTTTGTTGATTTTATTTTCCAAATCTCTTACAATTACTTTTCATGCTTATCATACTTCTTTCTCTTTACAAAAAATCTAAATCTGACTTACCTGTGGTTACTGAACATACCGAATTTTTGAAGTCGCACGAATTCCTTAAAGCGAAATTTTGGACACATGAAAGATTGTTTCAGTTTGTTTTGCTTTGTAAAACAGTTCTGTCAATCCTTTGCCTCATTTAAACCAGTTAAAAAATATTGCATCTCCATATTTCCAAGACTGAGAAATAAAAATTAGCCCTTACGAATACTGCAAACATGAAAACATAGACGTGCTGCAACCATAATTTATGACTTCAGATACTCGTCTTACTGTCCTTCCAATAACGATACAGGTAGACAAGATTTATCGCTGGCCATCAATGGACAGATCAACGTGTAGTGACAATGAAACGTCAACATGTTTACGGCAGCAACGTCAACTGATTATCAAATTGCCGTGTGCCATTGCGTACAGATTCATGCCATAAATGTTTCCAATCAACTGAATTGCCAAAGTATCGACTTAAAGAAAACCTTTAAGCTCCAACCGCATAATTTCCAAAACCAATTAATGTGTTGAACAAATGCAAAATCAGAAGGTGTAAAACAGAACCTAAAACATGTCAGACAGAATTTGTTGACCTTTCTGACAATCATTTTGGCGTTTGTAACAGGCAGTTATTGCTTTTTACGGTGACACATTCATTCAAAAATAACAAGATAAAATCTAGTGATGCATTTCTAAAGTCGGTCAGTATATAAATTTGGAATGCACACATTATTGTTTCAGACATTTGAAACCAGTGACTTCATTTATAAAAGATTTCCTGTTTTGATAACCGACGGTATATTGACAAAAACGCTTGTGAATGTGTCATAAAAGTATACCAAATGAGGTTCTTGCTTAAATAAAGCTAGAAATATTAAAAAAAATAAAAACGTTCATTTAACTTAATTATTAGATATGATTATAGATGTTCATCGCTGTATAAAACGAACCTAAAATCTTTTTATCACTTTGATATGTAATTTTGCGAAAGGAAAAGGAATAGGTCTAGTAAGACCCCTTTTTGGCCCCAAAATATAGCAGTTTTACAAAATTGTTAAAAAGTAAACTTTTAGTTATTCATTGTACAGAAGAATGCTTCTGCTACATAAATATGGGCTGTTTTTGACAATACAATGCACATATATCAGGTACTAGCACCATTAAGTCATGCTTAATTACTGAAATCTTCACAATTCTAGCATTTTAGTTAAATTTTAGACGGTTTTCGTGTGAAACGAAAGTGGCCGCCTTCATGTTCATCCTTAATATTAAAATGTAAGTTGTATTTTATGATAATACGTAACATATATAAAAAATTGAGCATGAACACGGATGCGACCAATTTCATTTTTGACGAAAACCATCTGAAAAGTGACATTTTTCGGCATGTTTGGTACATTTTTCATATTTGAGCTTGAATCGGGTCGTTTTAATGACAAAATCAGTTAAAATTTTTCACATAAACTAATTGAGTCAAATGAAATAGACATTTAAGTGTTTAAAAAGTGGTCAAAATCTTTCGGCAAATGAACCTGAAATTTGAGGCCAAAATTGGTCCTTACCCTACTCCTTTCGTACACAGACGTTTGTTTAAATGTGAATTGTTAACATGGTTTAGATGATATAGATATAAATATGAATCGCAGGATACGTTTTGCTGTTTAAATTTTTAAGAATGTGTTTTTAAAAATAAATGAAGAACAAAAATGATAGTTTAGACTTGTCACAGATTTGACGTTTTACTTATTTAGGTGTATTTTTCGTGGACTTAGGAAAACTTGCATTTTTGTGTATATTTTATTTCGTGAGTTAGGCAAAGTCAGCATAAACACTATAATTGGAAAATTTGCAAATCGTTGAATATTCAAATTAGTGGTTCCCTTATACCCACGAAACCCTCGAAAATTGGTATTCTACGAATATTAATGAATCCACAGTATTAAATAAAAAAGAATCCGGTAACCTCCTAATAATTTTGTTAAAACAGAAATGTCCATGTCAATATTACATTATTTGTTAACAATAGTCTGCAGCCGAAATTTCGAGAAATTGACCTAATCAGGTTTGTATTGTACATGTTGTAGGGTAAATTGATTGTCACATATTTCATATAAAGCTCAAATGTAACATTTGTTAAAAACAAGTAATATAAACCTTCAAATAAAGATATAACTCGACTGTTCCTAAATGGTGCATTTACTGAGAAATGTTCAAAAATATAATAAAAGTGATATATGAAGGTCACAGTGAACTTTTTCTCAGGTTTGGAGAGAATGCCTTATTTAAAATTGTTCCTTTTAAGATTTCTACACGATGATGAATGCTGTACCCATATTTTGACTATTTTATTTGTGAGACTGTCAAAAAGGTGAGAGTTTAGCGCTATAAAACCAGGTTTAATCCACCATTTTGTACTTGTACCAAGTCAGGAATATGACAGTTCTTGTCCATTCGTTTTTTATGTGTTTTGTTATTTGATTTTGCCATGTGATTATGGACTTTCCGATTAGATTTTCCTCTGATATCAGTATTATTATGATTTTACATTTTTTGTATGGAATAAACAGGTATATCATCATTATGTGAATAGAAGCTGATAGAATTGTAAAATATAATGTGAGAAGATAGATTGTAGAAAATAATTTCAGAATATCAAAAGAAAGAAAACAGGATCACAATACGTTTTTGTTTTCTGCTAAAACATTAGATAGTAAAAGTTCACGTAGAATCCTTTAGCAAATGTCCCATTTCAGAGGTACCCCCCTTAATACACCAATTTAAAAAGCATTGAAAACGAGACAAAAATAATCTCTCTCTATATCTATAGGAATATTTAGTAAGTGTGCCAATGAGAAAACTCTACATCCAAATAACAATTTATAAAGGTACAGCAGTCAACAAGGAGCCTTGGTTTGTAAAACAATATAGCAATTATGAGTTCAATGCAAATTCACAGTAAGCTGCATTACAATAGTTTCTCTGACTTGATTGAACATTACAGTAAATTCAGCCGACTTGATTGAACATTACAGTATATTTAGCTGACTCGATTGAACTTTGAAGTCATTTTAGATGACTTGATTGAAAAGACTTATGTTCTGAGCTATTTTTTATTCAAGATGGCGAAATAAACCAATACTACCCAAGAACCGAGTTGCAAAACATTATAGCCATCAATTGATCTTTAATCGAATTATAACTTTCAACGACATATTGAAACGCGGAGTATATTTAACAATTACATTGATAACAGTTTAAATCAATAAGATCCACTGCAATTATAGTATTTTTCCTTTCTAATATATCTAATGTGACTGCTAGATATTTTCTTTTAAAATATCTGTAATAATCATGATAATATCGATTGATGAATATGTAATTGAATGCATACTGTTTATATGATGGTTGATTGGAATGGGTAGCTTTGTAAAATTGGGACGAAATTACTAGAGGGACAGTCAAACACATAAATCGAAAATAAACTGTCAACGCCATAGCTAAAAATGAAAAGGACAAACAGACAAAAAATAGTACACATGACACAACATAGAAACTAAAGAATAAAAAATTCGAACCCCACCAAAAATTAGGATTGATCGCAGGTGCTCCGGAAGGGTAAGCAGATCCTGCTCCACATGTGGCACCCTTCGTGTTGCTTATGAGATAACAAATCCGGTAAATAGCCTTATTCGGTAGGTTACATTTATGAAAGGGGAGGGGATTGAAGTTACGACGTAAGGAGTATATCCGATATCATCTGTGAAACGGTTATTCCATAACGGTCAACCAACTCGTGATGGCGTCCGTAAAATTTACGACGAGATGAATTCAACTTCACCATTTGGAACTCTTGATTTCAAAGCTTCCTTGTGAGCAACAACCCTCTATCAAGAAAATCATGATAGGAAATGCAAGCACTTGAATATAGTATCAATTGGGAGATATATACACCGTATGCAGGTGCTACTGGAATGTTGCTACTTAGAAATTGAAAGTTCACAATTGGAAAACTGAAATCATCTCTTTTGTCGTAAAGATTTGTTTTCAATCGACTCTCATTGTCAATTTATAGATGTAAGTCAAGATATGACGCCGACTTAACTGTATCTGTTGTAAGAGACGACATCAAAAGTTCAATGTAGGATACAAATATTATTTCACATTGTTTTTTCACTGCCCCCTTCTCTTAACTGAATATGGGGAAAATTGATTGACCAATATGGATATATGTAAAATCGATTTTGAATTAAAAAAAACTTGCAGCAATTGTAAACCCCTCCTCCCAGACAAAAGAAAAAAACTATTGAACAAGCAGAAATTTTCGAGAAGGAATAATTTCGTTTATTTCGTGGAAAGAATGTATCCACGAAATTAAAAAAAAACACGAAAATTTAACCTACATATAATATCACTTCCATGCATTTGAAAACACGAAATTAAATCCCCATGAAATCTTATATACAGACAAAACCAAGAAATTTTAACCCCACGAAAATTCATGTTTCTATGTATTTGATTTCAGTTTTTACTTTAACTACATTGTTCTTTTTATGTCAGCTCTAAGTGTGGAACATTTTACATTTGTCCGTATGTATCTGGCTAGTCCATACCTTCGAATTCCAGGAAAATTCAACAACTCTTTCATAGTTATATTTTTGTGCTAAATTGTACATATAGGAACTATATTAACACGATGCGGAATATTTGTAAATAAGGCAGTTTAATAAGGTTAGCGAGACGTTGACAAATGAAGGTTAACATACGGTCTTCTACAACACGAAAGTGTCTTTACAGTTATAATAGTGCATTATGTATAATACTGTACCATTATTAATAAAAGCAAAACTGGCCTGTTACAGACTAACAGAGTCAGTATTAAAAAATGCCATTATAAATAAAAAGGACCAGTATAAAAATGAACAGAGACTCTAATAATATCAGGGCTATCACGGATTTTCAGTTGTAAATAAACTTGAAATTGTTATGTTGTGGCCAAACCGGTTTTGGAGGTGAACACTAAATTTTTAAATAAATCCGGAGGCCTGTGAGATGACTTAATTTGTTTAAAATTGGTATGAATGAATATTGAAAATGATAATGAAAATGTATTGATTTACTCGTTTCAGTTAATTTCATGGATCTAAGTGAACGAATATCAAAGGTACAATACCGAAATTGGACAAAAATGTCATTTAAACATATTTCTGTGACAAATTGAGAAATATATGCAAAGTTTTGATGTTTCTGTAGTGTCCTATATTATAGACGAATACTGTTACATGTAATGCACTACAAGCTAGTGTTTTTTTGTCAAATACAATTTGTCACATTGTGTATATGTTAAGTATGTTTAAATGAACATATGTTCCCATAGTTTAGGACTTCATTCATTATAGGTTAAACAATACAGGAACAGTTTATATGTTTATGAAGTGTTCTATATTTTGACTTTAGGGGAACCTTAAACTATATTTGGCACAAAGTCCCGATTTTCTGAACGAAGTTTCCCCTGTATATATGCAAAATTAAGCAAATCTCTATTATATCTTTGCTGTTTTGTTTGATTTTATTTCACTTCGTAAATTTCTTCATACACATGGCTACAGAAGGACTCATAAATCTTAAGGATTATGTACCCTTGTGTTGATTCAATTCTAAACATATGGAAATTTTATAAAAAAATCCACAGCCTTTATCCTTGTACTCTCATATTCGGCAATTTGGTGACTAATAATAACATTTTTGTGATATATTGTTTAAGATTTTACATGCTATGTTTCATCAAATTGTTGTAATTGAACTTTTTTCTCTTTTCTGTAGAAATTAAATATGTGATAAATAGATTATAACATGTCTTTTCTATATTATTCCTGGTATCATCCCTCGGCCGATATGGGAGTCTCGGGATGATGCCAGGGCCAATATGGAAAAGGACATGTTATGACCTATACTTAATGTTGAGTTTAAAGACCTAGAACTAAATTTTGTATTTTGTATGCCAGGGATTTTTATTCCGGATTTTTGTTGGGTTTGTGTAACTCGCTTTCCAGTTTTATGTGTACTTATTGGTAATGTTGTTTGGTTACCATCGTTGTTCTAGGTCATGATGGTGCTTTGAACTTCTAAATATTAAGGAAGATTATGCTTTCTGAACACTTTATATTTTAGAATACAATTGTTGAATAAACAAGAGTGTAACAAAGAACATTTAGAAAAGTAAATGATATGTGTATACCTAAACATGTTGAATAGAATCTTTTTTAAAAGCGCTTATCTTCAGAATACATTAATAACTACAAATAATTGGCTCTGTTGTTTCCCATTGATCGGGTTGCACTGTATTGTTATTTGTTCTACTGGATTTTTATTTGTCCAACATGTCATTTAACATATACATGTATCGCTGCTCGGAGTAAATTGATAGAGTCAGACAAAATAAAGACATTTTATTAGACGGTAATATCGGTTGATTCAGGTTCGATTCGAAATAATTTACAATTAAGTCATCTATGTAAGGCCAATAAATAACAGAAAACAATCAATCACAGGTTGATAAATCCAAAAGTTCCTATTTACATTTGAACAATATATTTATAATATCGTATCCTTCGATTAACACCACAGAATTATATTTAAAACAAGAAAAAAAATGGAGTGACAGTTTGAACTCGTATGATAATAACCAGAATGAAGAAAAATCATCTTTTGAATTACCTTTAAACCATACTTTTAGAAATGTTGGTTTATTATGCAAATAATCGGTTTTTTTTAATGTTGCTTTGCACAATTTATTGTTCTTTGCTAAACTCTACACAAAGAGACATAACTCAAAAACGGATAATGCAATTTTTACATGATGCATAAATAAATATCGCTATGTATGTACAGTCAGTGGACTCGCGATCGTATATCATATATCATATATCATATCGATCCTTTTCAATATTTGTTTTGAAACAAGTTGTCATGAAACTAGTTGCTAAAAGAGGGGTGACGCCCTGTCTATAACGCTCTTTAAACCCTGTTAGTTTGTTCACATGGCATTATTGAAATTTGTACACAAGAGTTGTTTTTAAAAAGACATATATGTATCTTCTAGCCTTACAAATCATTCAATGTAATTTAAGTCTGTTTGTCAATTGAAAATTGTGTTTGCTGGGTTGAGAGAGGAAAAGAACAGACTCAAAATATGTGAAAACGACTTTTCATACTCGCGAACACAAACAAACGATATTCATTAAAACATAGTGTATAAGATTTTCTTAAAATTGTTAAAATAGAGTGTAAAATAGTCTTGCAAGTAACAGATTGAAAAGGGTTAAAAAGCCTATTTAGCGTTCAAATATGTCAGTGATAATTAAGGTGTCGATCCCTATATAGCTGTGGAGGAATGGACAAATTTATAATATTGATCATTATATTGATAGTTCATGTCAATACAGAAGTGCTGACTAGTAAGCTGGTGATACACTCGCAAAAGAAACCTCCATCAGAATGGCATCGACCCATTTATTTTATTTTTTTGAACTTGAAATTAAGATTACAACATATATCATTAGAAGTCTGCCGAATATCTCGATTAACATTTAGAAAATAACAAGTGTTGTCGGTTGAAAAAAAAATTTACGATAAAAGAGTTCAATCTTTTTAACGTTAATAATCTTAACCATTTGGGATCATGTGAAAAATTCAAGCAGAGGACCATACAATAAAGGTGTGAAAACTATAGTTTAGTTCAATGTTTGAGTTTCTGTGTGTCAAAAAAATGGGATTTCTAAATCGAGTTGATTATGAGATGACAAATTACATGTTTTTAAAAAGTTACTGGCGAGCATTTATTTTTTAATTTTCGTATCATTCCTTATTATTTATATGATAACAATGATGCTTACAACAGTTTAAAGTGGTTATAATGTGAAAAAAGTCGATAACTACCGCCTTCCTGAAATGAAATGCTCACATTGATTCAACTACAATCCCGTTCTTGAATGCGACCTGATAAATAAATTTGCAGATTTGAACAAAATGTGTACCACATGTGAAGCAGGAACTATCTTTCCAATCCTTTGGGTTTCCTGCGATCAACCCCCGTTTTTTTGTTAGGTATTTGATGTTAAGTCTTTAATTGTCTATGTTAAATAAGCAAGTAATTAAAAAAAATATTTTCAACAACGAATATTTTGATGTTTAAAACGGTGCAAAAAACTACGTGTTTCCATCTACAATATCGACGGATGTTGATCAAATGTTAATAGAAAATACTATCTTATAACAAATTTAATCAAATCAAATAGTATCCTTTCTTCAGACCAGACCGAATCATAAATCTTTTAAATTTTGATTTAACATGTTTAAAGATATCTGAATTGTCTATACTATCAGTTTCATTCAGGTGATACTTTCTGGTACATCTAGCTATTTATAGAAATGCAAACAGATATATATAAATTCATGCAGTATACTGGAATAAGGAAGGGAATATATAAATTATTTAACGCCGAGAAGTAAGTCTTTATATAATAAGAGAAAATGGATTCACAGTCTGTCATAGAATTTGTTCATGTGTTACAATATCAAGGATAACATAAAAGATATTTTAAGCTCATTGAGAAATATGAGGTGCAAGCATTAATCCGCATGCTGGTAATAACATCCAGTAGAAATTATCAAAATGCTGGACTTCTCGATCGACAACTTAGGATAAAAAAGAAAATGTGAACAACGAATTTAACTGTAACAAAAATCACTTACATCAACTTAATTGAGATTTTTGTCATGAATTGGAAAATACTCATGATCACATACGGAGTTATCTTTCTTGGACCATTGACCACATGTATTTGTCTTTGTAATAACATTTTAAATGGAATCAATCTGCAAAATCGCCAGTATAAAAGTTTACTATCTGTCTTAAAAAATGTTTGTTTTAATGTGGAATCAATAAATCAATGAAGATTTACATCTTCTGAAGGCAAGGATTGTTCTTTCCACCGGAGATGGTTGATTATTTTTTTGTGTATATTTTTGTAGAAACCTTTACACCCGTGTTACAGGTTTTTTTGGAGTGAAGTAATAATCTATTAGATATTATCGTGAAATGCAAAACAATCGATGTAGATATTGCATAGAATTGTAGCTCTTCAGTTAGACAATTCAATTACTTGGTTTTCTGTGCATGTGTATGTATATGTCGTGTACATGTTATTATTTTGTACAGGTTAGTACTTGTACAATCATTTGATACACGTAATTTCTTGTATAACGCCTTCATACAAGTAATTAGTTGTAAAAATCCGATTGTACAATTAATTACTAGTACACATTTTACTGAGAAAAAAATAATAACTAGAAAAAATCATTATTCTACGTTCGCCTATTTGATGTTCCCACCAAATCGTTCCCTTTTAACAAATAATGTATTACTTAGCCTAAATTCAACTTTCAACATGTGCGTACTTTTTATATAAAAAAATATATGAGCAAAACTGTTGAGTTTAGTAGTAAAAACTAAAGTGTAAAGAATGAGAAAATTGTAAGTATATATCAAATTTAACAACCTCATTCATTGCTTTTTTTATACGATTTTATGTATCTATGTTAAATCAACCCATAAACATGATAAAGGATTGAAATATTTTAATTACTGGGACCGAATCCTTAACATGGTAAAGTTAACATTACCTCTGACGTAAGATCGCCCGTTTGACGTACTTTATGTAGAAATTTAAAAAAATGTCGTTCAAGGTATGAACAGAATATGGTATAAAAGTTATTTTAGGCATATCCTTTTCAGAATCTAAATTAGAAGTTTCCTTTGTCCTTCTTGCCGCTTGTGTATATACTTATTGTGATTTTTTTTCTTCTGAAAAACGGTTTCAAGGAAACACACAAGGGCATATAGACAAGGCATTATCAAATATGAAAGACAAGAATACGGAAATGATCATAGAACAATAACACAATGGCAGGATGTATAAGTACAGACACACGTCATATGTATCAAAGCAACACAAAACGTCATACAGACAAAGCACATAAGAGAAATTATATAAGATAAGAATACAAAACAAATAACGAGATGCATTAGTACAGAGTCACGTCAAATGGATATCATTATATAAACTATTTTTCACAGTAAGGTAATGAAACTGACCTCTGTCGGTTTTCATATTGCTGTTGGATTAATCAATCTATTACTCCCGTAGATATTGCGTTACATTTTATTGATCTATTTTTATGCCCCATTTATGGGCATTATATTTTCTGGTCTGTGTGTTCGTTCGTCCGTCCGTCCGTTCGTTCGTCCGTCAGTCCCGTTTCAGGGTAAAGTTTTAGTAAAGTTTTTGATCGAGGTAGTTTTTGATGAAGTTGAAGTCCGATCAACTTCAAACTTAGTAAACATGTTCCCTATGATATGATCTTTCTAATTTTAGAGATTTTATCCCATTTTCACGGTCCACTGAACATAGAAAATGATAGTGCGGATGGGGCATCCGTGTACTTAGGACACGTTCTTGTTATTCATGTTTAAAAACACATGCCGCTAATAAAGATAATTTAAATGACAAGGTTATCCACAAGTAAAACCTAAAATAATATAATCAGCAGTCGTGGTGTTGTGTAGAACATCCGTTGTGTAATAAATAGTATTTGGAAACATATAAAATTTTGTAAACAGATATTCTATAATTATGACCATATCAATGATAATTAATTAACTTCTCAATGATGCAAAGACTAATTATATTCTACACCAAACTCAAGATGCGTATGCATAAAAATCATCAGTAGCCTTTTAGTTAAATATGTTAAAGGCTAGATAAAATACGATGTTGAAGAAAAATAATATGTGGTATGATTGCCAGTGAGACAACTCTTCATAAGAGACCCAAATTAACAACTATATGTCACCGTACGTCATTCAATAATGAGCAAAGCCATACCGCATTGTCAGCTATAAAAGGCCCCCAAATGACAAATGTAAAACTACTCCAACGAAACTGCTCACGGCCTAATTTATGAACAAAATAATGAACGAAAAGCAAATATGTAACACAGCAACAAAAGACACTGAACTACAGACTCCTGACTTTGGACAGGCACATACAGAATATGGCGAGGTTAAACATGTAAGCGAGCGCCCAACCCTGGGACAATGGTGTAACAGGACAACATACGAGGTTTTTTTATAACCCTACAGTGTTTTGTTGGAATTTTAGAACACATGTTTTGATGCTCTGCAACGCTTTATTTTTTGGTTTTTAACTGTTTTCATCAAACGAATTCGGTAAATTCTATAATTTTGAATACAAGCCATTTGTACTTTCCTTTTGGATATCAATACAATGGGTTCACAACACTTGTACTTTAAAAGGTAATATAGATCAATAATGCAGCGTTGGCAGAATATAGCTTCTAATATTGTTTAACTGAATACTTAGTTTGCAATGTTAGAAACGATGCATTAGAAAAAACGTCCACAAATAATGCATAAATTCAGAGATATGTATATACAAAGCAACCTTAACAACATTTACGTCAGCATTGTAAAATTCATTACACATAGTTAATATATAAGCTACTTTAAATTTTGTTTGTTATTGTAATTTTCACAAAACTATCGGATTGCTTATCAATATTTTACAACTATTATATAATAGTATTTTACACCATCTTGCATGTCCTTGAAAACACAATTGTTTATTCTCTCACCATATTTCATCAGTTAAGTACCACACGTCGACTTAATTGTGTTTTAAAATAGGATACAAGTATTGTTTATGCAGTTTTGGATTTTCCATGAATTAGTATCTATGCAAGTAAAATATCAGTCAACGCTGTCTAGGAACCCTAAATGAATTAATAAATAGCAAACCGAAATACGTCAATGCTGCCTGGAAATCGATCATTTAGTGGTCTCATTTCTGATATTTTCTGTGAAAAATGTTAATGCTGTCTACAGAAATTACACATTCAATAGACAGTAGTGGTGCAACTTCTCAGTCGAATATTAAGGAATGCACTGGGATATATAAGAGAAAAGTAGACGAGAGGAGACCTTTTAAGTAATTGATTGCGTTTACATTTTAAGGACTAGAGCAAGTAGATTAATACGTCTCATTGCTATAGTCTGTGAAGGACTTGACCAGGAATTATCCAATAAAGCTTTTAACATTCCTTTTTATTACAAAATATTATGTCATTTCTGTGACTTTTTTTTGAGTAAAATACAGTGGATAAAAAAAGTATCTAAAATTTTTAACATTACTTTTTGATAACAACTGTTCAAAATATAACAATGCATTTTCTTTTGGAGGGGAGTGTATATTTATTTTTGTTTTGTCCGTCATCCTGTGGATAATATTACAATACATCTTTATGCAATGGACAAATAACAAGACAGACGAAAGACCGAAAAAACACATAGCACTAAAATGATTCGTGAAACTTGCATGAACACGAGATATAACTGACAGAATTTTATGACATTTGACAGTTGCTAACTTTGTATTTCAAAGCCATTTTAATCAAAATACTGTTTTGAAAAGTATTGTTATAATGAATTCATGTTTTATTTTGACTCACCTTACCACCTAAGGTTATGTTTTATCTCTATATATTTGTGGATATCTAATGTGTTTTTTACACGCGAAATATTTTGTTTACTCTTATATATTTTAAAATACCTCGATGAAAGTAAATAAATGTGTGTTCCTATATGTAATGGAATGTACAATGTACAAGCTTGCGTATTGCTTTAAGGTTTGTGTTGATATTCATAATATGATATTACTATCTTTTGATATATTCACAATACGTACCTATGTTAAATTTTAAACCATAAAAAATAAGTGGATAAAGTATGATTGCCATTGACACAACTTACCAATAAAGTTCAAGTGAAATGGATGTGACTTCAACAATGAGAAAAATCAATACCGTATAGTAGGCTAATAAGGACTTTGATATTAACAATTTGATCTAATTCAAAAGAGAAAATAACCAGCGTAATTGCGTAATTTCTTCTTCTTCTTCTTCTTCTTCTTCTTCGACGATAACAACTATAATATTCCTGACCGAATAAAGTACGAGGTCGAAGAGCAGAATCTGTTTAACCTTCCGGAGCACCTGAGATCACTCTCAGTTTTTGGTTAGGTTCGTGTTGCTCAGTTTGAAGTTTTTATGTTGTGCCTTGTGTATTCTTATTTGTCTGTTTGTCTTTTTTTGCTCACCTGGTCCGAAGGGCCAAGAAAGCTTTTCTCATCACTTGGCGTCCGTCATCCGTCGTCCGTCGTTGTCGTCGTCCGTCGTCGTCAAGTTTTACAAAATTCTTTTCCTCTGAAATTACTGGGCCAAATTAAACCATACTTAGCCACAATCACCATCGGTGTACCTAGTTTAAAAAATGTGTCCGGTGACCCGGCCAACTAACCAAGATGGCCGCCATTGCTACAAATAGAACAGAGGGGTAAAATACAGTTTTTGGCCTATATCTCAAAAACCAAAGCATTTAGAGCAAATCTGACATGGGTTCCATTGTTTATTAGGTAAAATATATCTGCCATGAAATTCGCAGATGAATCGGTTAACCTCTTGTTAGGTTGCTGCCCCTGAATTGGTAATTTTAAGGAAGTTTTGTTGTTTTTGGTTATCTTAAATATTATTATAGATAGAGATAAATTGTAAACAGTAATAATGTTCATTAAAGTAAGACCTAAAAATAAGTCAACAGGACGAAAACGGTGGATTAACCCCTAGGAAGTTATTGCCCTTTATTGTCAATTTTTAACAATTATCATAAAATTTGTAAATTTTTACTAACTTTTTTCACTGTAACTACTGGATCAAGTTTATTTTAGATGGAGATAATTGTAAGCATCAAGAATGGTCAGTAAAGTAAGATCTACAAACACATCACCATCACCAAAACTCAATTGTGTCATAAATCCATCTGTGTCCTTTGTTTGATATTCTCAAAGACCAATATTAGCGACACAGGCTCTTTAGAGCCTCTAGTTCTTTTAAACGATGGAGTTGTCAGTTCATTTTCGGTCTTTGAGAGTTTGACTGTCCATTTGGCATTTTTCATATTCTCTGTTAAACATTCGGAAAAGTTTTGCTAAAGATAGCTGAAGAAGTCTATTCATGGTGTTGTGTAGAAAATCTTAAGTATTTCGCAACATTCAAATTTTTGTAAACAGTTAATCTATAATTATGAACATATCAATGATAATACTTGTCACTTCTCAATGATGCAAAGGCTTATAATTTTGTTTTCCTGTCATTGAATATGTCAAAGGGTAAATGAAATACGATGTTAAAGAGCCTTTGTTAACTCTACAGTGTTTTGTTGTAATGTTAGAACACATGTTTTGTTTGTTTGTTTTTATTGTTCTTTCATTTGACTTTGTTCTATTATTAATATTACTTTTACTGTTGAATTGTTTTATGTGAAATCCGTTTGACGTGGCCCGGTACTTATACATCTCGTTAGTGTGTTTGTATTGGCTTTCATTTTTTCGTGGTTTGTTTTGTACATGCGACTTTTTGTATTTCTTTTAATCTTATAACGTGACTCTGTACTTTAAAAGATCCCGTCAGTATGATATTGTTCTATTATATGTCACTATGATATATTTCTATTATGAATTACTATATACGTTGAACCACAAACGTCAAAATTATTCACTCGCGTAGTTGAATTATGTTTTTTTTTTATTCTGATAAATACTATATATAACTTTTGGATAAGTTTAAATCTCAGTCTATTTCTGAAATGTATTCTTACATACTTTTGATTTTTTAACCCTGTATGCTAACATTGCCTATGTAAATCTTAAAATTGTTTGTATGCACATTGAACGACAAATGTATGTGACGTATACAATGTTCTGACGTCAGACACTCAAATCAATCAATGTGTTCGTAGACAGTAGATGTTTTTGTGTTCTGTTAAATTGTTCCTTTTAAAATTGTTGATGACTGATGTACCAATATTTTTAATATTTTATTTATTGTGTCTATTTATTTAACGCATCAATGTAAATATAACGGAATTTGATGAGACTGTCATTAAAGTGAGAGAGGTATCGTTATAGAACCAGGTTGAATCCACCATTTTTACATTTTAAAATGCCTGTACCAAAGTCAGGAAAATGACAGTTCTTGTCCATTCGTTTTTGACGCGTTTTGTTATTTGATTTTGCCATGCGATTATGGACTTTCCGAATTGATTTTCCTCTAAGTTCAGTATTTTTGTGATTTTTCTTTTTTCATAAAGCGAATTCAGTGAATGTTATAATTTTTAAATACATTTCATGTGTAGCCTGTAGGTCTCTTGGATTTCAAGAGCAAGGTTTCACGACACTCCTTCACTACTTTTCAAAAATAGTAAAGATCAATAATGCAGCATTGGCAGAATATAGCATATACTAATGTTCAACTGAATACTTAATTTTCGAAACAATGCATCAGTAAAAACGTCCACAAATAGTGAATAAAACCAGAAATATGTATAGACAAAGCAACCTAAACAATATTTACGTCAGCATTAGACAAGTCATTGCACATATTTAATATATATGATACTTTAAATTTTGTTTGTCAATGTAACTCACATAACACTTCTGAATTGCTTATCAATATTTCATAACTATTGAACAACAGTCTTTTACAACATTGTTCATGTCCTTGGGAACACCTGTAATTTTTCTCCATAATTTAAACAGTTAAAAACCACACGTCGACTTAATTGTGAAAATAGGATACAAGTATTGTTTATGCAGTTTCGGTTTTTCCATGAATTAGTATCTAAGCAAGTAAAATGTCGGTGAATGCTATCTAGAAATCCCAAATGAATTAATAAACTGCAAATCGAAATACGTCAATGCTGTCTGGAAATCGACCATTCAGTGGTCTCATTTCTGAAATTTTCTGTGCAAAATGTTAGTGTTCTCTACAGAAATTACACATCCAATAGACAGAAGTGTTGCAACCGCTCAGTCGAATATTAAGGAATGCACTGGGATAATTAAATAAGAGAATGGCAGACGAGAGGAGACCTTTGAATTATTTGATTGCGTGCGCAGTAGAAAAGAGAATAACTAAAATATCACTCTCAAAGGACATTCAAATAGGAAAGTCCCTTATTAAATGGCAAAATAAAAATCTCAAACAATAGAATATTTAGGAATGATATTAGCATATTTAAAAGAAACAGTTTGGCAATAACATGTACGTATAACTCTGTGAAATTTTATTAAAAGGGACACTAACTGTCAAATTCATGCTCACAGATTTTTTATGAAATTCTCATATTTTATTTATACAACGTAAAACATTTATCCAAACTATTCTTTTTTTTAACTAGACCTTCTGCTGTAGTTTTTTCTATGGTCGGGTTGTTGTCTCTTTGATACATTCTCCATTTCCATTCTCAATTTTATTAAAAGTATAAAAACAATCAATTAACAGGGCACGGGCATGAAAATACGAATCTTCGTTTCGTGTGTATTTTAGTCTAGACTCCATATAATTAATTATCGAGTTGATCTCTAAAATCATCCGCTGACCATATAAGCGTTTGGTACATTCCCCATTTCCATTCTCAATTTTATTAAAAGTATAAAATAATCAATTAACAGGGCACGGGCATGAAAATACGAATCTTCGTTTAGTGTGTATTTTAGTCTAGACTCCATATGATTAATTATCGAGTTGATCTCTAAAATCATCCGATGACCATATAAGCGTTGTAAACATAAATAATAATATAAATAGATTATCCAAACTCGTGCTTTTTCATAATTCTAGGTCTATTTTATTTCATATTATAGATGAAAAATAAATATGGATAATTTTAAGTTCACATGAATACGGATTCAATGAGGTCAAATTATTCACTTGCAAGTGAATAATTCATAATTAATGTGTTTATCTTACTTTGACAAAATGGAACCATACTGGCTGCTAAAGGCACATTTTTATTTCACTATTTGCGTTTTATTAATGATTTAGCAAAAAAAATAATATTAAGTTTTTTGTATAGCCAGCAACTTTTGTTGCAAAAGCTCGGCATAGGGATATTGTTCCGGCGGCGGCGGCGGCGGCGGCGGCGGCAGCGGTGTTAGCTTACTTCTTAAAATCTTTATATTTTAGAAGGTGGAAGACCTGAATGCTGCATACTTTGTATATAGATGCCTCATGTTACGAAGTGTCCATCAGTCACATTTCCAATTTCCTTGACCTCATGTTCATGGTTCAGGGACCACTTGAAAAAAAAGTTCAGATTTTTTGTAATGATAAATTCTCTCATATTATAAGTAATAGGATAACTATGTTTGGTATGTGCGTACCTTGCAAGGTCCTTATGCCTGTCATACAGTTTTCATTTGACCTCGACCTCATTTTATTGATCAGTGAACAAGGTTAAGTTTTGGTCCATATCTTGGATACTATAAGCATTAGGCCTAGTAGAAACAGTGTATGGAAGGACAGTAAGGTCTACATTTCCATCTGGCAAGTGGTTCAGTGGTTATAGTAAAAATTTTGGGTTTTGATCTGTTTTTCTCATACTTTATGCAAATAGGTCTTCTATATTTGTTGTATGGAATGATTGTAAGATGTACATGTCTACCTGACAGATGTCATTTGATCATGACCTCATATTCATGGTTCAGTGGTCAAAGTTAAGTTCTTGAGTTTTGGTCTTTTTATCTAATACTATTTGGCATACGTCAACTATATTTGGTGTAAGGTTATATTTTATGATCTATTTGTCAATTGTGCAGGTTTTATTCGACCTTGATCTCACTTTCACGGTTCATTGCTCAGTATGAAGTTGTTGTTTTTTGGTCTGTTTTTCTTGAATTATAAAAAACACATCAACTATATTTGTTGTACGGAAGAATTGTTAGCTGTACATGTCTGCCTGACATTGTTCATCTGACTTTGATCTCATTTTTATGGTCCATTGGTCAATGTTTTCTTATCTTGGTAAATGTTAAGTTATGTGACAGTTGTAACATTGCTTTATATGTAGGACTTTCAACATAATATCAATGATTAGTAAAAAAGGCGAGACATTCAGCGTTTCAGTATTGTTTATATATCTCGTAGCTAGTATCCCGTTAAGTTTATAGCATATTAACCATAACATAACGAATGTTTAGTAAACCATAATAAGCTCATTGTTATTTTCTTGAAATCCAGAATATGTTAACATTTTAAGGACTAGAACAAATAGATAAATACATCTCATTGCTGGAAGCTGCGAAGGACTTCACCAGGAATTATCCAATAAAGATTTAAACATTCATTTTTATTACAAAATATTATGTCATTTCTGTTCCTTTTTTTTTTAAATTAAAATACAGTGGATAAAAAAAATATCTTAATTTTGTTAACATTACTTTTTGATTACAACTTTTCAAAATATAACAATGCATTTTATTTTGAAGGGGGAAGGTTATATTTGTTTTTGTTTTGTCGGTCATCCTTTGGATAATATTACAATACATCTTTAGGATATGGACAAATAACAAAATATATTCTAACAGAACTAAGAAAGACGAAAGACCAAAAAAAACCACCACATAGCACTGAAATGATTCGTGAAACTTGCATTCACACGAGATATAAATGACAGATCTTCATGGCATTTGACACTTGCTAACTTTTCAAAGTCATTTTAGTCAAATACTGTTTCGAAAAGAATTGTTATTATGTACATGATGTACCCATGTTTTCTTTTACTCACCTCAACACCTTAGGTAAAGTTTTATCTATATATATTTGTGGATATTTACTGGGTTTTTTTACACGAGAAATATTTTGTTAACTCTTATATTTTTTGAAATACTTGAATGAAAGTAAATAAATGTGTGTTCTTATATGTAATTAAATGTTAAAAAAAAAAGTAAAAACACAAAAATACCGAACTCCGAGGAAAATTCAAAAAGGAAAATCAAAAATCAAAAGGCAAAATCAAAAGTCCAAACACATCAAACGAATGGGTAACAACTGTCATATTCCTGACTTGGTACAGGCATTTTCTAATGTAGAAAATGGTGGATTGAACCTGGTTTTATAGCTAGCTAAACCTCTCACTTATATGACAGTCGCATCAAATTCCATTAAATTGTCAACGATGCATGAACAAAACAAACATACTCAAAGAGTAAAAATGTCAAAAATAGGGGTACAACAGTCAATATTGTGTTATCATCTTAATATCTCTACATAAACAACAAATGTAACAAAGAAGCACAAAAAGGCATACATTAATTTAACAAGCTTGCGAATTGCTATAAGCTTTGTGGTAATGTTCATTATATGATTTTACTATCTTTTGATATATTCATAATACGTTAAATTTTTAACCATATAAAAATAAGGGTATAAAGTATGAATACCATTGACAACTAACCACCAAAGTTCAAGTGAAATGGATGTGAATTCAACAATAACAAAAATCAATACCGTATAGTCGGCTAATAATGCCTTTGATATGAACATTTTGATCTAATTCAAAAAGGAAAACAACCAGCGTAGTTTTTGGTGAGGTTCGTGTTGCTTCGTCTTAAGTTTTTTATGTTGTGTAATATTATCTGTATGTTTGTCTTTTTTTTGCTCACCTGACCCAACGGACCAAGTAAGCTAGTCTCATCACTTGGCGTCCGTCATCCGTCGTCGTCGTGGTCATCGTCCGTCGTCGTTAACTTTTACCAAAATCTTCTCCTCTGAAATTACTGGGCCAAATTAATCCAAACATAGCCACAATCATCATCGGGGTACCTAGTTTGATAAAATGTGTCCGGTGACCCGGCCAACTAACCAAGATGGCCACCATTGCTATAAATAGAACAGAGGGGTATAATTTAGTTTTTGGCTTATATCTCAAAAACCAAAGCATTTAGAGCAAATGTGACATGGGTTTAATTGTTTATCAGGGAAAAATCTATCTGCCATGAATTTGCAGATGAATCGGAGAATATATGGTTAGGTTGCTGCCACTGAATTGGTAATTTTAAGGAAGTTTTGCTGTTTTTGGTTATCTTAAATATTATTATAGATAGAGATAAAAGGTAAACAGTAATAATGTTTATTACAGTAAGATCTAAAAATAAGTCAACAGGACCAAATTGG
This sequence comes from Mytilus trossulus, assembly GCF_036588685.1. Taxonomy (NCBI): domain Eukaryota; kingdom Metazoa; phylum Mollusca; class Bivalvia; order Mytilida; family Mytilidae; genus Mytilus; species Mytilus trossulus. The sequence goes on from NW_026963318.1 coordinate 2,656,655, forward strand.
TCAATTGACCCCCTAAGTAGTAATTGCCCTTTATTTTCAATTTTTAACAGTTTTCATGAAATTTGTAAAGTTTTACTAACTTTTTCCACTGTAACTACTGGGCCAAGTTTATTATAGATAGAGATAATTGTAAGCAGCAAGAATGATTAGTAAAGTATGATCTACAAACACATCACCATCACCAAAATACTATTGTGGCATAATTCCATATGATTCCTTTGTTTAATATTCACATAGACCAAGGTTAGCAACACGTGCTCTTTAGAGCCTCTAGTTCTTTTTAGCGATGGAGTTGGCAGTTCATTTTCGGTCTATATGAGTTCTACTGTCCATTTGGTATTTTTCATATTCCCTTTAAAAATTCGGAAATGTTTTGCTAAATATAGCTGAAGAAGTCCATTCATGGTGTTGTGTAGAAAATCCTAAGTATTTCGAAACATTTAAGTTTTTGTTAACAGTTAATCTATAGTTATGACCATATCAATGCTAATAGATGTCATTTCTCAATGATGCAAAGGCTTTTAATTTTGTTTTGCTGTCATTGAATATGTCAAAGGGTAAATGAAATACGATGTTAAAGAGCCTTTGGTAACCCTACAGTGTTTTGTTGTAATGTTAGAACACATGTGTTGATGCTCTTTAACGTGTTTTGTTTGTTTGTTATAAACTGTTTTCATAAAGCGAATTCAGTAAATATTATAATTTTTAAATACATGCCATGTGTAGGTCTCTTGGATTTTAAGAGCATGGTTTCACGACACTTTTACACTACTTTTTAAACATATTTAAGGTCAATAATGCAGCGTTGGCAGAATATAGCTCCTAATTATATTTAACTGAATAGTTAGTTTGAAATTTTAGAAGCAATGCATTAGGCAGCAACCATTTGATTTTCGGGGGGGCTATGTTTTTTTTTGGAAAAAAGGTTTGTTTCCAGTTTTTGGTGGAAAAAAATAATTTGTTTGTTTCACCCTCAGCTGCCACTATATGTAATGCTAAAATTGTTTTCGGTTTGCCGCTAAAAAAATAAATTGTTCTTCACGCAAGGCGGGAAAAAAAGTTTGTACAGAAAAAAAATCCATAGACCCCCAGACAATCAAATGGTTGCTGCCGTAGTAAAAACGTCCACAAATAATGAATAAAACCCCAGAGATATGTATAGACAAAGCAACCTAAACAACAAGTACGTCAGCATTATAAAATTCATTGCACATATTTAATATATATGATGCTTTGAATTTTGTTTGTTAGTGTAATTCTCATAAAACTACCGGATTGATTATCAATACTCATCGAGCAATTATACAACAGTTGTTTTGTTTTTATTAAAATATTTTATCAGTTTAGTACAACACGTCGACTTGCGTTAATAGGATACCAGTATTGTTTACACTGTTTTGGATTTTCTACTAGTTAGTAAGCAAAATAAATCAGTCAATGCTTTCTGGGAATCCTCAATGAATTAATAAATGGCAAAGCAAAATACGTCAATGTTGTCTAGAAATCGATCATTTATTGGTCTCAAAGTAAGTCCATTCCAGGGGTTTTCTGTGCTAAATGTTAATGCTGTCTGAAGAAATTAATTACACATTTGATAGACAGAAGTGGTGCAACCTCGCCGTCGAATATAAAGGAATGCACTGGGATATATAAGATGGTGTCAGACGAGAAGAGACTTTTTAAATTCCTCGAAAATCCACAGAAATATTAAATTTAAAGTAATTGATTGTAGACAGTAGAAAGAAGAATAACAAAAATACCAAACTCCAAGGAAAACTAAAATAGGAAAGTCCCTTATCAAATTGCAAAATCAAAGCTCAAAATAGAATATTGAGTATTAATCCAAGGACACAGTTATCATGCTTTGGTTTTCGTTGTCTACGAATACAGTCCCTAGTGTGAAGAGTGTATAACTTGATTTCTTTCCATACACTTTCCCAATGTGTTTCTTGATTTATTATGCATGCAGTATTAAGTAAGGGGATGAAACTGCAAGTATAAAAATTTGGCTACTGAATCTCTCTGTTAAGTAGTGATTTGATCCAGTTAAAAAAAGGTCAAAAATGAATATATATGTGGAGCTGACTAACTGAATGGTATACCCCTTCACACTGAATTTTCAATATTTTGAGTTAGAGCTGGAAGAAGTTTCTATAATTTTGACATTATTTGTCACAAAAGGTTACACTACACTGTTATTTTATTTTTAGATAGAGCAGATGCGATTTTTTTAAATTTGAATTTAACAGAAATGCACTACGAACAAATTGTGTTCTCGGGTCTAAGGATATTAGCACATTTCAAAGAAACTGCTTGACGATAACATGCGCAAATAACTCAATGAATTTTCATTAAAGTTTATAACATATTAATCATTAAATAATTTATGTAAAAAAAGCCATCATTGATTATTTTTTTTTTTTTTTTTTTTTTTTTTTTTTTTAAATACAGTGGTATATATACATGATATAACACCAGTACATTTTAAGGACGGGATAATTAATAAGACATGTTTTGTGAAGTGGTTGACGAAAGGTTAGCGTCTTATGTGATAACATTACTATTTGACAACAACTGTTCAAGATAATAAATGATTTTTGTTTTGGCGGGAGGGGGTGTTTAGTTTTGTCTTTCATTCAGTGGATAATATTACAATGAAAGTTTTATTGTTATATTTTTGTATAGATATGCATGATATACCGTTACTTTCTCTTGATATAATGATGTGTGTCCCGCGTTGGATTTCACTTAATAGATTTATGACAATTGACCACCGTTATACTACTGTTAACTTTATTTGATATTTCACAAATAATTAGAAGACACAAAGGCAATAAAACATTAATGGAGTCATTAAAGGAGCCTTCAAATGAGCAAGAACTGATACGTCGACAGGATAAGTGTATTCTGCTGTGCATGTCACATCGGTCATGTGAATGATATTCAAAAAGAATTTAAGGAGTGGATGGCCAAATACGATGAAAATTTCCTGCCATTCGAACCTGTCAAATCTCAGTTACATGTCACACTCCTGACATGAATACGGTTTAATACAACAAGTAAAGTGTAACTGTCTTTTTTCTAATTTTATGTCTAGGTTGAATTTTCTTATTCGATAAGTTTCCCTCATTTTTTGTTTTTTTTTACCAGGATTTATTATATCTCAATCAATTTATGACTTTTGAACAGCGGTATACTACTAACACGCATAAAAGTGCTCTCATAGTAATATATCGTATCCGCACAGAGTGGGGCACATATTGCTGATGTTTCTAATTTCTTTTCTTTTTGTCAACAAACTCACATCTCAGTTTTCTGCTTATTTCAGTGAAATAGCATTGACCACTGATGCACAATTGAAGACATATCTCTTATGTCTGCCTTTTTTACACACATACAAGTAAAGAGATGAAATTTAGTGGGCACTACCTGGGATGTATAGTGAATTCTTTTTCAGTTCCTGAAGAAACTGCATTTACAAGAACGAGTTAAGGATGAAGTCAAACTTGCATTAAAACCATTTTATAGTCATTGATCAGTATAAAGAAATAATGAGAAAGGCTGTTCCTAAGGTAATACATTTATATTATTTATTATATACTTACAAAAAAGAAGATGTGGTATGATTGCCAATGAGACAACTTTCCACAAAAGACCAAAATGACACAGAAATTAACAAATATAGGCCATCGTAAGGCCTTCAACAATGAGCAAAGCCCAAGCCGCATAGACAGCTATAAAAGGCCCAGAAATGACAATGGGTCATTGTTCAGTGATATTGTTTGCCTTAAATTAGTGGAGAATAAAGGCTTCTTCCCCTGGAGAAGAATCCCAATTTGAAAAAAAATGGCTATAAAAAATTATTCCCAAAAAGACAACTTCTTTCCCAAATAGTGCAGTCTCAGTAGTAATTGTGCATGAATACAAACTAAAAGACACTCATTTATTCCTAAAATGACTGTATGTGCAGATTTGAGGGTTTACAAAATGTTGTATTTATGTATCATCACTGACAAAAAGGGGTCTTATTTCAAAGCAGGGTTTGACTCTTGAAACGGGGTCTGTAAATTGAAGTTTCAGTCTATTTCATGGTTTATTCTAAATTTCCCAATTTGATGAAAATTGCGCATATTTTCCTAGTAAAGAAGGGTAGAGTTAGTTTTGAAAAAAGCCAACAATATCATTGCTGTTGCAAACGCTTAAAATTGTGAAAGAGGTAGAATCTACTCATGTGGTAGATAGGGACGTTGCGTCTCCTCTGGATGAAAGCAGTATCGAAATTCCTGGTTCTCCTGATGACTTCGATAAGGTTGTTTTCGGTTCAGAACAGAAAGAAAATTAAAAAAAAACGAAGAGATAGGCATGACAAGAAAGAAAAACGTAAAGACTAAAAGGTGAGAAATTCGTCATCGGCTGTGAAATTTAATGTTGCTAAAAAAAAACCTGTTATGACAGTTAATGATGAAAATTTAAAAGATGTGATTAGGAAACTTGAATTGGAAGATAAGCCTTCAGCAGCTGTGGAGCTGACTAATAAAGCGAAGGTAATTTCCAGCAAAGGGAGGCAACTTCTTAGATAATATTTGACTAAAATTTTAAAATGTGAACCCTTTTCAATTTGTTAGGTTAAATTTAGGAAAACGAACCCTTTTACATTTAATTTAATTTAATATATATATAAAAAAAATAATATTGTTTTTATTTTAAAATAGATATAAGACATAAGATGCTTTTACATATTTCAAAAAAATATATAAGTTGGTTGCATAGTTTTCTTAATAATTATATTTTATAGTCCTTGTCATTTCTGATCATGGCTTGTTTCTTGCTGATCTCAATTTGAAATGTTCATTCAAAACTGCATTTATATCTTTAAGTATTTCCCCTGTCATGGAGTGTACGTGTAAAACTGTAAAATTCAGAATTTTTTGCATATTCATAGAAAATTAATTTTGTTTACATACTGGTTCCAGTTATGCTCTCTGTGTTCCATCTCACAGAGACATAACTTGGGAATGGTACCAGTAAATTAACATGTGCTATTGTTTACATTAAAATCTGTGGTAACCTTTCATTCGAGTTAGGGGTAGTTAACAAAATTAGTGTTAGTTTAAACTCTGACAAGTTCAGGGCATATAAACGTTGAAAATATGCCGCACAGCCCTTTATTTTGACCTTTGAAAAAATTGTGGTGCATATGAACTTTCAATTCTAGGATAAGATTTTTTAAAACTTCATAGTAAAAGTTGTACAGTTTTAGCCATAAAGGAGTTCCTATGGGAAATTGCATTGTCAATATTTACAGAATTGTAACTTAAAAGTAAACTGTTTCTACAAAACTACGAAATATGTTTTGCTCTCCGACATTTCAATGACATTAAATGTGTAAATCAAAACAATGTTTTTTAAAAAAGAATGACTAAACCACTTTTATTGAAAACATGTCATTCCGTTTGAATGATTCAAATGGTTCTAATTTTGACCTAGAATAATTAGAAATTTAAGAACAAGTGAAATATGTACAAAAAAGTTCTTGAAAGTTCGCGTACCGATTTTTGAAGCGATCGTGAAGAGGATCGTGATAGATCTGATGCTACGAAAACGTACAAATCATTAATTGTAAACATGGTCATTTATATTTGTAATTGGTTAAGCAAATATTAGATTTACAGGTCTCATTCCACTTCTATTTGTTGGAAAAAAGGGCTATTACTGTTGAATGCAATAGCTTATGATTAGCTTATATGACCACACTGACTTTAGGTGCTTTATAGATATTTCAATCTTTTTTTTCGACCTTTATAAGTTTTGATTTCTTATACACATTGAGATTGAAATTATAACCTAATCGACTAAATTACAGTTCAAGCTAGACATTATACACAATTGTTCGCAAGGTACGTTAATTGGTAATTTCCCAACCAAATTGGTGCAATGACGTTCAGCTATGTAAACAGATTGATCAAACAATCAAGTAAAAATAACGTTATTTTGATACCTCTTAAGTTTATGTCAGCGCATCAAAGCCACGAAATAAACAATGGTTTCGCCAAAAGTGTCATGCTTTGAACGCATAAACGAAACTCTATATAACTGAAGGTACATGTAACAACCCTTAGACAAAATGCGTACAGCTGCATATATCAGGGTGGATGCATAAGCATGATAAATACATAATGTACTTTTGCTTTTCCAAAATTTACGGTCCAAAACGTCTTTTTATCTGGAAATCTACTCATTATAAGCATCTAGTTTTTTTGATAACTTTTTTAAAGAAAAGTGTTGAATTGAAAAAAAGATAAAATAATTACACGCTTCATCAAATTTTAAGTTTATGGTAAGTGAAATTTTGTTTTCTGATTATTGAGTCTAGTCCTGCACTGGACGATCGGGCTTTTTGATAGAAAATTTTCCCTTTTTTTCAAATAATGGATATGTACGCCTAAAGAGGACAATAGATGACAAATTCATGTTCATCTATCTAGCTAAAATTTTCACATTTGATTTATAAAATAATTAAACATATACTTAAATTTTAAAAGGTCTAACGTTAAATATCAATGCATATAGTCTATAATATACATTAGCATTTATTGTATATCTTAGCTTAGATGTCATCAAAATGACCATCGATGTGACCTGCGAGGACTGCTGACGGTTATATACCTAATATTAATATACATATGTGGCACTCACACCACATCTTCCTATATCTATGAATAGATGTCGAACTTGTCTTTACCTTATAAGAATTTTTAAAAATTGTAAACCTTTGTTTACTTTCAATGTTGCCATTCTTTTCCTTTTAATAACTGAACACACATAGTTCATGCGTAACAAATGTCTAGCTACGGGTGTCACACGACATTGGATTAGTTTAAACAGTATTTATTAATGAAAAATTACAAGATAAATATTACAATATTACATAAAGTTCAAATATGGGATTTGGAAACAAGTTTGAAAACACTTTTATAAATCCGTCTCCCTAAATGACATTGGATTCAATAAGGTCGAATTATTCACATGCCAATGAATAATGTTTAAGCAATTGTCCTCAATGCTCTTCAACTTTGTACTTATTTGGCTTTATAACTATTTTGATCTGAGCTTCACTGATGAGTGTTATGTAGACGAAACGCGCGTCTTGCGTATTAAATTATAATCCTTGTACCTTTGGAAACTATTTACACCACTGTTCAAGGTAATCTCGAGTCATTATTGTTTCTTTTATCTTTAATTGGTTTTTACTTGTCACCTGTTCAAATTATTCAAGTTTGTTTATTATCGGATTAACAGGGTTGTAAACATGTCATGTTATCGATGTAATGTCAAGTTTAACTGCAAAGATAAACAGTACGCTTTCAGTTAAAAGGTTGGATTTAGATTCGCGTGTATATATTTTTCGCGATAATAAACTAACCGCGAAATTCGTGAAAATAAACACACCGCGAAAATAAATACAATTACAGTATATGAAAAGTCAAGAGAGAATCATTTCCCGCCAAATTTCATATGACTTATATCTGTAATCAAGCACACGGACCCTTTATTATTTTCATTTTTTTTAGTTCCATGGCACAAACCGAAAAACGACCAAAGTTATCAACAGTAAACAAAACACGACATACAAAAGTTAACCAAGCGTTCACTATATACTGAGCAACACCACAACAATTCGGGTATACCTCAGGTGTTATTGAAGGACAAGTTGAATCTGCTCCGCATTGGACATCCGTAGGTTTGTATAGTCCGTGTTTTTTTTTATATTTGATATTTCCCTTATTTTCAGTCTTCTTAATTCTGTTAAATACAAGTATTGGATTATTTTAATAAATTCGTTATTCCGGTCAAGCAGATTTCTTAAAGAGTCTGGCCGTTTTTAAGATCCCTGGCTGATTGGATATCAAAGGAAGCATACGTAATTCAAGAATTTAATCTCATTGAATATTCCTGCTGATGTCTTAAAAAGTTATTAAGAAGCAATAGAAGTGTACCGTTGTTGATATTTTACAAACCAATTAGAAAGACAAAAATGTAATAAAAAAGAGACCAATGCATGAACCCGAACATAAACTTCAATGGATAAGTCTGTCTCCTGTTGTGCATATATTACCAGCCATGTGAATCAAACCTAGTTCAAAACTTAACAATTGGTTACTATACTTTTTTTGATATCGTAAGATATTAGATCCACGAAAACAGTGGTATTTATTTGAAACACGTGTACATCGTTTAGGTCAACTGAATTAAGACTTTTAAACTGATTCAATGTCGATTACCGTTGTTGTTTCTAATAACTATGTAATATAATAATTAAGATATTTGAACGCCATACTCTGGGGCAGAAGGTATGTTATTGCTTGGAAACACGACAATTAATGAGCTGCCATAATATCACATCTTAACAGACAGAGGACAAAATACCCTGACGATTTTATGATATGTTTTCTCATGAAAAGAATAAAATCGTGCACAGAAGACTAAGTTTATGTTAATACATGCATTGTTTCAAGAATGTGATACCCATAAATTTTCACCAGTCATTCGTTTAATATGACTTTATTACCAAAATTTATTATAAATTTGATTATTTTTGTATTTATTGTTACTATTCTTCATTGGCTAGATGTATAGGATGAGTGTTGACATGGTACACGAACAAATAAGTAACTTACATTGTATCTCGACAACTAATTGTAGGTCAATATAAGCTGCTGGTACAAGCGTATTTCTACAAATTTTCATAATGAGAAAACCACGCTTTTACAATCTTAGCATAAAGCACATTTATCACACACAAACATCTTTTATATGGTTAATGAATATGTATATTTCAAATAGTGATAGCTAACAAAACAATCATTTAAAACAAGACTGTGACATTGTAGTAAGAATGCATACGTCTTCGGATTTTTTTCTAATCTTTTGTTTATGCTTCATTGTCATATATATGGTGTGATGTTCTCTTGATGTATTTAATTAATAAACTGTAAATTGTATTTGCGGCAGACTCGCGTTTTGTCTACTCATCAATGACGAATACAAAAAAAGGCCAAAATAGAATATAAAGTTGAAGTTGAAGATATACAACAGAATTCAAACGTACGCTATCCTCAAATATTTGATAAATTTTGAGCATGCCTTTATGTTTATCAAGTTTTCATAACAAATGTTTGCTAGCAATCTTTGATTTATTGACTTCTAAATTTGTCCTGATATGAACCAGAACCATAAATTTTGAACGGACACATACTTTTCTTAAAGCTATGATTGTGGTAGCACTCCACAGTTCGGTGTGTAGGTTTGCATTTTGGTCCCTGTAGATTTTGTTTTAAATATGAGACCTAGTGTGTAATAAAATTAATTTTTTGAAAGCTGGAGATTATAAGTACCTTAACAGTGGGTTTATATTAACATCAAGATTATGTAATATATGTAATATTTTCTGTGTGAAAGTCCGTATTTGCATATCCATACAAACATTGGTCAGGCAATTATTGTGATATTTTTTTCCAACTTTTAGTCTCAATAACTTTGTGATAAAATTTTATCAAAAAATGAGGCGATCTTTTATTTGATCATAAGGTAGATTAATTTCAACAGTTTCTGAAAAGGTATCCCTCAAAGGTATTGAAATTCTATTTTGATCCAAAGTTAGTGGGGATATGTGACATTTTCACCCCTCTTTTTGCAATATTGTCTGGTTAAAAAATGCAGACTTTTGCCATGGAAACATAACAAAGGAATTATATTTCGTCCTTTTAACTTTTGAAAATCAAATTTATAGAAGATACTGATTACATAAATATGCACATGTATAACACAAACATTTAGGTTTATGTATTAGAAAGCCAGGAATAGAAGATGATAAAACATTTTGTGGTTCAATTTTAATTTTAACTTCTAACTGAGGAGTGCTATCTGTCGACCTCAAGACAGAAAAAGTAGAATATCATTTTCTAGGCTGTAGGTTGACCTTGTGTGTACCAATGACAGAAGTAAGTTATATTTGGAGCACGACCATAGGTTGTAAGGGTAACACTTTTTGTTAAATTAATTTATGAATATCTGCAATTTTGTCAATTCATAATATAAATTTTGACACACGGGAATCTTTTTTCTAATGAATCCTCTGTTAATATTGTTGCCTTTAAAACAAAACTACCGTGTTCCCTAGTACATGGATATGTTCCTAACTGGAGAATGTCATCGTCTGGGGTTCAAATAGTATAAATAGTACCCTTACTTTTGGATCATTTGTATAGTTATATAGAAATATATTATGTAAAGTTCTAAATAATTGCATGACACAGCTAGCGAGAAAAAATATTAAATAGAAAGTATCTTATTTCCAATTTTTATAGATTTTACCAGAAAACACCGTTGTTTGTTGTTTATGATATCAACCAAATTATATATTACGTTTTAAAGTGTCAAACGTGAGACTTACGTATTTATATTTTTGAAATTGCAAAGAACTCAAACAAAAAAAATATTATCAAAAAGGTTAGACCAAGTTGAAATGATCTAAAACTACGAAGATCAATAACCAGGAGATCGTAGGAGTTTGGATACATCAAGTTAAATGAAAACAAAACACGAACAATTGTAACGTCGTGAAGTTGCGTAGAAACTAATCAACAAACATATTTGCGACTTATTATGTTTAAATATTTATAATTAGTTAAATATATGACTTTAATATTAGAAATAACACTAATTATATTTTGCCTGTATCTTCATAAAGTCTAATTTTCACTATATATTCATCATGCATCATATAGATAAGACTCATATTCATCGAATGAAATATATACAAGAAAATGTCATCATAATTTGCCGATATTTTAATTTGGAATATATTTATTATTCATTATATGTTTCAAATTCATATGGATTTATTTCGTTTATTTGTTGATAAATGTTAAAAATAAAGTAAATAGTTCCAATATATCTATGCAAACAATGGAAATCTGATACATATAAAAATGTAGTTAAACTGTTTTCTGTCATAGGCTTAATGTACTGTGTAATTATTTGATGTGCAAATATTCATTATGTACTTCATATAGAATTTTTTTTTTTATTTTGATTAATATCTCCAATAAAATCGTAATAAATTTTGTAAGTGGTGCACCATTCCAAGCCTGGAAATCTATCAGTGTTTCGTAAAATCAGGTTTTTTTTTTAAATAGTTTGAAAACATCTTTTTCTACAGACTTCTTAAAATATCTGACCAATTTATTTAAAGCTTATTATAACTAGTTATACGAAGATGTGGGATGTACAGTTATTAAATTGGCATGATAAAAATAATTTAGATCAATTCCTTTGTTAAAAAAGTATTTGCCTTACCTTCCTTAAACCCAAAAATATGTATCCACAATGACATAAAGTTGGAATGATTCTGCCAATCTGTCAGTCCATGAAGACTGAGGAATACTAATGTAAAGAATAGAGAAATTATATATATTATAACATGAAGAGGAACTCGACTTTGATTGTATGTATACAAACAGATCTTATCAAAATAAGTTGTTTTACCGTAATATTAAATCCCGTTTTCAAATGCTAATAAAATCGGTATTATAATTTTAAAAGAGGCTTATTTTAGCTTTAGATACAATTGATCATAAAGGTCTGATATCCAAATAAAAGCTCGTGTTACTAAAAAAGCTTTTAACATTGGTTTACTGATTTCTATAAAAAAAAAAAACACCAGGATACGGAGAGCATACATGTTTGCAATGCAAGAAAACAATTCGTCACTTGGTGATATTTCAGCTGGTGTTCAGCAAGAATCTGTACCGGACCATCTGTGATTTGGGTATTAATTATATACGCAATATATCACGGTGAAGACTTTTTACCAGTGGCACGCTTTAACATAATTCAGTTAGTATTGTAACGAATGAGAACATAACATGAAATAAACCTCCGTAGTAAATTCCCGTTGAGGAAAATTAACCTCCTCGATGTGGCAAATTCAACCAGATGTTAGTTTTTTTACTCTTCATTACTTATTCAAGTTACACAATGAAATATTATATAATGGAATACGCATTTTTCAAATTCTTCTTGTTGCAGTATTAACCGTTAAAGTGGTGTGAACGTTATCATGATTTAAAAATTTGATATTAAAAGAAGGGGGCCGAATTTAGGTAGTGGTGTCAACATACCATACATTAAAAAAGATTGTAGCAAATCTCTTCTAAAATATGTTATGTATTCAAGATACTTAGTGGAGCGTTAAAACTTTCGAAAGTAGTTTAAATGGTACCACATTTTAACCTAGTTCTGTTTCCAACATATTATTTACATTCAATACATTTATTGCAGTATTATCACTTGTTTAAGTACTAGTAGTGTGAATACTTTTATAAGGTTTAAAACTATCTATTAAGGTAGGGTTTCAAGTTTATATCGTATTGCAGTCAAACAAGCATTGCTAATAAGATGTATAAATAAAGTGTTTTTGAATTTATGTTTTGAATTTGAAACCATCATATTTAAATGCTGTAATTAACACTATTACCTTCTTGGTGGAATAACAACATCTTAGCTAAGAAAAAAAGCGTTTTAAAATCTTTTCAAACATACGTTTTGGCATTCCAGTATAATGCTGAAATAAGGATTCAGTAGGACCAATAAGTAAGAAAAGATAACTAACCATCATTACTAAGCAATGGTATTTTAAACCTGGTATCATAGATAATTAAACACTTTATAGACCTTAGATCCTCAAATTGCAATAGATATTTAAAATATTTAGTAATAATGGTTTGATAATTCTTTTCGTTATCAAAATGTTTGCAAAACATTTAGGATTTTCTTTACATATGTAATATATTTAATAAATTAAATATGATCCCTATAATATTTCCATTTTGCGTTACTAATGAAGGTAAGTCTTAGATGCTCATATTTTGATGTGTTAATCATTAAAGGGTTTGTATTTTTGGAATACCTTAAATCTTGAATTCGACACTTGTGCTTATAAATAGTCTATATGAACTATATATTTCGTTGAACACTTAAAGTTGATAACTTGTTTTAATTTAACACAAATTTGAAAAAGAAACTTATCCAAGTTAAGATACAATTGATTATTATCTGTTTGATTCAGGAAAATGTAATACTATTTTAACTCCATGGCAATCCTCTAACTAACATTATAATGTATCAGTGTCGCTATAAGTAGCAAACAAATATTGACGATGTTTAAAATCAAATTCTTCAAAATATACACATACAAAATGATTCATATAAGAAAAAAAAGTATCTTCAATATAAACGCAATCCTCTAACTAACATTATAAAGTATCAGTGTCGCTATAAGTAGCAAACAAATATTGACGATGTTTAAAATCAAATTCTTCAAAATATACACATACAAAATGATTGATATAAGAAAAAAAAGTATCTTCAGTATAAACGTAATAGCAGTTAAATAAATATATGTATTGTCACTTTATGAGCGTTAAATGAAGCCATGAGGGAATAAGGCAGCTATCACACACATTATCTGACTCAGAAAAAATATATGGACAAGATTGAATATATAACGTGTCACTGTATTCAAATATTTGTCATGATTTATTGGAATGATTGTGTGAATTTAAATTCAGCTGTGTATGTTTGTGATGCAAACATGTAATTCCAATTATTGGGAAAGTTTATATGAAATTATCTTAACGTTAATACGTGTGCTATTTACTCTACACACTAATGTTGTCGTTTGTTATATATGCTTACACAGTTTAAGTTGCTGGGTCAAAATTGGTGTTTCAATAACCAATTATTGGTTATAATATTTGCCACTTGATCACATATCCTTACCCACTCATTTTTTTATTCCTTACATATGTGTTTTTCTACTCTTATGACAGCAATTGACCTTATGTTCCGTTTTTATATTTGATTTAAAAAAATTGATATAATTGGTTCTATTTTTAACGGTAATTACAGAAAAACTATAATAAACAGTAACTTTCTTTCAAACAAGGTGTTGATAAGAACTTGTTTTGATTCTTTCTGTGGCTCATTAACAACATGTTCCAAAATTTCATCATATTTTCCCCGGTTCCGTATGTTGCACTTTAATTTTCCCTCAATTATTTGAAGTAACTTTTGTGTGCATGTTTGCTCTTGATTTAAAGACATCTGTGCCTGAGCCATCGTTCTATAGTACGGTATGTCAGAAGTATAGTGCATGAAAACTGGTTACTTAATAAAGGCTAGATTTATCTCAAGCTTATTGAGTGTTACTGTTGTAGGCTTTTTTCACAGAAATTCTTAATAAAAATGAATGAATTTATTTTACAATTTCCCTGAATTTAATCAGTGAATCTGTAAAAAAGACTTTAATTATTTCAGGGATTTTGTAAAATCACTAGTCAAAATCAGGGATTTTATAAAATAACTAATAAGTTCAGTGATTTTACAAATTCCCTGCAATTTCAGTGATTTTACAAAATCTCTGATTTCACAAATTCCCTGTAACATATACACCTAAAACTCAATATATAGGCTGCATGGTTGTCTACAATTCCTAATATCCACGTCATTTGAACTTTGTTGGGTTATTGACAATCATATCACGTATCCTTATTTCTACAATTGTAAATCCTTTCACATTTGAATCATTTGCGTAGAAAGGTTTTTAATTTGACATCCCAAGTAGTGACCACTAAAACTAAAACTTCATCTGATATAGTATAAATGGTCAAAGTTTTATTTTTCTAGAATAAAAAACACCCGAGATGTGAAACTTTTTGACAATAGAAAAGAGATGAGGAACATCAACAATATGTGCCTCACACTGAGAGTGACATGGATATGAAATAATACTTTAATAGTTCTTTAAATCATGGTGTACCTATTTTTTTTTTGTGGATGGTCTTATCCACGAATACAAGTGTCGAACGGAATATAAGTGCTGTTGTCAAAATTAAGACAAGAAAAATCACTGTTACCGTAGGCTTGACTACATGGATACGGGCATGTGATCTAGAGGATACATCGAATATCGGCAAACGCACTATGAACTGAATATACAACTTAAGACAGGATTTTACCAATTCAATAGTTAAACTTTACAAGTTTTAATCCACATGAAAATTAGTTTCGATCGATAAAAAATCATACTTCCGGTTATGATTTGCGACGATGAAGTGTCTATTTGTTCTCCTTATAGTTTTCATACAAAAAATAAAGCATTTAATTTTGAGGTTACTAACTATATCATAATAATGAATACTACTATCTAAATCAGACACAATACAATATTTCGTTTGACACTTACACTCGTAGATAAAACCATCCACGAAAACCATGAGAATAGGCACCCTTTGATTAAAAGAACACTTAAAGTATTATATCGTATCCATGTCACTCTCTTTTCTTTTCTATTGTCAAAAAGTTTCAGATTTCGGTTATTTCTTATTCTAGAAAAATATTAACCTTGACCATTAATACTATATCAGCTCAACACCTACCTCTAATGTTCGTATGTTTTACATAAACAATAGTAATGTAAGGAGATGAAGTTTTAGTTTTAGTAGTTACTACTTGGGATGATAAATAAACTTTCCACGCAAATGATTCAAATGTGAAAGGGTGTACAATTATAGAAATAAGGATACGCTATATGATTTTCAATGAGACTATAACCCAACAAAGTTCAAATGACTTGGATGTAAGGAATCGTAGACAGCCATACAGCCTTCAATATTTAGCTATTACATGTGTATATACATTCATAGTTCATCCAGCTCCACATGTGATCCATAGTTCACCATGTTCATAGATATAAAGATTCTACCACTGCATCAAGTGTGATATGATATCCACTAGAGACAATTAAATTTTCAAATTTAAAACGCGAGGCTTGCCGAGCGTTTTAAATATTTTAAATTTAACTGCTCTAGAGAGAGGATACATATATGATTACATGAAATTTGGTGGTGGAATCTGTTTCTCTTATGATTTTTAAACAATATGCGGGTAAATTTATTCCTTCTTTCCAATAAGCTGCAAAAAGATGTGTTCATTCTATGTGACGTCATGAGGCAAGGGCACAATAGGTAATCCAGAGGATAGGAACAAAATTCGATGTCATAATCGAATTTTGACGAATGAAGAACTGAGATCAAACGAACCACACGTTAAATATATAAAAATAATCAACATGTAAGGAAAAGGAAAAATCGGGTTAGAATCAGAGAAATAGATTTATACACGAATTTCAGTGTCCAACAAAATATAAGAATTGTTGTTGAAATCAAGACATGGAAATGTCTCCATAACCGTATGTTTGACTAAATGGATACGGGCATATGATTCAGCAAATACCATATGAACTATAGATCACATGAGATCACCCCGGTTTTTGGTGGGGTTTGTGTTTCTCAGTCTTTATTTTCTATATTGTGTTTAGTGTACTATTGTTTCTCTGTATGTATGTTTTTGTTTTTTTAGACATGGTGTTTATTTTCAACTTATGTTTTGAATGTATCTCTTGTATCTTTAACCTCCCTTTCAAGGCTGATAGGGTCCGACAAAACAAAGAGATATACTTCTAAACCACCAGAGCAAATATTTACTGTGTTTTGGCTGACAATGTTCACACAATTGTCATGAGAAGACGACATGATTCAAGACGTTTTATAGCGGTATGGACAGTTTTTTTTATATATGCTATTATGAAGATGGTGACAAATATTTTATTCCAAAAAGATTTCGGATGAATCAGTCAATATCAAGTAAAAATATTTTTAAGCCAAAATTTCCTTTATTAGCACATATAACATTAAAAAGCATTTATGCACAATTATATATTTATGAAGACAAATATGTAAGGCTAAAACTAATTGATAAGGAATATACACGCATTTGAATTAATACATCAATAAAAAACTATACAATTTATTTTAAAGATGCAAAATATAAAGAATATTTCATGTTAAATGCTTATAACAAAATGTTTTGTTTGTAAAGCAAACGATGTTCATAGAATCTTGAACTTTTCTTTAAAATCAAAAGCTTTTTTAAATTAATTATAATATCATAATAATTTCCACAACTTTTTTACTAGTTGTTTGTTATATAGCCCAAATAAAATTATTAGAATAAAATGACTCACTTGACTTAAATTTTGATTTAATATTTTGCAGTTCTAGTAAAAAAAAATCGATCGTTCCGAATGTAAGGTAAAACTATTTATGTTCTTTAGAAGCACAACATAAAATGGCATCTATAAAGAAATATGTACAATGGTGTGTTATATACATCTTAAAACATTTAAAAAAAATAAATAGACCAATGAAGGTTACGTAAGCAGAAGTATAAAAGTAAAGTATTTAATCTATCAATAACAGGACACAATGTAAGAGAAAAATGACGATTTTAATGGAGACCATTTATTAATTATCATTCGACTGTTACAATATTCTATACATCCAACGTAGCAAGTTAAATCACCTCACACGTTAAACATTGTTATGTCCATTTTTTTCAGGTTAAAACTATTTATATTCAAAGGTATAAAACTATGATTAAGGTGGTACCTAACACTACAGGGAGATAATTCTGTTAAATCAGCTAAACGTTTTAATCACATTGTATTGTTAAGGAAATATTAAGCTTCTCGATGATCAAAATAAGGGTTTGTCAAACTGCCATATATCCAACCAATTTTGTCCGAGAAAGTGGTGGCTCAAGTTTTTTGAAATTTTTCTATTTTTTTCAAAGGGTCAAAGTAAATGTTATAACAAAATTTTAGTCAAGGCGTTGGGTACCACCTTAAGTGACTGAATCCCACAAATAATGGTGAGGACAAATTACCCGGATGAGTAGTCTCCTTCTACTTATTGAGTAGCACAGGACGTACATGTATTGCTCGTAAAGAGTAAGACTCGAATAACCCGTTTTCTGTTAAAAGTAAAGAAAAGGAGGACGATGTGGTCACAGCATACGAAACATACACATGGTCATTTGTGAAACAGGTGTTCCATAACATTCACCTAATTTCAATTTGAATAGGGACCAAATCAGCTATATCATTACGTAAGTTTGGGAATATGTCATGAATTTGGAGATTTGCATGTAATATGCATATGTCACTGAAATTATACATCGTAAATCAAGAATTGTATAGCGCAGTTTAAAATCATTTATGCTTGTAGTCTAGATCTACCATCATACTATGAAAACACAAATCTTCGAAGAGAATTGCTTTTAACTCTTGAATCAGGTTTATATAAATGATTTAATGATATGTTATGTACTATGATTAGTAGTATTTACTCATTTAAATTAATACATTAATGAAAAATAATACAATTTATTATCAAAATGCAAAATATGAAAAGACTATTTTATGTTGAATGATCATAACAAAATGTGTTGTTTGTAAAGTTACGATGTTGATAGAATCTTGAACTTTTCTTTACAATCAAAAGCTTTTTTCCCATATGACATTTTTGATAAAAAAAAAAAAATTATAACATGACATTAATTTCCACAATATTTTTCCTATCTAATTTTAATGTAGCTCAAATGAAAATGTCAAACTAAAAAAGACCAAGTAACTTGACTTAAATTTTGATTTATTATTTTGCAAAAAAGTGATCGTTCCGGATGTAGGTAAAATCATTAATGTGTTTGTGGACGCACTATATACATTGAACTATATTAAGAAAAATTTACATTTGTAGGTTAACATATAATGAAGTGTTATATACCTCTTAAAAATGAAACACAATAATAAAACATTTGAGGTTACGGAAGCAGCAGTATAAAAGTATTAGTATTAAACTAAGTAATAACAGGACATAATGTAAGAGACAAAGATGACGATTTTAATGGGACCTTCAATTTATTAAGATTCCACATCTGCAATATTCTTTTCATCAAACGTAGCAAGTTAAATGCGTTACCGCCTTACAAATGTCTACTGTAAACCATTTTTTTTTAACAAAATGAACAGCAGTAAAATGATTATTAATGTAAATTTCAAAATTTTGAAATGAGCATTTTTTTATGTTTTTAATTCACATCGAATTTGTAAAGATTCTTTAAATTATTTTTGTATTAATACGTTTTGTACTAAATATAATTTTTTGCACGACTAAAAATGTATATGAATTTTGTCTTGATAACTTTTGTAACCATAAAAGAGCAGTTGAATCTACACTTTTTACTACTTTACTGTTTGAAAAAGAAATCGAAAATATAAAACTTGGGTTATTATTATTGTTAAACATGTTAAATATCAAAACTGATCCCTAAAGTTCGACGTTATAATTGATAACATATTTGTGTTGTTGGGTGATTGATATTCAACCAAAAACCTGTATAAAAAAGGTTACTTAGAGTTCACGCCTACTGGTTGTAGTTACATATAGTAGAATTAAAATTGAGAATGGAAGTGTGGAATGTGTCAAAGTGACAACAACCCAACCATAGAAGGCTTCCAATCGTTGAAGAGCTATATGTCAAAAATACCTAAAATAAATAGCCAAATTCATCTAAAGCTAACTTTGCCTGAGGGAGTTGAAACCTTAGTTTCATAATAATTTCCAAACTCCCGCACCCGGAGGCGTCCTTCAGCTGGCCCCTAAACAAATATGTACACTAGTTAAGTGATAATGGACGTCATACTAAACTCCGAATTATACACAAGAAACTTAAATTAAAAATCATACAAGACTAACAAAGGCCAGAGGCTCCTGGCTTGGGACAGGCGCAAAACTACGGCGGGGTTAAACATATTGTTTGAGATCTCAACCCTCCCCAATACCTCTAGCCAATATATAAAAAAAAACCGCACAACAATACGCACAGTAAAACTAAGTTTAAGAGAAGTCCAAGTCTTTAAGATATATTAATACAAAAAATGAAAGGAAGAAAACAAAACCTTGTAAGTTCTTTACATATCACTTAAAGATATATTGAATATATCCTGTCACTCAATTACCGACATAACAATTTGTTATTGCATCTCATAAATCCAAGTGAAGTTAAAACTAATGATACTACTTAGATAAAAAGGTTTTGATATTTTTTTCTCAATATTGACACAGAAGGAATACTTCAAAATAGAGCTGTGACATTGTGATAATTTCACCTTACCCACTGTTAACTTCCCATTCCCCAGCAGAAACACTCCACTCCATCGTGTGATATTGACGTATCTCAATTGTAATTCGATACGAGCATACATATTTACATCATGCGGGTTTCACTGAAAGGGTTATGCCTTTGACGTTAAATATTTTGCAGGAAGGATTTGAGGGAAAACAGTACCTGGAGCCGCTTACCTTCTCTGACCACCCGATCTCGATTTTTAAAGTTGCATGTAAAATAAATTTTATTGTTTTTTTCTTTTCTAAATGGATTCACTATATTAGATCATCGCTAATTTACATCTGTCTTTAAAATCCCAATAGTAAATCACCAAGTTTATGCAAAGAAGTTTTAAAACATCAAATGATATCGTTATCCCGGACTGTTTTCTTTCAATTAGTTATCTAGAAATAACACCCAAGACAGGCAGTTTTCCCATTGAAACATTTACTGTAGAATTTCCATCCGGCTTCAGTGTGATGTGGTATGTCTGTCACAACGTCTGATCCAAACCAGAGAAGTTCACATCTAAAATGTATACAATGACTGTTGTTTTAAAAAATACATTTGATAAAATTGAACTCTACAGAAAAATTCAAACTAATGGAAAACAACTATGATATTCCTGACTAAGGTAGTTAATTATGTATCACATAGTATATTAAATCTGCTTTTATAGTTGTAAAACTCTAACTTGTGTGATAGTCGCATATAATTCAATTATTTTGAAAACAATGTGTGAGCACAGACATAATAGGTATTAATGTAATAATAACTATTTAGAGGTCAACATGTTTTATAATCTTAATCACCATAAATACATATAATCATGCCAACTAAGAACACAAAATTATACGCATGCAGTCACCTTATTGAAAACTAAAATAGGGTGCTTTGAATACACAGAAAACTAGTTATGAGCCTTGTTAAAAATATTTTCTGTAACAAATGTAGTGTATAGTAAGGATGTACTTAGGTGAGGTTTTTGGAATTTGTGTCAAATGTTCAGACTCTACAATACTATGTAAAATACCTTGTATAATAACACCCATTTATCTTTTCATATAAGACTTAAATAAATAGCTCATATAAGGTCATACACAAGAATTAAAGCTTATTTTAGATATATTTTTTTTTAATTTGAGACCCAAATACTACCAATGCAAATATAAGGTAAACGTCCTAGTCAGCCTTTTACTGTCATATTTTAAAAATCAAATACCTTGAAAAGGAGCTCCATGCCTTATCAATATTTTTAGCTTATTGTTTTCCGTAACAAATGGTCTTCCGACTTATAATAACAATCTAAATTCGTGATTAAAGAACATCCTTAAAATATACCTTACTGTATGCATTTTCTGTATCATAATCATCTTTAATTGTCACCATTGTATACCAATACGACACTATAGAATGTATTTTATTAAATGAGTTATCGATTTAACATTAACTTGTTCGTGTCTCCTTAAGTGTGTCCTTCATTTTCTATTTTCAGAACCAAAAGAACGGGTTTCTTACTTCAAATATCGTAAGTCCAGGTTTTAAAAAAGTGTAGCAAACGACTAGTATGAAATTTTTTTTTTTCATACATCCCGAATTCCGGACTTATGTGTAACCAAACTTATAAACACATAAATAGTTTTCAAAAACATGATATGTGTAACCAAACTTATAAACACATAAATGGTTTTTAAAAACATAATATGTGTAACCAAACTTATAAATACATAAATGGTTTTTAAAAACATAATATGTGTAACCAAACTAAACAAATAAATGTCATTTGAAACATAAGATGTGTAACCAAACTAAACAAATAAATGTCATTTAAAACATAAGATGTGTAACCAAACTAAACAAATAAATGTCATTTAAAACATAAGATGTGTAACCAAACTAAACAAATAAATGTCATTTAAAACATAAGATGTGTAACCAAACTAAACAAATAAATGTCATTTGAAACATAAGATGTGTAACCAAGCTAAACAAATAAATGTCATTTAAAACATAAGATGTGTAACCAAACTAAACAAATAAATGTCATTTGAAACATAAGATGTGTAACCAAGCTAAACAAATAAATGTCATTTAAAACATAATATGTGTAACCAAGCTAAACAAATAAATGTCATTTAAAACATAAGATGTGTAACCAAACTAAACAAATAAATGTCATTTAAAACATAATATGTGTAACCAAGCTAAACAAATAAATGTCATTTAAATCATAATATGTGTAACCAAACTAAACAAATAAATGTCATTTAAAACATAATATGTGTAACCAAACTAAACAAATAAATGTCATTTAAAACATAATATGTGTAACCAAACTAAACAAATAAATGTCATTTAAATCATAATATGTGTAACCAAACCAAACAAATAAATGTCATTAAAAAACATATTATGTGTAACCAAACCAAACAAATAAATGTGTAAGTGTAAAGAAGTATTTTTGACAACACAAACCTGTTCATGGCGCTGTTGAAATTATAACCCATACAAGTCTTTGACATTCCACAGCTAGTAGCACATCTCATTTCTGAACATTTTATTTCACCGACAACAACCATGTCAGACTTGGTATTATCCATACTACAGCTGTCAAAATATCCAGCAAATTTGTCTGAAACTGTATCAAATTGTTTTATCTATTTATTCGAAAGAATTATTCAAAATCCTGTAGCATATAAAGAAGTTTTTTTTCGAACATTACAAAGGTAACTGGATACGAATTCATTTAAAACAAACATAAATGTTACACAATACTAAGTCGGGTACAGTTTCATATTTGTATAAAAAAAATGTTTAACTGCATATGTTATAATCAAGTGACCGTGTGATGTTGTCAAGAAATCAAAGCTTTTAATATTATTGTTATGTCATTCATAAGCTTTATTTTTTGCATTTATCCAAGACATGAGATAAAGGAGTAATGACACTTCTTTCAATTGTTTTGTTTCATATCTGTTAGGTTCTATGAACAGAATTGTATGCAATCTTAAACGGTATGCTTATGTACTAAAATATGAAATTATAAAGAGAAAGTTTTTGAATTATATTTGTCTTATGCGTCGATGAAGCATGTTCTATAAGTATAAAGGCCAAACAACTTCTATAGAAAAAACAACAATTAAAATGGTATATACTTGGCTATACATGGACTTATTACAAGACTGTTGGAAAAATTGATGTTCCCGTGGCAATACAAACATAAAGAAACTGCGCAAACAGCGCACGACATACTTTTATTGTTCATATTGAAATTGTAATTCCAAAGAAAACATGGGTTATTTCGAATGAATTGAATCATTTTTAAATTTTACGGACGCCATCACGAGTTGGTTGAACATTATGGAATAACCGTTTCACAAATGATATCGGATATGTTCGGATCGGATATGTTCCTTACAGACCTCTTACCTTTCATGAATGTGACCTACCAAATAAGACTATTTACCGGATGTGTTATCACATAAGCAACATGATGGGTGCCACATATGGAGCAGGATCTGCTTACCCTTTCGGAGCACCTGAGATCACCCCTAGTTTTTGGTGGGGTTTGTGTTGTTCCTTATTTAGTTTTCTATGCTATGTCATGTGTACTATTGTTTGTCTTTTTCATTTTTAGCCTTGGCGTTGTCAGTTTATTTTCGATTTATGAGTTTGACTATCCTCTGGTATCTTTCGTCCCTCTTTTGTACAAAATCCAAGAATTATGTAAAAAAAGGATATTATCATTTGTGTGTATGACCTTTAAAAAAGAATATTGTGAAAATGCTGGACTGATAATATATATTATTAAACGTGTTTTAATTGTATATAAACATATATTTATTTGAATATTGCCGGATGGTCAACTTCTCGGTGTGCACAAAAACTAATAAATACAGTGACTTTCATACTCATGATTCAAAACCATTTATAATTTGCAAACGATAAGGGCCGTTTTATATGTATATCTGGGGAATGGTTACCTATGAAATACTTTGATTATCCTGTCATATAGAGTTTACATCCACCACGACACTGTTCTGAACGTTCACTTTGAGATCTCAATGTTTGTTTAAGTTAATACCTTATTAATGCTTAGAAATGTAGTATGCCTCCCTTTTCATTAACATTGTCTATATTTATGACAGAACATATAGAAATGTCTTAGTTTTATTTATAAAATATAATTCGGACAAGAAGGACGAAGTAAGGACAAAATTTAATAACGTTTCTTTATTCAAGAATAACGAAATCTGTTTGTCTTTCTAAAGGTTACTAACAAAAAGACGCAAGAAACGTTCCTTTCGAATATATGATTTAACGTTTTCTCTTACGTCATCGTTAATACAATAATACACGGATAGGAGCCTTTAGAATACCATGTAAGTCTGACTCAATCCTTTGAACCGTCAACTACCTTTTTTATTCACAACCAGTTGTATTGTGTTATCTGTTGGATGCTGAATGTGTATTTGTTGTTATTGAAATAACAAGTCAAAATACTGCTGCAATATTTATTATTGTTACGTAACTCGTTTATTACAAATCTGTTTCTTCATACTGACATGCAGTTAAGACATATTAAGTTGTTACTAGTGTAGCTGAATGACAAACCGATTAATAAATCAAAATGGTGCTTCATTTCCTAATAACCAAAATGAAATAAACTTAGGATGAGATCAATCCAGACATACCAGAGTCAGAACGCAATTTGTGAAATATTGCTTTAAATATGACAGTTAAAATCCGTAACTCTGGTACAATAAATTGGAAAAAAATATATAAAAAAGATCAATCCCTCGTAACCAGAATATGATTAACCAAATTGGTATAAGCACTCTATATACAACTCCGCGTGATAGGACGCACCAGTTTTAATATTACCAGTTCTTTAACATAAAATCTGGAGTCATTCTTTGAAGCAACTTTTCTTTAACAGTCAGTACTAAATACTTGGGCTTATAAGAGCACTAACATATATTAAAAGGGTTGTAATTATTAAAACTTTAGCACTTCCCATTTTAGTTCAAGTTCTGACTGTCCTTCCTAACCCCCCAGAAGGGGTTTTGAAGGAGATTCAGAATATATTTTTCAACTTTTTATGGAAAGGTAAACTGGATTAAGTGAAAAGGGCAGTGATAATGTCCGAACACTGTGATGGTGGTCTTAAGATGCATAATATTTATTATTTTTGCTATAGTGTAAAAATGTTTTGGCTGTATAAATTATTAGACGACCAAAATTACTCTCCTTGGAAAGTCTTGCTACTTAGTTAATCCGTTTTGGCATGATATCCTGGTAAATTTTTCCAAGTTAAAAATTAAGCTTAAAGCTAAAAACAATGCTGAAATTCTGGCCCAGTCCATATGGCTGAACTCGAACATCAAAATTGATGGCAAGATGATTTTGAGGTTCAAATATATTGAAAATAGTATATTCTTCATTAATGATCTGATGTCAGATAATAATACATTATTCACATATGATGAATTTAAAAAAAATATGATATTAATACTAATTTTGTAGAGTTTTATGGTATTTTAAGTGCGATTCTGAACAGATGGAATAGTATAATAAAAGGTAGTTCAACACTGGAAATTATTAAAAATAAATTAATAGATAAAGTTGAAAAGGAAACAAAATCCTGTAAAATTTTCTATACATTATTTTTGGAAGATAATAAAGTGATATCTTTATCTTCCCGTGAAAAATGGGAAAGAGATTTTAATATGCAGAATGAAGATTGAAATGCTATTCATTCCATGCCCTTCATTAGAACCAGAAATTCTTTTTTACAAAACTTTCAATTTAAGATTGTTCATAGGATTCTACCATGTAATTAATTTTTATTGAAATGTAAATTAAAAGAAACTGAACTATGTACATTTTGTTCAGAAATTAAAAAAATTAAAGAAAATATTTTTCACATATTTTGGGAATGTACTGTATCACTTCTGGCTATCCGTTGTAGATTGGATTAAAAATTATGGCACTATCCTGCTTTTCAGTGCAAAAGAAGTCATTTTAGATGTGTCGGAGGATTTTGTCAACAGTAAAATAGTTAATAATGTTTTGTTGTTATTCAAACATTATATATACAAATGTAGATGTAAGAATATGACCTCCACAAAATATGGTGGATTAGAATATTTAAAGTAGTAGATTAATATAAAAAAATACTCTGTATGTTTCTTAACCCCTGTACAAAAAGTAAAAATGGATCACAAATGGAATTTGTTAGAAGCAGCTTTTATTTTATTAATTAACAAAATCATTTGTAATATTTATATTTACATCTTATTATATCCTTATGACTTAATTGATCTTTCAAGTATTACTTTAGTTTTTATAATGTGCATCGAATACTGTAGGATGTAATTTCACATGCATGCATGTTTCATGAAAAATAAAATAATTACAAAAAAAAATATTTTCTTTAAAAGAAACTTTATTGAAGATAGAAACGAATAACATTAGATTTTCAACTCTTTTTTTTTATGATAGTACTAAATATATAAATAAAGGGGCACTCGCTACGAGATATATAAAAAATCTAATAAATTATTTTTTGCCCAAATCATCAATGGAATGCAAATAGTGAAATAATAATTCGCTTTTAGCAGCCTGCATGGTTCAATTTTGTCAACATAATAAAAAAAACATTGATTATGAATTATTCACTTGCAAGTGAATAATTCGACCTACTTGAATCCGTATTCATGTAAACTTCAATTTAGCAGGTCTAGAACTCTAGATTTCCTGACGTCAGAATATATTTACATAGTAATTTCCAAAACACAAGGCCAATACGGCCTTGACAAACTGACCAATCGACTCAATTAACTACAATGCATTGTGAGCTACTACGAGTTTACTACTAGTTGAAAACACGTGGAATTAGTGGAAAAACTGTCAACTACTATTATAATAGTGTCTGGAACTCTCAAATTAAATGTGTTTTTTTGTTCTGCGAATATGTCTATTGTAAAATATATAACATACCCTTCAATTTCCATGCTCAGATTAAAGCAAATATTGTTTACAGGCATTACAATTCGACTTTTTTTTTCGCCTTGTAAAAGTAGTTGTACAGATTTTTTCCTTTGTTTTGCAGTAATTTCACGGCATGAATTTTAAGATAAATTGACCATTGTCTAGTATGAGCAATTTTTTTTAGCTCTTTTAAACATGTAAAATGTCATTCATAAACATTACTGCCTCGAAAAACATGAAAACTGGCACTGACACACTTCTATCTGTAGTAGATGTGTAAACTTTTTTTTTTATCAGGACTTGAACTAAAAGTAAGAGCACCACAATATTCATGCTAAAAATAAGTGTAAAAATAAGTAAATAGCTGAAATACTTAATATAGTTTCATCCATCGATAATGTCCGTCTGTTGCTAATTTTATCCCAAAATATACCTTAGAGGTATTCTTATCGTTCGGCTGCTGGCCTATTGACGTATGCGCAATATTTCCAATTATTCAATTCCTCTGGATCAAAGTGGGTTCTATATTACCTATTATTTTTTTCAAACGTGCCTTATATATAGAAATAAGAAGATGAGGTATCAGTGCCAAATGAAACATCTTTCAATCCAAGACACAATCTAGAAAAGTAAGCAAAAATAGGTTCAATGCTGAAAAGTAAGCTATGAAGGGACCAAAAATTACATGTGTAAAACAATCCAAAAAAAAAAGCGCATCAAAACAACAACAACGGCCTAATTTAATATACAAAAGAAGCAGAAACGTATATAATTGGCCTCGAGTGATTAATATTCATTGTAACACATCCCTTTAACAAATCGCACGTGGTAAATAATCACATGACCAGAATTTAAATGTAATTGAAATTAACATAACAAAAGACTTGATGTACGGTAACTTTGAAACTGCTTAATAAATACAGGTAGCTTTTGCGAGAAATAAAGATACAAAACAAACTTTATTTAAAAAAATTATATATGGTGAGAGGTAAAGATATATAGTTCGATAATGTTTGCAGGTACATGTACATTTGTACAAGGATAGATAATATTTTTACTGAGGGTTGATGTTAATAATTTATAGTGGGAGTTTTTTTTTTCTCATTTGATTTTTCCCCGACAAATGAGACTGTAACAATTGGGGCCCCCTTAGTTGCTCCCCTGGGCAACTGAGGGTTGATGTAACAGGCGATTGTTAATAAAATATGTTTTATATTTAAAAAAAAAAAAAAAAAAAAAAAAATATTCATTGTTGTATTTAAAGGGAAAGAAATAAACACATTCTTTATAGCTACCAGTTATACAAAAGTTGCTGAACCCTATAAATATTAGCACCGGCTATTATCGACGCCTCTTTTACACTAGTAAGTTTGTCTGATGGGTAATTGTATTTTTCACTGTTATTCCGCTGATGTCTGTTGGACGAATACCTGAAATCTCCGATCATCGTCAAACATATTAATGGCTGTACATCGGGTAATTCAAACACTTGTTACTTCGCATAGAATACATCTTTTGCGATTTTTTCTTTCTATTGCCCTTGTAGATATTCATGATTGGATCTCGAATTTTAATTAGTATCTTTTTAAAAAAAATATTTTGTACATAAATTCAAGTATTATCATTGCCATGTTTAATATAAACATCTATATTCAGAATATGGACCTGTCGTTTGGAACTAAGGCTTTTCTACCTCAGGAATAGATTACCTTAGCTGTATTTGGCAAAACATTTAGGAATTTTTGTCCCTCAATACTCTTCAACTTCGTACTTTATTTGGCCTTTTAAACAATTATTGATTCGAGCATCACAGATGAGTATTTTGTAGACGAAACACGCGTCTGGCGTAAACACATTTTTTTTTATCCTGGTATCAATGATTAGTTTTTTTCATAGATTATGTTATCAGAAAAGTTATATTATCAAAGTTTGAATAGAACGGATCGTTATTACTATTCTTATGATTTCGACGAAAATGATTCAATTGTATTTTTGACATACCCAAATTAGTACAAAATAGGTGTACTGCGAACAAATCTCAAATCATGATACCCCGTCTGTCGAAAAGTCAATCCAATCCAACCTCACAAATCGATTCCCTGTCCCTCAAAAAGTCTTTGAAATTAAAAAAAGATAAGTTCTGACAATTAAACATCCACGTAGTCCATTGACATGTAATCAAATTTCAAACATTGCACAGAAATGCTAATTTCTTATATATTTTTGCTTGAATGTTTTGGTGAGCACATACATATTACCGTTCGCCGCCTTCGATAAAAAAAAAACAAACCCCAAAACAAACCGTTGGATAACAATGATTGTGAAAAGAAAATAGAAGTTATGAAAAAGAAATCAGTTAATCAAAAGCTACATAAAAACATAAATTAGAAATATGTCATTACGTTTACCCTACGAGTATGATAAGTAAGATCTGTTATTCTAATATATATATATAACCAATTTGTGAATATAAATCATAAAGGGAATGTGTAAGTATATATAAAACTGGTATACGGTTAAAAAATCAATATATCGTTTATTTATTTTAATCGAACAAAAGATGTTCATCTTTCATTTAACAAAAATATTTGTTTTGTATATTTTCATAATGATATATTGGTTGTCTTGAGAATATAGTAGCTTCTCCACTGAACTCAGAATGCAGGTATCAAAAATGTTAGCACGTATTGTTTAATGTTATGTTCAACTGTACTTTTAAAACTCGGGTTTTCCATTTTTCGAATGAGATATTAGAACTTGTCAATCCTCAAAGATGTAAAAAGTAAAATGAAAAATACTGAACTCCGTAGAAAATTCAAAACGGCAGTCTCTAAATGGCAAAATCAAGTGATAAAACACATCAAACGAATGGACAACAACTGTCATATTCTTGACTTGGTACAGCCATTTTCAAATGTAGAAAATGTAGAAAATGGTTGGTTAAACATGGTTTTATAGCGCTAAACCTCTCACTTGTATGACTGTCGCGTTAAATTCTGATATATTTACAGCGGTACTTGAATCGAACTATGGTTACAGCAGTCATCGCTGTTTTACAATCTTAAAACGAATAAAGGAGAATGTATTACATTGCCGTTTCCGCTAAACGTTCAGACACAATGTAAAGGTACGTAAAGTACATTGATGTAGTTTTGAATGGACAAAAACAAAACATGAAAATCAAATTTGGACAGAGCCTCTTGGAAAAACAAAACAGATGCAAACGTTTCTCTAATCAGAAAAAAAAATATATATATTATAATTATTACTGACAACATTGCAAAACGACTGACAATTCTACTGATAGACATCATGGCGGGTAAACAGGTCTGTATAAAGCACAGATGCATTTTATGAATTAAGACAAAAAGCAAACATAGCAAATGAGGTACAAATTTGAAATTACCTTCAATTTGTATTTTCCAATTTCTTTCTTCATGCCCATGTGTAAATACTCCAATACTTCTCACTTCAAAATTATTTGTGTTTGTGACATTTCCCAAAACATTTGCACTAACGTTAATCCCAGTTCCGAATATAATGTCTCCACCTGCCCAACTAATCCAGAATGGTAGATACATAGTGCAGTTCATTTCAATCTGGTGGACAAATCGTTTATATTTGTATTTTTCAGAATCATCTGTGCGGTAGGCAATGTACAAAAAGAAATAATCGAAATTGTTATTTATAAAAACAATATCATAAAATGGTTCTGACGAGTTTCTGACACCTGAACTTGACAGAAGAACACGTGCCCACGTGCATGTGTTTATTTCTAACACTAAGGACGTTATTCCATTAAGGTCTAGGCTATATCTATTTACGTCAATAGTGTAGTTCATGATATCAGCTGGATGCATTGAATCAACATTACCATTTGTTGATAAGTTGGTTGTTATCTGGACACCTTCAATATATAAACATACATTATATCATTATTTTCGTAAATACATTGTATACGTGTCATATAGAGGTACAGACACAATGCATCAGGTGCATATGCAATCTGGGTTTTTTTAACCTTCGATAATTAAAGGGTGCTACTTTTTAAAATATCCACTGACTTTAAGACAGATATTTATTTGCATTTCTATTCAGGTTGATATTAAATATTACCAATAATTTGATGGTAATAAGACTGGACGATAATTTAATGTTTTCAATTTATATCTTGTTTTATTTTTGATCTTTTTCAGTGGTCCGATCGTAAGCTTTTAATTTATAAACTTTCAGTTGATCTTTCGTTTCTTTGATCCCTTGTATATATTTAATATATACTTTATTTCAGGAATGTGGACTTAAAAAATGTGAAGTAAAACAAAAGTGTGGTCAAAGTAATTTATGTTTTTTTTTAATTTATGCAAATACAATAAAGGAAAATACATACTTCCTGATTCAAAATTAAAAATGATCTAAGGAATCTAGCCATTTGTTACGGATTAACAGTGTGTTCTCCTGTTGTGCTGTTACACAAACGCTCATACACATGTTTAACCCTGCCATATTGTTCCTATGGTTTTCCTAAGGGGCCTGTAATCAATCGTTTGGCATTGGTTCCAATCTGCCATCATTTTATTTTGTTTTGTGGATTGTTTAGAACATTTCTAGTCGATGGTTTTATCTTTTAATTTGTTTCTTATTTTGACATTTTGTGTCATCTACGAGTTTTTTTATAACGTGCGAACCTTTATAAAATGTGTTTTAATTGATGCACTTTGTTCTGTGATCATCGTGTCCAGTTATCCTCAGTGGGAAGTTTCTTATAAGGGCAGTCACAAATTTTCTCTTATGTTGAACTGACTAAGTCATGTACGTAGAATTATGAAGGGTACTGCAGCAACAGTCATCAAGTAACTCAATATTACGGAAAAGAAATATTTCAAATATTCATAGAAAGATACGCCTTTAGTCACGACACAAAAACTGCTCATTTAATTATAGAAACAACAGCACAAATAAAAATATAGGTAACATTCAATTTATTGTGTTCTTGAATATCTACTAGCTTGCAAGTATTTAATCCTTTTTCAAGCTTTGTTTTTAAATATGAGCAATATAAGAATTGCTACGATATTAAGACATGACATATCAAATGCCTTTGAGAAGCGAAATAAATAAATAAATCAAAATTCAACTTACCGCCAGCTTTAAAAGTCAATAAACATAAAAGTAGAATTTTAAACCACTGATATGTCTTGAAAACCATATTTAACATGTTCATGCGTTCCAGTAAATTTTAAACAGTATGAATACTTTACAACAAGGATGTTGCCTTATATACTCGATGCTTATTTATTATATTGATCAATTTTGATTGATGTTGAAACTCTTTCGACATGTCTAAAACCATATAATTGGAATTTAATGCGTAGTTACATTTGTCGCAGTAAAACCAGAAACAGTGCATTTGTCCTCTTGAGATTTGGAATTAACGGTTAAAAAACAAAATATTGATAATGCTTAGTAACAGCATCCCAATGTGTATCAGACTGTTTTAAAATAATGAAAATATTGAACAAAATTAAACAAAAAATATAATAGAGAAAAAAAATTAGTATAAGCAGAAATAAAAAATATTAGTTTCTAGCCTAAAGAGAAAAAAACAGTCTCATATTTCTTTACAAGAGGAGCGAAAAATACCAGATGAACAGTCAAACTCATAAATCGAAAACAAACTTACAACGTCATGGCTAAAATTGAAAAAGACAAAACAGACAAACACGCGCGTCTGGCGTACTTAATTATAATCCTGGTACCTTTGATAACAACAAACAACATAGAAAACTAAAGACTGAGCAACACGAACCCCACCAAAAACTGGGGGTGGTCTTAGTTGCTCTAGCATTACATTTATTCTTACAATAACCTTGATCCGACCACATTAAAGTCTTATAGACGTGTCAATGTATTTGAACAGTATAATAAAACGGTTCTCGTTTCATTGCAGCTAGTAACCATAGCAACATTGGAAAGTTTGAATTTCAATTTTGTTGACTTTCAAATAAAATTGTTAGTATTATAATGATTATAATGAATATATTTAGAGATAGAACAAAAACCCCAAAAAAAAGAACGGAAAATTAAGTAGAAACCTAAAATCTTAACAATAACTAACTGCACACTTGAAATTTGCCTTTATTATTTTTCAAAACTACTTCATTTTAAAAAGCTATGAAATCGATCAAGAAATCTTGAATGAATAATATTAAAAAGTAAAATCACAAAAATACTGAACTCCGAGGAAAATTCAATCGAAAAGCCCCTAATAACATGGCAAAATCAAATGACAAAATACACCAAACGAATGAACAACAATTGTCATATTCCTGACTTTGTACAGGCATTTTCAAATGCAGAAAATTGTAAATTGACCTTGTTTTCAAGCGCTAAACCTTTCACTTGTACGACGGTCTCATCAAATTACGTTATATTTACAATGATGCGTGAATAAAACAGACATAATAAATAAAATAGTCAATTAATAATAAAAATATAACCGTACAAACGAGATGAAAAAATATTTAACCATAAAAACTGATATTTTAAATCGAATAATTTTAACTTTCAACGGTATATTAACAATTACATTTACAACGGTTTACACAAAAAAATATCTATTTCTATTGCTAGTCATCACGATTATAATTTAGTTTAATAAAGGCGAGACCGATTTACAACAAATATTACGAGTAAAGTTGATCGTAAGTCATGAACAATCAATATACTTACGATCAATCTTAGTCGTAATATATTTTGTGTTACCATTATTATTGATTCATGAATATATCTTTGCAGCATTATTCGAAAAAAAATCAATACAAGAATGTAAGATACAATTAATTAAATAATGATAATTATTTATATAAAAAATCAAAGAATAAATAAATTTTTCATACTTGAGGTTTTTCCTTCGAAATTCTATACACAGACTTTTTAAAATAAACTTTTACTGCAGTGAATATTTTCGTTTAAATGATGTGAAAATATATAGGAATCGTCAGTTTCATTCAGCTTCATAAAATACTGAAGTTTGAGTGAAGAAAAACTGTAAACAAACATTGACATTTTGCAGCGCGCAATCGTCATGATAGTACGCTTCTTTTAAATTTTACGTTTTGTATCTCAATTTTGACAGGTCTTTTTATATAAAAAAAAAAACCACAAGTATATTATTGGTTTTAATCGACAAAACGAATATGGCACACCTAAATACTTTCATATTACTAAACGGAAATTGTCAACGCAATACAGCAATATCCTAACACAAATTCTGTGGAAGAATTCAAGAAAAATTGTATTACTAGTACCACTTTGTTCATGATTCCCTGATTTATTTCATAACTTTATGATTGATAGTGGCTTTCAAATATATTAAGCATACATAGATAATTTTCACGTTGTGTAGTGTTTTAAATCGATGAAATGTTTCATTAAATTAATACCTTCCAATTATGCATTCCTGCCTTCAACGGATTTGCATTGTGCAGTATAATTAATATTTAATTGAGCTCGCTTGGAACGCATGATTATTACCTACCAACAGACAATAAAAACTCTGACATACAAGTTTTCTTACTGAACCGACCGTGCAATTGCTGTATAGCCAGTCAAGGTAGTTAAAAACTTCCATTTGTTGTTCTTACTGAACAAACGAATTTGCAAAATAGTGTATCCATATAATTACATTAGATGTATGTTTCATTATAATACCTTATTCTAATTGGCTAACTGCACATCACGTGTTATTCCTTAAGCAATTGCATTACACAATTATAAAACTTATCATTCATGATAACACGAGGTCCCACAATAAAGTGCACATGTGAATTAAATAAAACAATGATAACATTCGTGTTTTCATGATCCAAGCTAAAAAATGTAATTATAAGTATGGAATGCTTCTTTTTGTAACTTCATATAGTTGTAAAAGCGTTGACCGTGTGCACATTTTTAGAAAGAAAAAAATGGACTTCGGTCAACGCTTTTACACGCCAATGAAATAACAAAAAGAAGCATTCAATTCTTGAACACAATGATCTTAAATCGAATAATAACTTTCAATGGAATATTGTAACGCGGTGTATATTTAACATCCGTTTTAACAGATTGGATCTATTGCAATTGTATTAAACTTGATTGTAATTCATTCCATCCTTCTTTATATTTTATAAATGAGGTACCAAAAGAAAGAAGAAAGATTAATCTTTCAAATTCAGATAATTTCATTAAGACATAATTATTACATAATCAATTGTTATGTAATTAGTTGCTATATTGTGATGTCCACACTTGAGTGAATTTAGCGTCTTTGTTCTTCATAGCATTCCAAAATATTTTATAGATTCTTGTACACTTGACCTCTAAAAGGGTGTCTCAGTTTTCCAAAAATATCAATAGAACAAATTTTATACCCAATAGACCATTTTCGAGTCAATTATACGCGCCTTTATCATCGTCATTTGTGCGTTTAGGGGCGTCGTCACTTCCTCCCAATGTTGAGCGAGTGGTTGGAAAACTATAATTCTATATTGTACGAATTATTCGGCAAATTGAATTCTCAAAATTGACAATCAACACTGCTGTCATTAGGGAAATGTCAGTAAGTACCTACAGAGCAACTATTATTTCTAGTTTATCCTGAACAAAGACGATCACTTAGACGCTTGATGAACGTAAATAGTGCAGGGATACAGGCGAGCTCCTCTATCTGGTAAATGACGTCATAAAGGAGTGTATATTTGACGAGTTTTTACCGGTGACGGATGAACTCGAAAGTGGTCTTTTAAATTTAGTGATCTCTCATGAATTGATGTTGCAAACTTCGTGAAAGATTTATGAGAGAATGAAGTACAATAGGAAAAATTTGAGACACAGTTTTGGAGTTCAAACGGTGTTGTGCAAGAATCTATAAAATATTTGGGATGCTATGAATAACAAAGAAGCTAAATTAAATTCATTCAAGTATGGACATCACAATATAGCAACTTATTACATAACAATTAATTATGTAATAATTATGTCATAATGAAATTATCACAATTTGAAAGATTAATCATTCTTCTTTCTTTTGGAACCTCATCTATACAATTTAAAGAAGGATGAGTGGAATTACATCAGTTTAAAGATGTCTGATTGGGGATGAAAAATCTTTGTATTGTGCTACCTCAAAACAATAATCAGTGCCTGTACTGATGAATTTATGATATCAATCACCTATATAGCTAGTTGCCCGTAGTCCTACTGTAATTGAAGTCAAATTTATATTGTATTTTGCGGTTCATAGTGTCAGACATATCATATATGAAATTCATTTTACACTTATAAAAAAAATGTGGACAAAAAGAAAGAATTTAAAAATAAAAAACATATTATATTAAGTCTAAATTAAAAAATACGAAAAATCTAAATTTCTCAAACAAAAGAAAAAATATTTAAAAAAAAATATTAAACAATTTACAGCAATATACGTGTTAACAAAAGGTTGCACTGAAAATCTTAATTGGCAATTTTCAATTTTACAGTCAGGTTTTAATATGAGTAAAGGAGGGCTTCATAAGAAATAGATTCGTTATCTTGGTGTAAACAGAGGCGTACAGAGTTTAAAACCGGGTGTTGAAAATGCATACATAATTCGGCTTCGTCTAAAGGTGAATAGATTTCAACAACGGGTTAAAGTTATGAACACCCCTGATTCAGGCTAGACACGAAAAATGCTGATCAACTCAAAGAAAAGACAACACAGATAGAAATGTATGATTCAGACTAGAGACCTTCGGCCCTTGGGACTGATATATTGGTTTCAGCGTGCGATACGGATTTTGCCATGTATTAAACCTAATATATTGATTGTCATTTGAATATTCACTAAGTGCTAATGTCTTCAATTTCTTTTTAAGCTTTGTTCTACTATTGGCAGTAGTTATGCTGTTAAAAATGAGTTTTATAAGAACTGCTTCGATATTAAAATATGGCATTTAAACGGAATAAAAGTTGAATTTTAAACCACTGATCTGTTTTGAAAACCATACTACTCAACATGTTCATAAGTTCATAATTCAGTAAACTGTAAACATTTATGGAAACTTCTTATTAAGTATGACCCTTTATGTACTCAGTCAACCTTTTCAATCGATCTAGAAATTTTTTGAACAAATTTAAAATGTATTTATCAATGTTATAAAGAACACGTGTCTTTGTTGTGACATTTGCCACAATACTAGATATACCGGTTTGAAGGTATTCTCTATAGAGTAATGAGTATTTCACGAGCTAATATAAGCGGGAAGAATTGTAACGGTAAATCTATGTGTAGTTATTTTGTCATTCGACGCTTGCATTTCGGACAGTTAAGTCTGGTCATTTGACCCCACCCACCCACCCACTTTTATGTTGTCAATATTGAAAATTGATGTATTCATGCTTATGATTGATGTGGATGTTTTTTTAAGATTATACGTGCTTGAAAAGATTGTTAACAAAGATATTTCTTTTGTAGATTGTGTATAATTGGAAAATGATTTGTTGAACATGTTGAAGCAGCGGCTACGGGCGTGCAGACAAATATTGTAAATAAATGAATAAATATGCTTAACTGTACTGTTCAGGCGAGCTGATATCCCAAACAGCATGTGCGAACAAAAAGTCCTGAAGTTTTGAAACTTTAATTAACGATGGTTTCGATTTTTTCTGTTTAATAAGGGAGCAATAGAGGGTCCGTTAACATGTTAAAAACACCTCGATTTTTGTTAACAAAAAATGCAAAAATGCTGATAAGTTAATACAGTGGGTTGAAAACAGTTAACAGTTTAAATTTATCTCAGATAACAGTTGGCAAGATCTTGAAAAAGGCCAAAACAGGTAAACATAAAACGGTATTGCCCCCCTCCCCACTTTAATGATTCATACAAATACCCTGAAATGACCTCAAACATTTACAAATGTTTTCAACCAGACTAATTGCTCTCAATGTACTTGAACGGAATACTCTCATGATTTATGCTTTTAAAATATCTGCTAGAGACATTAATGTGGTCATAACTTTAATTTAGAAAATAGAAAATCTAAACGATCTCTTAATTGTGTTGTTATGCCCCATTATGTTTTCTGGTCTGTGCGTCCGTTCGTTCGTTCGTTTTCCGTCCGTTCGTCCGTCTGTCCTGCTTCAGGTTAAAGTTTCTGGTCGAGGTTGTTTTGATGAAGTTGAAGTCCAATCAATCTGAAACTGAATAAACATTCAAGTTCCCTATAATATGATCTTTCTAATTTAATGCCAGTTAGAGATTTTATCCGATTTTCACGGTCCACTGAACATAGAAAAGGATAGTACGGATGGGACATCTGTGAACTTGGGACACATTCTTGTTTATCAATATTTCTTTCAGTTAGGATCCATATCGTCTTAGTTTAAAACTTTTTTTGCAAATGACACAAAATCCAGGGAACATTTGCAATGCTGGGGTCAATTCCTAAATCACATCAGAGTGGTTATTCTAAATACATACAATACCAGTGCCAATAAATGCTACAACAGTAAGACCTGTGTACTTGGTAACTTTTTAGTTTTTTGTGATATATAAATCCCTTGCAACTCACAGTCTCTTTTTTTTTTAAATGTGTCTGTCTGCTTTGTATCGATCTGGTGAGTTAAAACCCTTTTCAATTTCCCGAGACGAAAGTTGCGGAAAGCGAGACAAAGGGGACGCTTTACCAGTGACGGCATCAACATGATCAACAATTGTTTAGTTTTCTGTTTAAGTTAGTTTGATAGGAACTACTACTTGTGATAGATCAATGATAATATGTATGAAGTTGCATAACTATCAGTTCATATTTGTTTGATTACTCTGTCGAAACAGTGTTCCCTAGGTCATGGTCCAGTGAGTTTGAATTAATCAGCAATTCCCAATGTTACTTTTCCTGCTAAAGTCCGTTTGGTAAGAAAATCGTTTGATAGATTTTTTTATATATAGATGCATTACTATCAGTACATTTTTTTCAATGTTAAGTTTTGTCCTTGAATTTTATTAATAGGAACTACTACATGTATATACTTACAATAAACAACGATATTTTCTATAGTTACATTGCTGTATGTACAATTTAGTTTGTCGACTGTTGCCATTTCCTGCCTATTGGATCATGGTCAAGTGACTGAATTGATTTCATCTAAGCTAGCTCATGGTATAAGCGAACATCTATCAACATTCTTTGAAAGCAATGCGCTATCTATTGTTTTCTTGTTCAAGTGAATCGTCATTTTTTACGTATATCGACTAGCTACTGTAAATTCAGAAATAATTGTGAGGTTTTTATGTCTTGGAATAATGTGTCTTTGGGAGTATGGCAACAATTAGGACTTGAATTCTGATATCTGATACTTTTCTGTATGCACCTGTTCATAACAACGCAATAGTCAATCTTATATGTTTGTCTATTATTTTCAAAATTGCAATTATAAATTCACACAATATAATTTTCTAATTTTACAGTACTGGATAGGTGTGTGTCAACTGAAATATCATTTTTTTCTTCCAGACATAGTATAGTGTTATTAAACATGGTTTGTTGTACCAGGAGAAAATAAAACAGACTTAGATACTATCTCTAAGCTAATGATTTTTCTGCATTTATAAGTTGCATAAGATATGCTTAATTCATTCATAATAAAAGACAGCATGTTACTAGGGGAGACAATAAAATACACATCCAATGTCTATTGCAAGCCAAAGTGGACAAAAAAGAGCTATTTTTTAATGTTAAAAAATCATTTTCTAATATTAAAAAATAGCTCTTTTTGTCCACTTTGGCTCGCCATAAATGTCCAAGCTTTGCTTACAAGAATCTGACAACACTATATGTACAACTATCCTTTCTAGAAATTATTACATCAACTGATGAAAGTTCAGTTTTCAAATTTTTTGACAGTATTTATCATTATGGCAAAACCATAGAATTCCAAAACAACATGTAGAAAGGAGTATTGTCAGATCCTTGTAGGCTAATAACAGGGCCTACATTTGAATCAGACAGTGCTAGAATATCAATATATCTGCATTATATGTGAAACTACACAAATACAAGAAAACATGTATAATGATTTCAAAGTTTTATTCTCATCACATGTGTAAAATATAACAATCATACATTATTGTCCTGAAATCAGCCAATGAAGGTTTTATTTAAGTAATTTTATCTCTCATTTATAAATTACATTCAAGATAAAAAGAGGGAATACCTTAAACAGACCTTTCAAGATGTCTGCTCTACATCAATAACATATTTGCCATGCTTTATCAACTTTTTCAGCTTTCTTAGGTGATACATATGATAAGAAAATGTATTTAGAACATTATTTGTGCTGACAAAAAAAATCTTTGAAAAAGCAAAATAAGGCTGTTGTATATATTTCTTAAATTCATTGTTCACCTCTAAATAATATTAAATTTTGAATATCTGATTTGAGATCAATCATTTTATTGTAATCTTAGTTCCTCTTTCTCAAGATGAATTGAACAAAACTATTGACAGATTTTTTCTAATTTATCAAATGCTTACATTTTGAATACCTTTAATTATTTGATATAAGTTCAATGTATCATACATTCCTTTATTGAAACACTATAGGATTAAGTTAATATTGTAAGATTGAAATTTAGACAATAACCCTGATTAGTTATTAGATAATCAAATATTTGCTGTATATGTATATAATGTTATCTTGATATCTTAAAGGATAAAATTAAGCTTAAAAAAAATAAAAAAAATAGAACAATTACAGTAAAAGGGTGAGACAACTCCATACCTGCTACCTACCAATGAAAATGTAAGAAAATCAGATTCACTAAATCTTTAAAAATAAGTATTGATTCAGTTTCTGATTTACCATTATTCAATTTGTAGTTTAAATTTAAAATTTGCACTTTTCTAAGAAATGAAATACTATATGATGACAAAATATCTAAAATTCCACTCTAAACTTAGTGTAAAGATTATCAGATTTAAAATGTATTCATGAACATATAATTTCACAAAATTAGGATAAATGGCCAAACAAATATATATAGAGTGTCAGATATACATGTATGTACAAATTAAATCTTGTCCAAGAATATGCATAAAAATATGGTAAAATTATCATCTTCAAAACATGTAAAAACCTAGTATTATATGTTTATATGGTATCATCGTTTTTATACTAAAACATCCACATTTTAAAAAACTTCATAAAACCACATGTACATACTAACTTTCATTTCACACACCCATGTTTTCTATAATTATCTCCCTTTTTCAACCATGCAATCTTTCATTCATTTACCAACAATTCACTGTTTCAGAATCTTATTATTTAATCTTGGTAAGCATACACCAAATGTGATTGGTTGACAATGAATATACATCAAAAGCTACAAAAAATATTTTTATGTTGTTGTAAAATAGTGAAATTACCCATAATACTTGAGAATCTTCAACAGTGAATTCAACATCTATTATCCTCAATCAAATACAGTGTAACCTGTGTTATCTGACACACTGGGGGAAAAGAAAAAAAGGTTGGATAAATCAGAGTGTCAGAATACTCATTCTTTTTTTTCTGTAAGGATAATAGATATAGGAAGATGTGGTGTGAGTGCCATTGAGACAACTCTCCATCCAAATAACAATTTAAAAATTAAACTATAAGCATATTTTCAGATCATGAAAATGTGTCTGTTAAATCAGGTTGTTGGAATACTCAGGTGTCAGATTAGGCAGGTTGCACTGTAACTATTTTTCTGGTAGTCAAAACATCTCTCACACTCATTCATTTATCACATGTCAACTCTCCCAAAAATGGTGATTGTAAAATATCACAGACATTAAAAAAATCAAATCTTAACCAGGTTTTTTTCAAATTAATTAAGAGGGTAGAACTAGGATAAGGGAAATGACTCTTTAAATCATTTTTACTTTTGTGTCAACCATTTTCTCAAATAGATTCTAGGTTTCTAGGTTACATAGATTATTTTAGATCTGTTTCAGGTAAGGGCTTAAAATACATTAAGAAACTTGACTTTTACAAACGCATAAATGATTTAAAGATTTATCTCCCTCAACCAATATCTACTTTAAAAGTCTAAATACTTATATATGTACAAGTAAAACTTAACAAAATAAAAAAGAAATAACAATTGTGTTTTCTCTGTTATCTTAAAGAGTCAAAGTTCCACATTACATTTTTGACATTACAAATATTTGTTTTGGTTTTGTCTGACAAAGGAGTTCATTCATAATACAGCTTCAGGTACGCCAGTTTTCTATGATATTTCTGTTCCTCTTTTGTACTGTACAACTGAAAAAACAAAGACAAAATATACACTCTTATTTTAGATGAAATTAAGTTTCACCCCTTTTTTAAGACTCTATTGGTTGACTTGAAATATAAAAGATTAAATATGCATATTAAACAAATTTCAATTGAAATAAAAATTAAAATATCTAAAACGAAATGTAAAAATTCAACATTCTTATCATTTATGTTAAATTGAGTGGTTGTCATCAAGGAAAAATTCTCCAATTTTTATTATCACTTAATGAATTTCACGGATAAAAATGTAAAATTAAATATTGATAAATATGGTAATAACGAATTCTGTCATCAATATTAGGATTTATGGTTTGAATGAGTTTTTACAAATAAGATCAGTCTGTGCCAAACTGTTTCAGAGAAATTTGATTTTTTTCCCTCTATATTCCAACCAAATGATTTTTGGATCAGACAGAGTTTTGGATACACTGTAGGATATGAAAATCAACTATTGATGCTGTCAAAGGGGGGATAACTCTTCTTTAACTTAAACTTCTTTTAAAACATTTTATAGAGCACTGTATTTTTACCTTATCTGTATTTTTGTTGATTGTACTCTGTACGGTAATTGAAGGCATTAAGATGGGTGTTCCACCAAAGGATTGATGCCACTGTACTTTTCTGTTTTTTGGTATTTCATGTTCATATGTTCCAGCCCTGTAGATGTAAAATTGAATTCATAACACATTTTAAGATAATGATATAAATCATGACAAACTAACACATAAGAATAAGTCATCTGTAAGTGTTACTTGTTTACCATGTATAACTTAAATCATAATTCCCTAAAAAGAAAATCATCTAATCATACACAGTTTAACCAAGGTTAAAATTTGATAAACATACTACATACAGGTCATTGAAGTATTAAATTGGACAATACAATCTCAAACTGACTGAAAGGAACTTTTAAGTGAAAGGTCGCAGTATACATTTATATATATTCATTATCTCTTGAAAATGTGTTTAATTTATCATTTTATGACGGCTTTACGTGAAGCATATTTTCTCAATTTTCTCTTCATTGCAAATTTACTAAAATTATAATTTAAGTGTTCAAGGTGGTAATAACACAAAAGGGAGATAACTCTGTAAAATCAATGTTTTAATCACATTGTATTGTTTAGGAAATATTTAGCTTCTCAAAAACTAAAATTGATGTTTGTCAAACTGCTGTACATCCAATGAAATGTTTCAGAGAAAGTGTGTGGTTCAAGTTTTTTGAAATTTTTATATTTTTATCAAAAGGTTAAAGTAAGTATTTTGTTAAAATTTTATGAATATTAAACGAGTCAAATTAATTTTCAAGGTGTTTGGTACCAAGAAGTCTATAAATTTAAGGAGGAAAAATTACACATAAAAATCTGTTCTAATTTACCTACCCTGGTAATACATCTACAATATCTCTTTTGTATATTGGGAATCTGTCTGCTCCGACTAAAAATGGTTTATTATCTGTTTCAAATGTTTGAAGATCTGTGTTGTTCTTCTGGTAGCTTGTTGGACAAGGTGTTCTAAACTACAAAAAATACATAAACCTAACTTACAATGTATCAAAAAGTTCAATATAGATGGGTCAAAATCTTCAATTGTTTTTACATAGGCGGTAATGGTAACGTTTTTAAATGTAGCTCAGTCCATATTGGATATGTACAATGTATGATAGGTTTTAAGTTGTGACATTTTCACATATGAGGTTAAATTTTCGGGGTACGAAGTGAGATTACTTTTTCCGTAAATTAGCATACCCCAAACATCCTTTTGTGATGCGGCTGCTTGTGGTAAAATATCCCCTTTTTAACACAAGCAGTTCTTTGAAAATTTAATACTTTGAACACATTTAATAGCTCCTTAGTTTTTACACATTTATTCTATGCTCCTCTACTTTCCTTAGTCTAAATCACAACAAATGGTTAAGTTCAGTCATTTGAAAAAAATAGAAATAATGTCCAATATGTTACACATGACTTTTGAGTTCCTTATTTTGAGGCGCATTAGGGATGTTGTCCCAGATATAATAATATAATAAAAATA
This sequence comes from Mytilus trossulus, assembly GCF_036588685.1. Taxonomy (NCBI): domain Eukaryota; kingdom Metazoa; phylum Mollusca; class Bivalvia; order Mytilida; family Mytilidae; genus Mytilus; species Mytilus trossulus. The sequence goes on from NW_026963318.1 coordinate 2,701,158, forward strand.
AAATAATCAACACTTTAAGGAGAGACAATGTTCAGAAGATGATGATGATGCCATGATGACCACAAGAAGGAGGAAGATGACAGATGACCATGATGATAATGAAAGGCTGTTTTAATATTAAGGTCCAATTAAATGCAATTTTTCATTTTTTGTTTTTTTAACATGGAATTGTCAGTTTCTTTCAAGAGTTAGAATATTATCCTTTTTTGTTTTCTTTAGAAGATATTAACCTCTCTGTTCTAACACCAGCAGAAATAGAGCAAAAATTTACAAAATACTACTTAATGGCATTGATTAAGTTACCATTAAGTTAACAGTAAATCAATCAATACCATGTATGGTGGCCATTTTCAGTTAATCTGCATGTACCTTTTCTAATAAAAAAAATTTTGATTATCAAAAAAAAAATTCCAGACATGAAATGATTTTTTTTTGTTTTAGAACAAGAATTACATGTAGTTAAATTTTCAAAGGTATTATATTTTTTCAATGTTTATGCTTATTTTAACAAACTCATGGGATCAGAGACTGAGGTCTTTTTAAGTATTTTTTTTCCATGGTGAGTCCAGCAGTCAGAAGATGCAATTCAATATATATTAATATAGTTTCAGTCAGAATGATACAATAGAGCAAGGAAATTACACAAAATTCTGATTATTTTTTTACTTTTTGATATTAAATGATGATATATGTGCTCAGTTCATACACATATTTACAATTCTAATGCATCTTGGGAATCACAAAATTTAAAAAAAAGATGAGTCCAGACTGATTTTGGTAAGTCCTAGCCTTGAAGTCATAAAACTTTTGAGTCTTTTTGTACTCATACTCCAAAATCAACCAATCAAAATGTTGGATTTCATGCTTCAAGCATGATTTTTGTGCTCCAAGCATTGAGGACTCACCTTTAGTGAGAACCCTGAAACTTACCACAAAATCTCTGCGTATCCTAGGTCCTGTTCTAGCTCCCATAGAATAACCTTTGTTGCTTAAAAGCTTTGTGTCTACTTGGTAAATAAAATTGGTTTTCTACAATCAAAAATGACAATTTTTAAAACATTTACAAAATTTCAATCAAGGGATATTAGCTACTGACTAGAGTACTGTAGAGTCTTTACAATATAAGTTGAAATTATTAAAATAATGTTTTTCTTGTGTTTTACTAATTTATTAGAACTTAAATTATTTAATACTAATAGCCTCATAGTTGATACTTTTTTGACATGTTTGCACTAAAAGCACTGTTCTTTCTGTTTTTAATTTGCTTTTTTTCATTTTAAACTGTTGGTTTGGTTCAACTACATGTATCTCAAGTAGTTAGTGTGATTTCCAAAATATCAATGATACATTTTTGACATGCCATATTAACCCTTACCATGCGGTACCCGTCTTTTGACGGGCGGACCCTAATAACCGTTATTTGGCTCTAATGGCGTTCCATACTTTTAGAAGTCCACTTTATGATACTTATTTTAAAAGTTATGCATGTTCCGTCAATCTGAGGCAATCCATATTCACGTTTCTCATGTATAAGTAGCATTTTGAGCACAAATACGGACTTGGAAAATTGAAATTGGCTAAAACTCGGTTTTCTGGAGGGGTAGGCTTCACATCTGTATCTTACACAAGAAGTTCAGAGGCATAAAACTGGCAAAGATAGTGCAAACCCACAGCCATATAACTACTGATCATTATTATTATTGAAATACGCATAGGAAACAACTACTTCCGGTTTTGGGTCCATCCGAAGTAAAAAATCGACAAAAATCGGGAAATTCGGTATTTTGGGTCCAAATGACCTTCTGTAGACCAATGAATCAACATCAGATTCACTCCGACCTAACAACTGTTGGGGTCTATTTGTTCACAAGGGTCCACTCTACACGCAGGCTACAGCTGGATACCTTAACCAGCAACCCTGGGTCTTCTGGGTCAAGAGAAGGGGTGAAAAATCGGCAAAATTGACGTTTTTTGCACCTGTTGACCCACTTTGGGGCAAATTCCCATCAAAAAAAGAAGATAACTCTGTAAAGTCAACTAAATGTTTTAATTACGTTGTGTTGTTAAAGGAATATTAAGCTTCTAAATGATCAAAATTGGGGTTTGTCAAACTGCTATATAACCAGTGTAATTTTTAAGACAAAACGGTTGGTTCAAAATTTTTATATTTTTGTAAAAGAGTAAAAGTAAATACTTTGACAAAATTTTATGAAAATTAAATGAGCCAAATGAATTTTAGTGAAAGTGTTGGGTACCACCTTAAGCTTTAATTGCAATTAAAAAAAAATTGGAAATAAATATGAATACAAATCATATGTTACTCAGTCACATACAAATGCACGATAATTCAACAATAGATCACTCACTTTAATTTTCATGTACATTAGAATTTAAAAGAAATGCATGAATAATATTTCCTTAACTATTGCAGAAGTGGTACAGTTCATTTCTGTAATAACAATTTTTCTGAATATTAAGTTTAATTACAACTTCAAAGGTAAGCATACAGGACCAAAGAAATCTGAGGTTAAACTTACTAATTCAGTTAAATATCTTTGATGATACAGAAGAATCAAGCAAAGTTAAAAACATGATGAGTCTTTTGTAGACAAAACACCCTTCTGGCGTAAATACGTAATCCTGGTATAATCTACGATGAGTTTATTTACACTTACATCTTCGTTCTCATAACAACCAGGGCCTCGATGTGGTGCTCCTCTTAAAGGTGCTATTTCATTCCCAAACCGATTCCGAGGCATTTTGATTGGGAACAGCTCCCTATCCAGAGTTGTCATAAACGAAATTTTCGATGGTTTTTTGTCCACTAAAATATATAAAATCAAATTCACAAGTTTTGTCCAATAAAATATAAAATCTAATTCTCAAGTTTAAGAAATAGATGTCTGTAATGTTGATTTGCATGAAAATTTTACTTTTTTCAGTTTACTTTTTTTTTATTATCAATATTAAAAAATGCATGTTAACAAATGACAGAAAGACAGATATTGTAGTGAACTATAGTCCTTGAAAGGCATGTGGTAATTGTAAAAATATATAAAAAGTTATCCTTGATTATTGTCATTAACCAACTCATTTTCGCAACATAGAGAAAATAATTTGAACATATAAACTCAATGTGAAATATGTTAAACATAGATCTTCTCTTATATTTATACATTTACATCAATAAAATCATAACATCATGAAAATAAATCGCTGTGATTCGAGACAGATAGAACATTCCACAAAAATAAGTTGGTTTACAATATTTTTTGTTTATTTGAATATTTCTTTACATTTTTAGAACAATTTGACATTTAAGTCAATGCTTACTATAGATTTTGAAAGGAATGGGTGTCTGTGATAATATGACATTGATTTGCATGCAAAGTTTCTGCAAAATTATGTACTTTCTTCAATAGAGAATTAATCTGTTGACATATAATGGATGTCTGTGAAATCTTTTTATGGTGTTGATTTGCATGCAAAGTCTTCTTCGCAATGGATAATTCTATCATTGAATCTGTCCATGCATGCCTGCAATACACCTTTCACTATTTGTCCACAATTACTGGACATCACAGACAGGTTCCCATAAAATTTTGACATCATAATACAAAATATCTGACGCCTCAATGGAAAAGTGATTGTCGTATGACGTCAATTTAATATAGTTTAAACAGGCAGATTCTAGGTGAGGGACAGATTTCCAAATAGCAATTAGGTGTATACATCTTGTAAGAAAATAGATGTTAATTATAACTGTACATGTATGTGATGTTGATTTGCATGCAAAATTTACTTCTTCTTTTTCTTTTAAGGATGTACCCAACACCTTCACTAAAATTAATTTGGCTCGTTTAATTTTCATAAAATTTTGACAAAGTATTGACTTCGACGCTTTAATTTTTTGACAAAAATATAAAAATTTCAAAAAATTTTAACCAACCATTTTATCAGAAAAATTACACTGGTTATATAGCAGTTTGACAGGCAATAATTTTGATCATTGAGAAGCTTAATATTCCCTAAAACAACACAACGTAATTAAAACGTAAAGCTGAGTTATCTCCCTGTAGTGTTAGGTACCACCTTAAGCTTCTAGCAATCCTTCAATTATTAAAGTCTAGGGTCTGGTTTTTTTTTAACTAGGGTCGGTCGGGTAACTGGAACCACACATATATTTTAATTTGGTCTAACATTTGTATATTAATTCTGAAATTACATATAAATTTTCAGATTTACTCCAACAAATAGAGATGTATTTACATGTCACACTCACAGATTCATGATTTTTCATTCATGCTTTACATTTTCTTATCTTCATATTGCCTATCAAAAACTATTTTCATATACATGTATGTAAGATTTGTAATCAGCAAGTAAGCATATATATGAATCACTCTAGTAAACGCTAAGTAATCTAAAAGTAATCATGATTACACCTGTTTTTTGCAATGTAATCAATTACAATATGATTACTTGTAATCAGAAATGACATGATTACTGATAACACTGCAAAATGTAATCGGTTACAGCTGATTCAAAAAGAGAAATGACACTGAGCTTGCTTGCAAAATTTTGACGCCATGCGACAATCACTCATTGCATGATAAAGACATCACATTTGTTTTTTAATTGTGATACAATAATTTGTTGGAAATTTGTGATCTTAGGATATCTTAGGGTGACAAATTTGCATAAAAGTCAAAATAAGGGTCTTGAAAACAGGTTCATAATTTGGCATTGCATTTTTACTGCCTGTCAACATTCTTCGTATAATTCATCCGTTTATTTGTTACCTTCCATGTTTAATGGTTGTTTTGAACACCAGATTAGTGCTGATATATCAATAAAATCGTGGTTTCTTATGTGATTCTTCTTTATCTTATTATTTGCTAAGTACTGGCATCAATGTTGCTATGCAAATGCGCATGACCGTTATTCTTTTTCCGTTTTTTAATTGTCGTAAATTAGACGGAGTGCGGCAGATGTCGCAACATTATTATTATTCGCAGTTAAGAAAAAAAAAAGATCATTCAAAATAGAATAAAGATCAAAGCAAAAAGTAAGTTCCTATATACATCATATTTTTAGCAAAATCTTCATTTCTTGTCTATCGAGGTTCTGTTTCCTCTCCTCCTCTTTATCTGTTTATCTTCTATAAAGATGATAATTTAGTCTTTGCAAGAAAGTTGCCGGCATGTATCTGTATTTTTATGTCTGATGTTATATGCTATCATAATTATTGGTTCTATTTGTAGGATGCTAGACTGAATAAAAATTCAATTTGGCATACATAAGTTCACATACAAACAAATGTTAATGCAACAGATAAAATAGAGAATCAATGGAAATGGGAATGTGTCAAAGAGACAACAACCCGACCATGATACAAGTCTACAAAGCGTTGAATGGTTTATATGACATCGACTGGATGAGCCTATTTACTTTGGCACCATCTAAGAATACTAGAGGTCACTTATTAAAACTTTTTAAAAAACAGTGTAAGACCACACATAGACTATTTATAATACTTTTTCAATTAGAGTAGTGGATCAGTGGAATAACCTGTCAGATTTAACGGTGACGGCAAAGACTTTGAATAATTTTAAGTCTGCATTAAATGGCGAAAATTGGAACCTATATAAATTCATATGTTCGTGTTAATTGTTTCAGCTGTGCACACCTAAATATAAGTATTTTTTGATAAGTTTAATATATTATATATATAAATACATGAAATATATTATTATGAGATGAGAAATCATATACGACAATCCAAGATGAGGGGTCAGTAGAAGCCTTTGGCTTATGTAACGACTCGAAGATAAAGGTATAAAGGTATAAAACAGACAACAGCAGAAGGTCACCAATAGGTCTTCAATGCAACAAGAAACTCCTGCACCCTATGGCGTCCTTCAGCTGGACCCTTAACAAATATCTATACTAGTACAGTGATAATGGATGCAATACTAAACTCCAAATTATATACCCATTGGTGGCCTTCGGCTGTTGTCTGCTCTATTGTCGGGTTGTTTAGCTTTGACACATTCCCCATTTCCTTTCTCAATTTTATTTACTTAGAACAGAGGCTTCAAACAGTCAAAAGACAAAAGTCTAAACAGTAAAAGAAAAAAATATAGTGGTAGACAACATTGTCAATAATTAAGGCTTTCGATACAGTTTGTCCATGAACCAAATTGACTGTACATGTATGTCATTTTGGCCAAGGATTTGTATACTAGTGTCACTATCCTTGTTTGGCTAAACAACAGAGCTCCAGATAAGCTGCGTATTTGCGTGATCACGCAATACAAATAATAGAAAACCCAATGCAATTGTCCATTGAAGGGTTCAACAACCCAATTAATTCAACGGAAAACCCAATAATATGCCAAAACCATGAGTTCTCAACCCTTTTATTGGCTAGCATTTGCGTTATTTACCCTTATCTGTTTACAGTCGTCGCGTAAACTATTTTTATAATATTTATAATTGGAAATTTCCTGTCGTTCTAAAAATAGATCCCTGCATCAAGTAACTGAAATGGGTCCCTGTTTGAGTTTTCCGTTGCTCAATAGGTACACGTGTTTTTGTAAACATTTCGATCTTCTCGGCGTTTATCTGGTGCAACAAAATTGGTACCGTTGATTTTATTACTACCACTGGGTCGATGCCTCTGCTGGTGGACTATTAGTCCCCGAGGGTATCACCAGCCCAGTAGCCAGTACTTCGGTACTGGCATGAAAATACGGATTTTTTTGTTATTAAAATTTGCTGTTACAAAATATTATAAATTATTATAAATTAAGGAATGTATCTCCCTCGTGCAAAGCTCTGATTCCTTTCACAAATTGGGCTATACTTTTTGGACCTTTTGGATTATAGCTCTTCATCTTTTATATAAGCTTTGGATTTCAAATATTTTGGCCACGAGCATCACTGAAGAGACATGTATTGTCGAAATGCGCATCTGGTGCAACAAAATTGGTACCGTTGATTTTATTTTCCAATTAGCGGGTGTCATATTATTTTCGCATTGCTCGGGATTTATCATAACATACATTGAAATAAAACGAAAGTGAATGTCCGGTAAAAATATTGAATAGAAGCATGTTTTCGGCTTCTTTTGAAAAGCTGAGGGAAAGTTATGATGATAACAAGACTCAGCCAGTGTTTTAAGGAAACGTCCATCGAACGCACGGGCGTGTGTGCGTACCATAACGAGAACATCGCTAATAAACACAGAATTTCATCAAAAACGAAATCAGTTGGAAAAAGTGAAAGGCCAAATCAATTACGAAATGATAAAGCATCAGAAACCAAAGGTTCTAAATAAAAGTCAACTAAACCCAGATTTATGTAAATTGAATAAAACAAAATCATTCAAGTGTAAGAGTTTATATACTATTTTTTATTCATTTTATGGTTAGAATTGATGCCGGAATATACAAACCATGCACACAGGCACTGGTCTCAGAATTTATTATATAAACTTTAAGGTATAAGACGAGTGCCTGTGAATACACATATCCGTTTTTGTGAGAAAATACAAAACTGGCAAAAGTATTGAAATGGGACACAATTCAAACCTACAATTGCTCCTCAGTGAATAAACCAAATAAAACAGCTAGCAAATAACCCTCACCATACATGTAACTCTAAACCAAATAAAACAGTTAAAAAAAGAAAGAAACATATAGATGGGAAAAAAAGGGGTTGATATTGCCTAAATATTTCAATATTGTACATGTGTCGATGAAAAAACCCAATACATTAAGGAGCTCGGTGGTGAAAAACCCAATTTGATATTAACCTGACGGGTGAATTGAAATTGATAATGCAATTAAAAAACTTTATCACCCAATTATATAAGAAAATGGTGGGTAAAAACCCCAATTTGTGAATTCTTATCTGGAGCTCTGACTAAACACCAATTTTGGGGTTGGTTGTGTTGGTCCATTCCACATTTTTATGCCCCCGCCATAGGCATAACAAAAGGTAGCTGCGTAGCTGTAGCTCATACATGTCATTATGTTATTTTCAGATTAATATACCTTAAACGACAAAGTTATTTTTCATTTACCCTGTGTATATAATGAAAATCGTTTTTTTTTCAAAAGTGATTATTTTCTAAGGGTTATTAAGTATTTCACGGTGGTGTCTTGCCATGGCTTTGTTTGGACTTGTTTGTTTACTTTTTGGCCTTGATTGTTTGTCCCTAATATTTTATAAACTATGTATTTGCATTGAGGTATCGCAGATCAAATTTATTCGTTTATAGTGTGTTAATTTACCTTTTTTGATTGAGTTAAGCCTTCCAATTGATATTTTATCATGTGTTTTTCTATGTTGTGATGTTATGTACTATTGTTTCAGAAAAAGGAAGAAGGTTTGGTACCATTAAAACGTTTAATCCCGCTGCAAATGTTTGCACCTGTCCTAAGTCAGGAATCTGATGTACAGTAGTTGTCGTTTGTTTATAGATATAGGAAGATGTGGTGTGAGTGCCAATGAGACAACTCTCCATCCAACATGTCCAAATAACAATTTAAAAAGTAAACCATTATAGGTTAAAGTACGGCCTTCAACACGGAGCCTTGGCTCACACTGAACAACAAGCTATAAAGGGCCCCAAAATTACTAGTGTAAAACCATTGTTCCTGTTATTTACACGTGTTTCTCGTTTCTCGTTTTTTATATAGATTAGACCGTTGGTTTTTCCGTTTGAATGGTTTTACACTAGTAATTTTGGGGCCCTTTATAGCTTGTGTGGGGTGAGCCAAGGATCCGTGTTGAAGGCTGTACATTGACCTATAATGGTTTACTTTTATAAATTGTTATTTGGATGGAGAGTTGTCTCATTGGCACTCACACCTTATCTTCCTATATCATGTATATCTATTTGCAGACTGGCATATATATTGACAAGCTACATTTGTACATGTATGCATGTATGCATGGACAATAAACAATAAATTTTTGGGAAATAAGTGCAATCTAAACCTTGGTCGCAATTCGTAACATTTTGAAATAGGAAAAATCCGTAGCTCTATGGTCTGCAAATAGTAAAAAAATAAAACACTTGTTTGCCTGTGTGCTTTCATGCCAATCTGGCCCCATACTAAAAATGATTCCGTGCCAATATTTTTTTTATATTGAGAATAAAAAAAGATTTATTTATGAAATTTACAGTCAGGGGTACTACTTGCACAAGTAATATTCTTTTCTTGAAGAAGCAATTTAAAAGTAATAATATACTTATAGAAGTACATTTTTTGGTATGTTCATTTTTTTCCTTGCTTTTGTATTGTATGCCTTTAAAATCGTCACAAGACAATGAACTTTATTTCAGATGTCTGGGAGATCGTCAGAAGAAGTATTACTGATTGTAAACCATGTCAAAAATAAAAAAACCGAAGGAAACTTGTACATGATGGGGGAACGAGTTGGGTGGATGCAAGGTAGCAAAAGTAACTTCACCTACAGTTACTTATACTCAGATATCAAAGGTGAGAAAATTTGAGTTACCATTCGAATACTTTACTAATTACTGGTTATCTTAGTCATTTACCTGCATTCAGACATCAAGCCTCAAAGATTAGATAGCTCAAGCTGTCATCCAGCATTTTGTGTCCAGGCACTTAATTTTCTATAGGAAGGCAGGCTTTAGTAGTCCTCTATAAATAATATACATGTATGCATGTAAATTTTAAAATAAATGAACAGAATGAGATCTTCATTGTTAAAAACAGTATGGTTACCAATAGCTACTTGCTTCTTCATCATTTGGTCTTTTAGTCTTATTGGCAATCATACATCATTATCTTGTTTTCATAGAATGAACAAATAAGTTATCAAATAAAAAATGAAATATTTTATTATTATCAAATAAAAATAAAACATGTAAAATATTTTATTATATTTTTTCAGCTCAGAAAATTTCACCAGATACTAAAGAGAAAGTACAATTACAGTTAAATATGCATGATGGAAGTGCGAACACATTCCACTTCAACAATCCTAAAGGGCGGGAAGCAGCAGTAAAGGACAGGGATACAGTCAAAGAACTCTTATTACAACTGTTACCTAAATTTAAACGAAAACTCAACAGTGAGCTGGAAGAGAAAAATAGGTTTTTATTTTTTATTTAAAAGTAGATATAATCATGATAATCTTCATCTTGTTGTAATGCCTCTACTCCATGTGAGATTGAATCCCATCTGAATTGACTAGAATTGTCAGATTGTCAGTTTTCCTATCGAAGGTTGTGGTTTTCTCCAGGCACTCTGGCTTCCTCCACCAATCCAAACTTTAGGCTATTTTGTGGCGGCCAGTTTTGATTGGCCGCCACAAAATAGCCTAAATGCAGTGCTTAAAAGTGGCGTTACAACACCAAAAATCAATCAATCTACTCCATGTGGAAATAGCTAGGTTTCATCCTGAACTTCTATATTCAACTGGTTACACATTTTTCTTCCATATATAATCGAATAGGCATGAAGAAGCATCAGTGAAGAAAACGGATACAGTCAAAGTGCCATTGTCATGATTGTTACAATTGTTAAAGAAACAATTAAAACAATGTTGACATAACAAATTTGTAAATTTGCACCATAGTTATCTTAGATAATGAACAAATACAAAGAACTACTTTAGGCAAACAAAGGCAACTACTGCATGTACTGGCAAGGTTTAAGAATTGGGATTGGCACATTATCTTGTGATAGGGTTCAACTATTGTACAGAGAAAAAGACATTTTTGTATGCCACTATCAGAGACAATGAGTGTCACAATTGAGGGAGCTTCTTAAATTTAGAAGGGTTAAATGACCATAACAAATGAAAACAACAATTCAACACTGTAACATCATTTTATTTGTTGACCATAACAGATGGATTTGGCTTATTTTTTAGGGAACTGTTAGGTTATATAGGGTTTTTGCCCCTTTAACCATGTTAAAGGATTTAGTTCTTTTACATTCTTGGATTTCAAATATTCCACTTTGAACATTCATCATGAATGTAAATCCAGAAAAGCGCTTTGAACATAATTTTGTTTAATGATAATAAGTGTACAGTTCCGGGGTATATCAAAATATATAAATATATACTGTAAATTCAGAAATTATTGCGAGTTTTTTATTATTGCTAAAAATGCGACAGAGTTGTAAAAGCAATAATTAAAACTCGCATTTTGAAATATTTAATATGAATTAAACAGGATTTTTCTCAAAACTTGTAAAAATTAAAATCGCATTTAAGTCTAAAATGACAAAATCGTAATAATAAATGCACGCAATAATTTTGAATTTACAGTAAATGAATCAGCAATCTATTAATCAGTGCCAGTATAGACTATGCTTGTTCATAAAATATTGTTACTTTTCATACAGATGTTGCAATTAATTTTATAGATTACTACAGGATAACCCAGAAATATTTCAGTTATATAAGGATTTAGTGGTCAGTGGAGTTATGAGTTCTGATGAATTCTGGGCTCAAAGAGCTGAGGTATGTATAAAAAAAAATGTGTTTTTCATCTTACACTTTTACAGACCAACCATAGTCATGATAGTGCTGTTTGGAAATATGTTTACATCTAGTGCAAAAGAGGGTTTTATGCCCCACATGCCCCAGTGACCTCTGGGTAAGAAGGCTAACCTTGGCCAGTCCATTTGTACGTTCATGAATAGGTTTCTGTTCTCTAACTTTAGTTTGCCTCTACCAAATATTATAAATCTTTTTCACAATACTTATCTTCACCAAACAGACCAAATTCAAATTTGGTTGTTTCATCATTCTTCATTGTTCTTTGGTCATTTGGTTATGTCCTTTTATAAATGGAAAAATTAAAAAAAAATCTGTTTCCCCACTCATACTTAAGTGTGCCACAACCAAATGTTATGAAACTTATACAAAATGCTTTTCACCACCAAAAAAGAATGAGTTCGAATTCGGTTTGCATCAGATTTACCATTCTTGTGTTATGCCCCTTTTTATTGTTTTATGTTAGGTTTCAATTAGTACATTGACTCTTCCATATTTAAAAGTGGACACATGGTCACACTATTCTTTTATTCAATTAATTAGATACTGTGTCTACCCTTCCCTGGCAATACTGTGGATTCATTTACTTTCGTGGGTATCAATTTTCGTTGATTGAAGAAAACTTGCATTTTCATGGGTCTTTGATTTTGTGGTTTGGCCAATCTCTGCACACAAAACCTATTAAAAAATTTCATTCATTGAACTTTTGTATTCATGGTTCACATGTAGCCACAAAACCCTTAAGAACCCTTGAACATTGGTATCATATGAATTATTATGAATCCACAGTCATATGACAATGCTCTATTCTTCATTCTGTTTTAAAGACCTTTGTTACCCTTTTGTTTTGTTGTAATGATACACATGATACATGCTGGTTCATTCAAAAATTTAAAGGCTTACATTTCATTGGCTGATGAAATAATTATATGAACAGAAAGTATGGAAAGTAGACCAGTTTTGTCAGATTGTTGTAAGCAAAGGGTAAAACAGGCTCTGTATTTCGATTGAGAGCGATAATATGGCATGTATGGTCAGCAGTTAATATTTTTTAAGTTTACTTCTATTTTTAGATGCAGTCAAAGTCAACTTCTACAAAATCAGAAGGAAATCAGGTGGTAGGAGTGTCGGCTGCTTTTCTGGTAAGTTTTTAAACAGTCAATTTTTCATGCAGGTTTTTATTAGTAATTTTTATGTCACTTGTACAAAACTTAGCTGTCAACTCTTTCACTCTTCAAACAGGTGAAATATCTGTATGTAATGATATTTAATACTGTTTGCTAAAATGTCTAAAAATGAAACCATATATATCAACTTATTTGTTTATTGATTAAAACATTAGAATTAAAATTATTTGCGAATTTAATAAAATTTTGAATTTCATTGATCAGGGTTGCATTCAATATTGTAGAGATTCTGCTATGTAGCACTGAGTGATATTGTTGGCTGTTTTCAAAACTACCTCTACCCTTTTTTATTGGGTAAATATGCGTCATTTTCATCAAATTGGGAAATTTTAAATTAACCATGAATTAGACTAAAACTTCAATTTACAGAGCCATTTTCAAAAGTCAAACCCTGCTTTAAAATAAGACCTTATTTTGTCAGTGATGATACATAAATAGACCCTCAAATCTGCAAATATAGTCATTTGAGGCATGAAAAATGTTTAAATGAGTGTTTTTCAGTTTCTAAGCATGCACAATTTCTACTGAGACAGCACTGTTTGGGGAAAAAATTGTCTTTTTTGGAATAATTTTAAGCCATTTTCTTTTCAAATTTATATTCTTCTCCAGGATAAAAAGACTTTATTCTCCACTAATTTAGGCAAAAAATATCACTGTCACTACATAGATTTTGGATATTGATTGTTGAGGTAGCCTAGCCGCTAAGTAGATCTGGATAGCCTGAAAAAATTCATGCTAATGAGAGAACCCAAAATGGTGTTAAATATGTTATTACTAATGACGTCATTTTGATAGGCTAGCTACATAGCATATTGTACAACAAAGATAGATATCTAAGATATAGTGGCTAAACTATCTGCTACAATATTGAACACAACCAAGGTAACTGCCCTTATCATACCTCCTACTTTGTCCTGATTGGTTGATGTGGGGGAAAAAAGGAACCAGTGTTCTGATTAGGATATTTAACCATCGAGTACTTCCATGATGCTGAAATTTGTAATCCTGATTTAAACAATTAAAAAAACATTGAACATTTTTATGAGTTTTCTTGTAATATGAAAAATTTCTAAATTTTCCTACAGGCAGATATTAAACCAGAGACAGATGGCTGCAATGGTCTGAAATATAACCTGACTACAGATATTATAGAATCTATTTTTAGAACATATCCAATGGGTAAGCATGAGAGAAAAACTAAAGACGCTAGTTTTAGACCAAAACTTTTATAACTTATAAATTTCCCTTCAATTTACATATGGCCTTATATCTGGAAAATAGAGTGAATGGTTCAGAACAGGAAAGATGTATAGGTACAAGTTAAAGGAAACAGAAATCAACAAGTCTTTTACTTTAGGGCTATTCAATTAAAATGTTTGTGGGAAGGTAGGAAGGGATTTAAAAAATATCCCTACAACCAAGAACCATTTTTTAGAATTTTTTTTAAATGGTAATAGAAGCATATAAAAGACCCACGCCCCACATTCAATAATTTAATTTCCCTTCCTACCCTCCCACTTGTCCCACATACATTTTAATGGAATAGCCCTTACAAAAAAAAGCATTTGAACTATACATGCTATAAGAGTAATGAAAAATTCATTGAACAGTAGATAAGTAGACTGACCTGATGAATACAAGCTTTGATAAAGTTCTCATTTTAAAAAAGGGGGAAAATATACCAGAGGGACATAAGTCATTAGTCAAAAATAAATTGACAAAGCCATGGCTAAAAAGGAGAAAAAGACCCACAAATAAAACAATAGTACACAAAACACAGCATTGAAAACTAGACTAGGCAACACGAACTCCACCATAAAGTAGGGGTGATCTAAGGTGCTATGGATGGGTAAGCAGATCCTGCTCCACATGTGGCACCCTTCATGTTGCTCATGTTTATACAAAACTGGTAATAAGTCTAATTCAGTAGGTTACATTGGTGAAAGGGGACAGGATGTGTGTAATAAACTCTGTAATGAATTGTTGTCTTATTCCCAAGTTTAATTAATTTGACCTCATATATATTGCAAGATTTTATGATTCTTTAATAAATTAATCAGGAAGGCACTTTATTTGTATGTCAAATATACTGTGGATTCCTTTTTCTTTTGTTGGATAACAATTTACGTTGATTTCGTGGGTACAGGAAAACAACGAAATTAAATATCCACGAACATGCAAGTTTTCCTTAATCCACGAAAATTGATACCCTCAAAAAAATTGAATCCACATTATGTATATAGATTATTTTTCAGTAAAGAAGAAACATCTAGAATATGTTCCGCATCAGTTGTCAGAAAGTGAATTCTGGACACGATTCTTCCAATCACATTATTTTCACAGAGACAGAACAAATATCAGCAAAGCTGAAATGTTCTCAGATTGTGCAAAAAATGACGAAAAAGGTAAGTTGTTAATAGAAGTGCAGTCCAGTTTGATAATTGTTTGTTGTTTAATATCATACAATTGAGAATGAAAAAGAGTAAAATCCAAAAAAACTGAACTTTGAAGAAAATGGAAAAAAAAACCTGTCATATGCCTGACTTGGTAAAGGCATTTTCTTATGTAGAAAATGGTGGATTAAATCTGGTTTTAAAGCTAGCAAAACATGTCTTTTGTATGACAAGACACATCAAATTCCATTATATTGACAATGATGTGTAAACAAAACAATAGGACATAATAGGTAAAAATGTTACATATAGGGGTGAATTTGTCAAAGAGATGACAACCTGACCAAAGAGCAGAAAACAGCAGAAGGCCACCAATGGGTCTTCAACACAGCAAGAAAATCTTGCACCCAGAGTCAGGGTACAGCTGTTACCTAAACAAAACTGTACTAGTTCTATAAAAAAAATAAACGTCACACTAGCTCCAAAACATCCCACCCTTTTGTTAATCATGTTATATTGACCAATGTTTTGATGATAAATGCATGAAATGACGAAAGTGAAGTATTCTGAAATTGCATGTTTTTTTGTTTTTTTTACAGAAATCTCTGATGAAATTGAGAAGAACGTGAGTGATCCATTGATAGATCTGGTGGCAGGGGCTGATGTGTCTCAAGGGGAAGTATGTATTTTGTCAAAAGAAAAAAACATTTTCTGTGGAGGATGTTCGTAATCTGTTTCAAAATGACTAGCTTTTTTGAAAAGACTCATAAATTGATAGTATATGACATGTATGATTAATGGAATTAGCAGAAAAAATTGATAACTGTGTCCTTGTCTTTGAGATTTTAGCCATTGAAAAATTGCCGGGGAAGACTCTCTGTAGATTTTAATTCATTTATGATTGTATCCTTTTTCTTTCAAAAACTATGACTATGAGAAAATAACAAGGATTTTATAAGACTTTTAAATATGGATTTTTTAAAACTATATGAAGAAAAATTGAAAACAAAAGTCGGGTTTAGGGGTTAAAATTTGGCAATACATTGATAAAACCACAGAGTTACGAACATCAGACAAAATTCCAATAACAAGATTAGCGAACATCCTTGACATGGTAAAGTGGGAAATTTTTTCAACAGTTAAGTTTTTTGATAGTTTTGCAATTTATCCAACATTGGATAGGGACATCTGGATTGATTGATTTTATAAGTAACTTTACAACATTAGATAGATATTTTTTTGGAGAGTACTGTGGATTCATTTATATTTTCCTGGATTGAGGAAAATTTGCATTTATTGTGGTTCCCAGGTAAACAAGAAATCCCTGACAATTGGTATCCAACAAATAATAATGAGGGGGGATAGGAGGGGTCCTGATCCCGAAATCCCGGACTTAAAAACATGAAATCCAGAGGTCCCGAATATAAAACATTAAAATCCCGCCATCCCGAAACTCGAAAAAACGAATTCCTGGAACCCAAAAGGGTCAATCCCGAAATCCCGAGTTTAAAAAACCTGATTCCGGAGTCCCGATAAAGGTCCTTCCCTCCCTCAATAATGAATCCACAGTAGTTTATTGGTCACAGAAGGTTTTTTTATTACAAGTTTGAAAATAGTGATACCTTATGCTCAGAAGTGCTCAAATCTCATTATTTGACTCTGGTCGTCCAAATGAAAAAAAAAATATGGGTCACTTCTTATTCAGCATGTTCAGAGAATCAAATTTTGGCATGATGCCTTAACTTTTGAATCAAGGAATTGATGGTATTACAGATATATGCAGTTGAAGAGAGAGAGACTGTCATTTTTATGCTTTGTATTTGTCTTTTCTAAAAGAAAAATGATTTGTTGAATTGGCCGTTTTAGAATCTAAAGAATCTTGGGTAATTTCATTGTTCGTACCCCGAAATGAAAATAACGTCACGTCATTGGTTAAATTTCCATTGTTTATGACATTTCTAACCAATCAGGACGTTTTGGTGTACACTTTCGAATATATTACCCAGATGCTTTAGATTCTGAAACGGCGAATTGACTTTTATGGAACACAGTTTCCTCTTATATGACACAAAATATTTTGAGTTTACTAGCAAAAGTTGATTTTCCATTGGGTACATGATATTTTCACCAACACTAGAAGCCAACCTATCAAAGAAAAGATATCAAGAAGCTGATGAAATTTACCAAATGCTAAAAATATTTCAACATTTAAAAAATCTATTTTTAGTACTGTGGATTCATTTATTTTTGTGGGTACCAATGTTTGTGGATTGAGTAAAACTTGACTTTTTGTAGATATTTGATTTCGGTGTTTTGCCAAAGTATTCATAAGTTCTTAAAGGATATTTATAATTTGTTGTACATTAGAACATTTGTAAAATTTGTGGTTCCTTGGTAACCACGAAATCCATGAAAATTGGTATCCAACGAAAAAAATTGAATCCACAGTAATCTTATACCATTTAATTGCTGTCTTATTGACATTTTTATATTTATATGTTTGTATTGCATTAATTAAAGTTCCATAAAAATAGATACAATGAAACAATCATTAAAAAAAGAGGTATAAATGTGTAATATTATTCGATCATGATTTTGATTTTAGCTTATGTTTACAAACATTTTCACAGGAATATGCAGATAAATCGTACAGAATTTGTTCAAAAGATATGATTTGCATTTCAATTAATCAAGAGACATCTGATTTAAGTATTCACACAGTGCAATTGCATTTTCACAGGAATATGCAGATAAGTTGTACAAAATTTGTTCAAAAGATACTCTTTTCATTTGGTTTAACAAAAAGATTTCAGTATTCACATGGTGTAATTCATATGAAAAACAACATTATATATTAAAAGAAAGATGGCAAATTGTACCATGTAAATGCACCTGCTAACATATTTTATATTGTAGGGATATGGTGGTTCATCAAGTGATCAAAAGTCCTTTAGTACAAATCACGCAAATTTAACAATGATACGAAGATTTAACCACCATTCAACGATGGTTTTAAAAGCTTGTGATATAAATAGTGAATCAACTAAAACCCTTGAAAGCTTAGGAACAAGTAACCCCACATTGACTAACGGAAACTCAAATACTTCAAATGGTGCTCATTCTTCAAAAGATTCTAGTGAACCTTTGACTAAAAAAGCCAAAATGCAGGAAAAAATAAATTATTCTGACCTTAAAGACACCAGTGAAACTTCTAGTGTAAATTTGAGATTACATAAAATGGAGGGATATTTACATGGACCTACCCCTGTCATGGCAACTAAATATACAACAAGTGAAGATGTGATAGCAGCGACACAAAATGTTACTCAGGAAATGCATAATTGGGTTCTGACCCTTTCTCAGGTAATTATCAATAGTGATAGAATGACCCTATATCAGTAAATTCTCGACATGCTCAATGGTGATTGGTTCATAGAATGACCCCTACCTCAGGTAAAGAGGATTGGTTGAAAGAAGTCAAATAAAAGAAGATAAAAATTTGAGAAGAAATTGTGCTTGAAAATGGGATCAGTCATAATTTAGCATGTTTAGATCTTGTTGTGTATTATGAAAAGTTTGGAAGAAAAAATTTCAGCTTTGTTTGAAAGAAAAGATTGTATTTGAAAAGCTTGTAATTTGAGTCTAAAATTTTTGTCTCGCCTTTACCATGTTTACCAAGTCAAAAAGTGAGACATAGGTATGCTGTTTCTGGCGTCGGTGGAGATGACGGTGACGGCTTCAACAATGTATTAGTTTGTGATTAGGTCTAGTTTATAGTGAACCACAAGCGGTAGGTCAATCATATTTGGTGTCCAGTTGTATAAGTATTGGCCAACTCATTTCCATGGTGATTATTTGGCCCTGCCCCCTCAGTCATTGTCTATTGACTTCGAAACTTTTGCTTATTTTACATGTATTAGTTTGTGATTAGGTCAGTGTATGGGGAACCACAAGTGGTAGGTCAATGATATTTGGTATGCAGATGTATAAGCATTAGCATATCTCATTTCCATGGAGATAATTTGGCTCCACCCCCTTAGTCATGGTCTATTGACTTTGAAAATTTTTGTAAGTTATCATGTATTAGTTTTTGTATTTAGATTTTGGAACAACTTATAATAAGTCAATGGTATTGGGTATGCAGTTGTATTAGCATTGGCACATCTCATTTACCATCAGTCAGGGGACTTACTGAAATAAGTGATTTTTAAATCACTTATTTGAGTAGCAAATTCGAGGTTTTGTCACAAATTGGGATTTTTTATTTTTTTCAATATTTTAAACACATAGGTTTAAATAACATCTTTTAATTAGTAAAATTAAAAAATATGAACTTTTGCTTCTTTTAAGTAGCAAGGTTTATGCCTTTGATGCTA
This sequence comes from Mytilus trossulus, assembly GCF_036588685.1. Lineage (NCBI taxonomy): Eukaryota > Metazoa > Mollusca > Bivalvia > Mytilida > Mytilidae > Mytilus > Mytilus trossulus. The sequence continues at coordinate 2,720,667 of NW_026963318.1, forward strand.
TCATTTACCTGAAAATTCTATTTTAGTTGAACAAATTATGCTATAATAATGGCTTTACATAATGAACTGATACTTTCTTAAAAGATTTTTCACAGCAGTGGGAGTATTTTTCCAGTGAAGTTCAAGGTTTCATCTTTCAGATTATGTAATAAATTCTACTGTTCGCGATAAAAATTTCACTGTTGGGGGTGTTGAAATTAGTGGGGGTTATTAAACAATGTTAAAAGAATGATACTTTATTTTGTGTACTTGAAGAAGTGATTTTTGGGAAGGAAATTGAGGTCTGATACTTAAACAAGTGATTTTTATGTCATTATCCTAGATTCAGTACAAGGTCATCACCTAAAATGACCTGGTCATCCTAGACAACACAGATGTTGGTTCTGATAAGTTTAGAAACATAATTAGTCCCTGGATCATTAGTATTCTGTATTAAAAGCTACACTAATATTAAATCACTACTTCTAGTGATTAATTTGTACTACTTAAATGGGTGATTTTTAAAGAAAGACAACTCTAACTTCCAACCTTTATGGAAATAATGTTACTTGAACCAGTGATTTAGAAAATCACTTGTTTAAGTAAGTCCCCTGACTGACCATGTTTACATGGAGATTGTTTAGCCATGTTACTCAGTCATGGTTCATTGACTTTGAATGTTTGCATAAATTGTGTAAGATGTTAAGGTATTTCTATTTTGATTTCAACATTTGCATAATCAAAATTACAAAAACATGAAAAAGGCGAGACATATCTCTGTGATAACAGTTTATTAAAAATTCTTATCCTCATTGAAAAATATAAGAACATGAGGAATAAAATGTTAGCTTTGTCTAAAAGATTTTTTTTTTAAATTGGAGTTGTTAATTTTTGTTATTCCATATTGGTATTATTAGCTCACCTGGCCCAAAGGGCCAAGTGAGCTTTTCTCATCACTTGGCGTCCGGCGTCCGGCGTCCGGCGTCCGGCGTCCGGCGTCGTTCGGCGTTAGCTTTTACAAAAATCTTCTCCTCTGAAACTACTGGGCCAAATCAAACCAAACTTGGCCACAATCATCATTGGGGTATCTAGTTTAAAAAATGTGTGGCGTGACCCGGTCATCCAACCGAGATGGCCGCCACAGCTAAAAATAGAACATAGGGGTAAAATGCAGTTTTTGGCTTATAACTCAAAAACCAAAGCATTTAGAGGAAATCTGACATGGGGGTAAAAATGTTTATCAGGTCAAGATCTATCTGCCCTGAAATTTTCAGATGAATCGGTTAACCTGTTGTTGGGTTGCTGCCCCTGAATTGGTAATTTTGAGGAAATTTTGCTGTTTTTGGTTATTATCTTGAATATTATTATAGATAGAGATAAACTGTAAACAGTAATAATGTTCAGCAAAGTTAGATTTACAAATAAGTCAACATGACCGAAATGGTCAGTTGACCCCTTTAGGAGTTATTGCCCTTTATAGTCAATTTTTAACCATTTTTCATAAATCTAAGTAATCTTTTACAAAAATCTTCTCCTCTGAAACTACTGAGTCAAATTAATCCAAACTTGGCCACAATCATCTTTGGGGTATCTAGTTTAAAAAATGTGTGGCGTGACCCGGTCAACCAACCAAGATGGCCGCCACGGCTAAAAATAGAACATAGGGGTGAAATGCAGTTTTTGGCTTATAACTCAAAAACCAAAGCATTTTGAGGAAATTTGACATGGGATAAAAATGTTTATCAGGTCAATATCTATCTGCCCTGAAATATTCAGATGAATTGGACAATCGGTTGTTGGCTTGCTGCCCTCCAATTGGTAATTTTTAAAGAAATTTTGCCGTTTTTGGTTATTATCTTGAATACTATTATAGATAGAGATAAACTGTAAACAGCAATAATGTTCAGCAAAGTAAGATCTACAAATAAGTCAACATGACCTAAATGGTCAATTGACCCCTTAAGGAGTTATTGCCCTTTATAGTCAATTTTTAACAATTTTCATTAATTCGGTAAATTTATGTAAATTTTTACCAAATATTTTTCTCTGTTACTAATGGGCGAGGTTCATTATAGATATAATTGTAAGAAGCAAGAACGTTCAGTAAAGTAAGAACTTCAAACACATCACCATCACCAAAATACAATTTTGTCATGAATCCATTTGTGTCCTTTGTTTAATATGCACATAGACCAAGGTGAGCGACACAGGCTCTAAAGAGCCTCTAGTTTTAGTAGGTTTCTCTATATGAATTGGATTTTGAATAAAAAAGCATATTCACCTGAGAAAGTGTTATTCACTGCGCTAAACGTCACACGCTTTTACATGCAACGTTATGTTAAAATGTTTCATGTAAAAAAATTTGGTATATGTTTGTCATCAAATACATTTCTTTCCTCGGAATATGGGATAAAACAATTACTGTTTTTTGTTTCGATAAATATGGGGTTTAATTGACTTTTGAAAAACTGATATTCTCTTTGGCCGTCGGCCTCAGTGAATATCAGTTTTTTAAAAGTCAATAAAACAACATATTTACCTCATCAAAAGACAGTAATTGTATATTATTCATATTGCATAAATAAAAGAAAGACTGTGAAATTGCTGTCAGAAGGTAAAACCTGGTTATTTATGTTTGAAAATTAAGAAGTGAAAAGTCATCTCTGTTTTAATGAAGTGCTTAAAAGGATTAGGTCCGGTAAGACCCCTTTTTAACCCCAAAATATAGCAGTTTTACAAAATTGTTAAATTACAGATTTTTAGTTATTTATTGGACAGAAGAATGCTTCTGCTACATAAATATGGGCTGTTTTTGACAATACAATGCACATATATCGTGTTGTAGCACAATAAGCAGATAAGTCATGCTAAATTACTGAAATCTTCAAAATTCTGGCATTTTAATTAAATTTTAGACAGTTTCCGTGTAAAACGAAAGTGACCGCATTCTTGTTCATCGTTAATATTGAAATGTAAGTTGTATTTTATGATAATACATAACATATCTAAAGATTTTGGATGAACACGGATGTGGCCACTTTCATTTTTGACAAAAAACATCTATAAAGTGACATTTTTCGGCATATTTGGTAGATTTTTAATATTTGAGCTTGAATTGGATGGTTTTTAATGACTAAATCAGTAAAAATCTTTCACATAAACTAATTGAATCAAGTGAAATAGACACTTAAGTGTTTAAAAAGTGGTCAAAATCTTTCACATAAACTAATTGAATCAAGTGAAATAGACACTTAAGTGTTTAAAAAGTGGTCAAAATCTTTCGTCAGATGAACCTGAAATTTGAGGCCAAAATCAGTCCTTACCGGACCTTCTTCTTAAAGCTATTTATCTATTATCTATCCTGAATATCAGTTTATCATCTAGTTAACAATGTGTAGTTTAAAAAATCTCAATGTTCTAATATCAAATGAATATAGATATTTTATTTATTTGTACATAATTTAAGGTTGTCTCTAGTGGTACAGCTGTCAGCGTACTGGGAGAATTGTCACCAGGGGGCAGTCTAATGCATGGAACTAGTCAACAACAATTGCAACGTAAGAATAACTAAAATTGATTTTGTTTGGGTATTGTGTTCAGGTAAAGTAAGACAAAATCATGTTGTTAAGGTAAAGTAAGACTGTTTTAAAAGTATGTCTTGGTCTTTAGAAAATCCATTCTATGACCAAGCAAACACTTATGTAAGGCACATTGCTACAAACTAGTTATTGGCAAAGGTTAGTTTACATCATTCTGTGTTATCTTATTGGACTATAGACCTTGTAGTTAATGCAAACAGTATATTTGTGCTTATTATGCCCCACCTACGATAGTAGAGGGGCATTATGTTTTCTGGTCTGTGTGTCAGTCTGTGCGTCCATTCGCTTCATGTTAAAGTTTTTGGTCAAGGTAGTTTTTGAAGAAGTTGAAGTCTAATCAACTTGAAACTTAGTACACATGTTCCCTATGATATGATCTTTCTAATTTTTATTCCAAATTAAAGTTTTGACCCCAACATGCCCAATTTCACGGTCCACTGAACATAGAAAATGATAGTGCGAGTGGGGCATCCATGTACTTGGGACACATTCTTGTTTTTTAAAATGCGCATTGACCTTAAATATTGCTGATACAACTATAGAAAACTAATACTTTGAAATGATGTTCAAATATGCACTGACTTCTTGATCTCCTTTAGTTTATATGTTTTGCTGTTTCATTGACAAAATGTGCAATGGATTTTCCCATAGGTGGTAATGGTAATGTTTTCTTCTGTAGCTCAGTCCGTATTGTAAACTTGGATATATGTATGATGTCTCATTTTGATGCTGAGACATTTTCACATGTGTGGTTAAATTTTTGGGGCACAAACAATGACAAAGTGTGATTCATTTTTCTGTAAATGAGCATACCCTGAAAATTCTTTTATGATGTGGCTCCTTTTGGTAAAAAACACTTTTTATGCCCCCACCTACGATAGTAAAGGGGCATTATGTTTTCTGGTCTGTGCGTCCGTTCGTCCATTTGTTCTTCCGTTTGTTCGTCTGTCCAGTTTCAGGTTAAAGTTTTTGGTCCGAGGTAGTTTTTGATGAAGTTGAAGTCCAATCAACATGAAACTTAGTATATATGTTCCTTATGATATGATCTTTCTAATTTTAATGTCAAATTAGAGTTCTGACCGCAATTTCACGGTCCACTGAACATAGAAAATGATAGTGCGAGTGGGGCATCCGTGTACTGGGGACACATTCTTGTTTTCAAATTCATTCTATGGTCCTCTCCTTCCTTAATCAACACTAATAATTAAGCTCAATCACTTGTTAAAAATAGAAACATGTCCATTATCACAACACAGAAAGTTTTTTTTATTTAGCACAACTTTTGAGTTCCTCAATTTGAGGCCCATTAGGGATCTTGACCCATATACTTTACATTTCCTTTTAGTTACATTGTCTGGTTGTAATGAGGAATTTAAACAGTGTTAAATCTGATGCCCTGTGTTCAGTAAGTATCATACTGTCAGCACCATAAGGGGTTAGACATCTATATACTAAGGGAGATAACCTAAGCTTGTAAATAAGTAATGTGTTTTTATGCCCCACCTATGATAGTAGAGGGGCATTGTGTTTTCTGGTCTGTGCATCTGTTTGTCTGTCTGTTCGTTCGTTCATTAGTTCATTCCTTTGTCCCGCTTCAGGTTAAAGTTTTTGGTAGAGGTAGTTTTTGATGAAATTGAAGTCCAATCAACTTGAAACATAGTACACATATGCATGTTCCCTATGATATGATCTTTCTAATTTTAATGCCAAATTAGATATTTAACTCCAATTTCACGTTCCACTGAACACAGAAAACGATAGTGCGTGTGGGGCATCGGTGTACTATGGACACATTCTTGTTATGAATTTTTCAGTTTGGTCTTTGTTCATAAAGCATTCATCTAAAACAGATTCAGGGCTTTTGTGGCTGATCGATCTGAGTAGTCTAGCCTGTCAATTTAAAAGCTGAACTTGTCAGTTCAAACCCCTTCATGTGGCAAGTATGTGAATGACTCCAATCTTAATAGATAAGGAATTGCCAGTTTTCTTGTCAAAGGTTTGGATTCTCTCCAGGCAGTCAGCCTCAATCATTACACGATATAGTAAATAGTGCTGGTTGTGCTGATAATGGTTTAAAACACAAAACTCAATCATTTCTGAAAAAACACAGGCAATTATACCACATCCTCTGATTTTTATATTAGAATATTCTATGCCATTAAGAAATTTAAATATATTATTATTATGAAAAAGGGATGACATAAACTCACTTATGAGTTTTATAAGTTATGTCACTTTATATATTTGTCTCTCCTTTTTAAAACTCTTTAGATGATCATAACAATGGTTAGGATCTGTCTTTCTACAACATACCCTGTTCTTCCATCAATAGAAATCTATGAAATTTTAACACAAGGTCTATGACCACAAATGGAAGGTTGGGATTGATTTTGGGAGTTTTGGTCCCAACAGTTTAGGAATTAGGGGCCAAAAAAGGGCCCAAATAAGCATTATTCTTGGTTTTCGCACAATAACTTTAGTATAAGTAAATAAAAATCAATGAAATTTAAACACAAGGTTTATGACCACAAAAGGAAGGTAAGGATTGATTTTGGGAGTTGAGGTCCCAACAGTTTAGGAATTAGGGGCCAAAAAGGGACCAAATAAGCATTTTTTCTTGGTTTTCGCACCATAACATTAGTATAAGTAAATAAAAATCTATGAAATTTAAACACAAGGTTTATGACCATAAAAGGAAGGTTGGGATTGATTTTGGGAGTTTTAATTCCAATGAATTAGGGGCCAAAAGGGGCAAAAATTAAACTTTGTTTGATTTTATCAAAAATTGAACTATTAGGGTTCACTGATATACCGAAACAACCGTGTATTTAGATTCTTAATTTTTGGTCCTGTTTTCAAATTGGTCTACATTAACATGATTAAGGTCCAAAGGGTCCAAAATTAAACTTAGTTTGATTTTAACAAAAATTGAATTCTTGGGGTTCTTTGACATGTTTGATATGCTGAATCTAAACGTGTACTTAGTTTTTGTCGAGCCTGCAACTTTTGTTGCTATGGCGGCGGCTGCTACGGCGGCGTTAGCTAACTTTTAAAAAGGTTTATATTTTAGAAGGGGAAAGACCTGGATGCTTCATACTTTGTATATAGATGCCTCATGTTACAAAGTTTCCGTCAGTTACATGTCCAATGTCCTTGACCTCATTTTCATGGTTCAGTGACCACTTGAAAAAAAAGTTCAGAATTTTTGTAATGTTGAATTCTCTCTTATTATAAGTAATAGGATAACTATATTTGGTATGTGCGTACCTTGCAAGGTCCTCATGCCTGTCAGACAGTTTTCACTTGACCTCGACCTCATTTCATGGATCAGTGAACAAGGTTAAGTTTTGGTGGTCAAGTCCATATCTCAGATACTATAAGCAATAGGGCTAGTATATTTGTTGTATGGAAGGACTGTAAGGTGTACATGTCCAACTGGCAGGTGTCATCTGACCTTGACCTCATTTTCATGGTTCAGCGGTTATAGTTAAGTTTTTATACGACCGCAAATTTTGAAAAAATTTCGTCGTATATTGCTATCACGTTGGCGTTGTCGTCGTCGTCGTTGTCGTCGTCGTCGTCCGAATACTTTTAGTTTTCGCACTCTAACTTTAGTAAAAGTGAATAGAAATCTATGAAATTTTAAAACAAGGTTTATGACCATAAAAGGAAGACTGGTATTGATTTTGGGAGTTTTGGTCCCAATATTTTAGGAATTAGGGGCCAAAAAGGGCCCAAATAAGCATTTTCTTGGTTTTCGCACTATAACTTTAGTTTAAGTTAATAGAAATCTATGAAATTTTGACACAAGGTTTATAACCACAAAAGAAAGGTTGGGATTGATTTTGGGAGTTTTGGTTTCAACAGTTTAGGAATTAGGGTCAAAAAAAGGGCCCAAATAAGCATTATTCTTGGTTTTCGCACAATAACTTTAGTTAAAGTAAATAGAAATCAATGAAATTTAAACACTATGTTTATGACCACAAAAGGAAGGTTGGTATTGATTTTGGGAGTTTCGGTCCCAACAGTTTAGGAATTAAGGGCCAAAAAGGGACCCAAATAAGCATTTTTATACGACCGCAAATTTTGAAAAAAATTTCGTCGTATATTGCTATCACGTTGGCGTCGTTGTCGTCGTCGTCGTCGTCGTCCGAATACTTTTAGTTTTCGGACTCTAACTTTAGTAAAAGTGAATAGAAACCTATGAAATTTTAACACAAGGTTTATGACCATAAAAGGAAGGCTGGTATTGATTTTGGGAGTTTTGGTCCCAACATTTTAGGAATAAGGGGCCAAAAAGGGCCCAAATAAGCATTTTCTTGGTTTTCGCACTATAACTTTAGTTTAAGTTAATAGAAATCTATGAAATTTTGACACAAGGTTTATGACCACAAAATAAAGGTTGGGATTGATTTTGGGAGTTTTATTTTCAACAGTTTAGGAATTAAGGGCCAAAAAAGGGCCCAAATAAGCATTATTCTTGGTATTCGCACAATAACTTTAGTTAAAGTAAATAGAAATCAATGAAATTTAAACACAATGTTTATGACCACAAAAGAAAGGTTGGTATTGATTTTGGGAGTTTCGGTCCCAACAGTTTAGGAATTAGGGGCCAAAAAGGGACCCAAATAAGCATTTTTCTTGGTTTTCGCACCATAGCATTAGTATAAGTAAATAGAAATCTATGAAATTTAAACACAAGGTTTATGACTATAAAAGGAAGGTTGGTATTGATTTTGGAAGTTTTGGTCCCAACAGTTAAGGAAAAAGGGGCCCAAAGGGTCCAAAATTAAACTTTGTTTGATTTCATCAAAATTGAATATTTGGGGTTCTTTAATATGCCGAATCTAACTGTGTATGTAGATTCTTAATTTTTGGTCCCATTTTCAAATTGGTCTACATTAAGGTCCAAAGGGTCCAAAATTAAACTTTTAGTTTGATTTTAACAAAAATTGAAACCTTGGGGTTCTTTGATATGCTGAATCTAAAAATGTACTTAGATTTTTGATTATTGGCCCAGTTTTCAAGTTGGCCCAAATCGGGGTCCAAAATTAAACATTGTTTGATTTCATCAAAAATTGAATAATTGGGGTTCTTTGATATGCCAAATCTAACTGTGTATGTAGATTCTTAATTTTTGGTCCAGTTTTAAAATTGGTCTAAATTAAAGTGCAAAGGGTCCAAAATTAAACTAAGTTTGATTTTAACAAAAATTAAATTCTTGGGCCTCTTTGATATGCTGAATCTAAACATTTACTTAGATTTTTGATTATGGGCCCAGTTTTCAAGTTGGTCCAAATCAGGATCTAAAATTATTATATTAAGTATTGTGCAATAGCAAGTCTTTTCAATTGCACAGTATTGTGCAATGGCAAGAAATATCTAATTTCACAATATTGTGAAATAGCAATTTTTTTTTAATTAAGAGTTATCTTTCTTTGTCCAGTATAGTAAGCGAGAAATATCTGCAAGAATTTTTTTTAATTGGAGTTATCTTTCTTTGTCCAGAATCAACTTAAATCTTTGTTATATACAATATACAATGTATATTCACTTTTTACTACCAACTGATAAATTTAAATAATCTTTACCATTCAGTGATAACAAGCAGTTTTTTTACATCATGTATTTAAATGAGTAGTAATTGTTGCAAACTCCATTAGAATATTTTAATTGAAATTAGTTTTGGAATAAGGGAAAGGGGGATGTGATTAAAAAATTGGGTTCAATTTTTCTCATTTGAAATTTCATAAATAAAAAGAAAATTTCTTCAAACATTTTTTTGAGAGGATTAATATTCAACAGCATAGTGAATTGCTCTAAGAGAAAACAAAAATTTTAAGTTCATTTGAATACATTCATTCTGTGTCAGAAACCTATGCTGTGTCAACTATTTAATCACAATCCAAATTTAGAGCAGAATCCAGCTTGAATGTTGTGTCCATACTTGCCCCAACTGTTCAGGGTTCAACCTCTGCGGTCGTATAAAGCTATGCCCTGCGGAGCATCTGGTTGTGTTTTGGTCTGTTTTTCTCATACTTTATGCAATAGGTCCTTATATTTGTTGTATGGAATGATTGTAAGGTGTACATGTCTAGCGGGCAGATGTCATCTGACCTTGATCTCATTTTCATGGTTCAGTGGTCAAAGTTAAGTTTTTAAGTTTTGGTCTTTTTATCTAATATTATATGCCAAAGGTCAACTATATTTGGTGTATGGAAATATATTATGATCTATATGTCAGTCCCGCAGGTTTTATTTGACCATGAGCTCAATTTCACGGTTCATTGCACAGTGTTAAGTTTTTGTGTTTTGGTCTATTTTTCTTAAACTATAAGTAATAGGTCAACTATATTTGTTGTATGGAAGCATTGTTAGCTGTACATGTCTGCCTGGCATGGTTCATCTGACCTTGACCTCTTTTTCATGGTTCATTGGTCTTTGTTTAGCTATCTTGGTTAATGTTTAGTTTATGTGACAGTTGTAATAAAGCTTTATACTTAGGACTATCAACATAATATCAATGATTAGTAAAGAAGGTGAGACATTTCAGTGTGTGCACTCTTGTTTTATTATGGGCCCAGTTTTCAAGTTGGTCCAAATCGGGGTCCAAAATTAAACTTTGTTTGATTTCAACAAAAATTCAATATATTGGGTTCTTCAATATGCTGAATCTAACCATGTATTTAGATTTTTAATATTTAGGACTGGTTATCAAATTGGTTCACATTGAGATCTAAAGGGTCCAAAATTGAATTTTGTTTGATTTCATCAAAAATTGAATTCTTGGGGTTCTTTGATATGATGAATCTAACCATGTATTTAGATTTTGGATATTGGAATACCACAAAGGGATGGTAAGAATTGTCTTTGGGAGTTATGGCTCAAACCGTAACAAGGTGCATAAAAGGGGGGGAAAGGGTTTCCAGGTAAATGGACAATTACTTAAGTACAAATTACTACAAAACATAATTTAAAAGCAGTGTAAGGTTGGTAATTGAAACTCATTTTAATATCTCACCTAAACTTCTCTTGTTTGATTTCAACAAAAATTCAATATATTGGGTTCTTCAATATGCTGAATCTAACCATGTATTTAGATTTTTAATATTTAGGACTGGTTATCAAATTGGTTCACATTGAGATCTAAAGGGTCCAAAATTGAATTTTGTTTGATTTCATCAAAAATTGAATTCTTGGGGTTCTTTGATATGATGAATCTAACCATGTATTTAGATTTTGGATATTGGAATACCACAAAGGGATGGTAAGAATTGTCTTTGGGAGTTATGGCTCAAACCGTAACAAGGTGCATAAAAGGGGGGGAAAGGGTTTCCAGGTAAATGGACAATTACTTAAGTACAAATTACTACAAAACATAATTTAAAAGCAGTGTAAGGTTGGTAATTGAAACTCATTTTAATATCTCACCTAAACTTCTCTTAAGTTATGAATATTGGAAATTTGCCAAAAACTTTATTATTAATAAATTCCATTGGAAATTTGCCAAAAACTTAAGTTTAATGAACTTCATTGAAAATTTGCCAATATAAAATGTTGCATTGGAGTTATCTTTCTTTGTCCAGAATAGTACTTAAATCAACTTAAATCATGACTGTATGACATTTTATATTTTATGATGTGTTTGAATGAGTAGTTATTGTTGAAAGCTCCATAAGAAATATGAATTGAGATCATTTTTGGAATAAGGGCATGAAGGGAAATGGGGAAGTGAAAAAATATGGTGGGGTTCAATTTTTCTTATTTCAGATTTCAGAAATGAAAAAGAAAATTTCTTCAAATATCAAAGGATTAATATTCAACAGCATACTGAATTGCTCAAAAGCAAAAAAAACTTTTTAAGTTCATTAGACCACATTCATTCTGTGTCAGAAACCTATGCTGTGTCAACTATTAATCACAATCCAAATTCAGAGCTGTATCCAGTTTGAATGTTGTGTCCATACTAGCCCCAACCGTTCAGTGTTCGACCTCTGCGGTCGTATAAAGCTGCGCCCTGCAGAGCATCTGGTTAATCCATGAATTAGAATTTTAAATTAACAATTTTCGTATATATTTCTTAGCTATGAAGAAATTTATCCCTTGAAAATAGGCGGACAAATATACTGTAAGGTATGTTTTATGTATTTAACATTATAATTATAATTACCATGACTACAAGAAAATTGGTTTTTACAAGAAACTCTTTTCATATTTTTTTTTACAGATATGGTGCCAGAAGAAATGCAAGAAGAATTAAAAACACAGTATAATGCATTACTCGAATTATTACGGCATTTCTGGGCCTGTTTTCCTGTACAGAGTAAATCATTAGAAGAAAAGGTAGTTATGGGAATCAGTTCAGTAACAATATACTGTTGCTTCATTATTAATCTTTGGATACCAATTTTCGTGGATATACATAAACCAGGTATTTGTCTAGAGGGGTGTTTAAGGACTTAAAAAAAAAATTGAGAAACCAAATATCTACAAAAATACCATTTTTATACGCCCGTCAAAATTTTGACGGGACGTATTATGGTATACAAATGTCCGGTGTCCGTCCGTCCGTCTGTCTGTCCGGCATAAACATGTCGCACCGCAACTTGAGAACGACTTATCTAAATTTCATGAAACTTAATATAGTTGTTTTTTATGATGGTCAAATGATCTGTATACTTTTTGGTGAAAATAAGGTTAAAACTTTTTGAGTTACGGCACTTTGTAACTAAAACAGGGGTGTGTTTTTTCACATGTCGCACTGTATCTCAAAAAAGATTCTTGATGATGGCTTAAAACTTTAAACACTTCTTAGTTATATTAATCTAAAGATCTGTATACTTTTTGGTGATGATTCAAAATTTCATTTTTGAGTTATTGAGTATTTTGTAAAAAAGGGGGAGGTTTTTATACGCCCGTCAAAATTTTGACGTGACGTTTTATGGTATACAAATGTCCGGTGTCTGTCTGTCTGTCCGTCCGTCTGTCTGTCCGGCATAAACATGTCGCACCGCAACTTGAGAACGACTTATCTAAATTTCATGAAACTTAATATAGTTGTTTTTTATGATGGTCAAATGATCTGTATACTTTTTGGTGAAAATAAGATTTAAACTTTTTGAGTTACGGCACTTTGTAACTAAAATAGGGGTGTGTTTTTTTTCACATGTCGCACCGTATCTCAAAAACGATTCTTGATTATTGCTTAAAACTTTACACACTTCTTAGTTATATTAATCTTAATATCTGTATACGTTTTGGTGATGATTCAAAATTTCATTTTTGAGTTATTGAGTATTTTGTAAAACAGGGGTGTGTTTTTTCACATGTCGCACCGTATCTCAAAAAAGATTCTTGATGATGGCTTAAAACTTTAAACACTTCTTAGTTATATTAATCTAAAGATCTGTATACTTTTTGGTGATGATTCAAAATTTCATTTTTGAGTTATTGAGTATTTTGTAAAAAAGGGGGAGGTTTTTATACGCCCGTCAAAATTTTGACGGGACGTTTTATGGTATACAAATGTCCGGTGTCCGTCTGTCTGTCCGTCTGTCTGTCTGTCCGGCATAAACATGTCGCACCGCAACTTGAGAACGACTTATCTAAATTTCATGAAACTTAATATAGTTGTTTTTTATGATGGTCAAATGATCTGTATACTTTTTGGTGAAAATAAGATTAAAACTTTTTGAGTTACGGCACTTTGTAACTAAAACAGGGGTGTGTTTTTTCACATGTCGCACTGTATCTCAAAAAAGATTCTTGATGATGGCTTAAAACTTTAAACACTTCTTAGTTATATTAATCTAAAGATCTGTATACTTTTTGGTGATGATTCAAAATTTCATTTTTGAGTTATTGAGTATTTTGTAAAAAAGGGGGAGGTTTTTATACACCCGTCAAAATTTTGACGGGACGTTTTATGGTATACAAATGTCCGGTGTCGGTCTGTCTGTCCGTCCGTCTGTCTGTCCGGCATAAACATGTCGCACCGCAACTTGAGAACGACTTATCTAAATTTCATGAAACTTAATATAGTTGTTTTTTTATGATGGTCAAATGATCTGTATACTTTTTGGTGAAAATAAGATTAAAACTTTTTGAGTTACGGCACTTTGTAACTAAAACAGGGGTGTGTTTTTTCACATGTCGCACTGTATCTCAAAAAAGATTCTTGATGATGGCTTAAAACTTTAAACACTTCTTAGTTATATTAATCTAAAGATCTGTATACTTTTTGGTGATGATTCAAAATTTCATTTTTGAGTTATTGAGTATTTTGTAAAAAAGGGGGAGGTTTTTATACGCCCGTCAAAATTTTGACGGGACGTTTTATGGTATACAAATGTCCGGTGTCCGTCTGTCTGTCCGTCCGTCTGTCTGTCCGGCATAAACATGTCGCACCGCAACTTGAGAACGACTTATCTAAATTTCATGAAACTTAATATAGTTGTTTTTTATGATGGTCAAATGATCTGTATACTTTTTGGTGAAAATAAGATTTAAACTTTTTGAGTTACGGCACTTTGTAACTAAAACAGGGGTGTGTTTTTTTTCACATGTCGCACCGTATCTCAAAAACGATTCTTGATTATTGCTTAAAACTTTACACACTTCTTAGTTATATTAATCTTAATATCTGTATACGTTTTGGTGATGATTCAAAATTTCATTTTTGAGTTATTGAGTATTTTGTAAAAAAGGGGGAGGGTTTTTTACATGTCGCACCGTATCTCAAAAACGATTCATGATTATTGCTTTAAACTTTACACACTTCTTTGTTATATTAATCTAAAGATCTGTATACTTTTTGGTGATGATTCAAAATTTCATTTTTGAGTAATTGAGTATTTTGTAAAAAAGGGGGAGGGGGTTTTAAAATTGAGTATTTTGTAAAAAAGGGGGAGTTTTTTTTTTACATGTGCCGTATCTCAAATACAATTTATGATTATTGCTTAAAACTTTACACACTTCTTTGTTATATTAATCTTAAGATCTGTATACTTTTTGGTGATGACTCAAATTTTATTTTTGAGTTATTGAGTATTTTGTAAAAAAGGGGAGGTTGTTTTTTTTACATGTCGCGCCGTATCTCAAAAACAATTTATGATTATTGCTTGAAACTGTACACACTTCTTTGTTATATTAATCTAAAGATCTGTATACTTTTTGGTTTGATTCAAAATTTTATTTTAGTGATATTTGTAAAAAAAAACCAGGGTGGGGGGGTTTCACATGTCCCGCCGTGTCTCAAAAGCAATAAATGGTAATTGCTTAAAACTTTCTCAGAAATTATTTCTGATTATTGCATAAAACTTCCACACAAGATGTCGGGCGTATCATGCGCTCATGGCGCAGCTGTTTATTTCTAAATCCATGAAAATTGGTACCATGTAAAAAAAATAGATCTATCGTATGTGTCTGACAATATCAATGCATGCTTCACATGTTTATATACATCTGTTTGTATGACCTCTTTTGGCTTAATAAAATAAAATGTAACTTCAGACATTACAAACTTAATGTTTAAGTTTTAATTAGAATCTAATAATAGAAAGCCGTGAAATTTGTTTTCATAATGTGGAAAAAATCTGAAAGCAATGAAAGATTGTGTCTATTTGATTATTCTCTTTTTATGCTGGCTGATATTGTCACTGAGCAAGTATCTATCAGTCAGGGGACTTTAATACTTAAATAAGTGATTTTTAAATCACTTATTTAAGTAGCAAGTTTGAAGTTTTGTCACACAAATTGTGATTTTGTAGTTTTACCAAAATTTTAAACACATAGGTTCAAACAATATATTTTCATTAGTAAAATTTAAAAAATTACCTTTTTGCTTCTTTTAAGTAGCAAGGTTTGTGCCTTTAATGCTATCATTTAGCTGCAAATTCTATTTTAGTTGAAACAAGAATGTGTCTCCAGTACACGGATGCCACACTTGCACTATCGTTTTCTATGTTCTATGGACTGTGAAATTGGGGTCAGAACTCTAATTTGGCATTAAAATTAGAAGGATCATATCATAAGGAACATGTATACTAAGTTTCAGGTTGATTGGAATTCAACTTCATCAAAAACTACCTTGACCAAAACTTTAACCTAAAGCGGGATAGACGAACAAACGAACAGACGGACAGATGAACGGACAGACGGACGGATGAACGGACAGACGGACAAACGGACGCACAGACCAGAAAACATAATGCCCCTCTACTATTGTAGGTGGGGCATAAAAATGCTTTGATAATGGCTTTACATAATGAACTGATACTTTCTTAAAAGATTTTTCCCAGCAGTTGGAGTATTTTTCCTGTGAAGTTCAAGGTTTCATCTTTCAGATTATGTAATAAAATTCTACTGTTCGCGATAAAAATTTCACTGTTCAGGGGTGTTGAAATTAGTTGGGGTTATTAAAGTAATGATACTTAAAGAAGTGATTTTTTGGCAGGAAATTGAGGTATGATATGTAAACAAGTGATTTTTATGTCATTATCCTAGATTCAGTACAAGGCCATCACCTGAAATGACCTGGTCATCCTATCACCACAGATGTTTGTTCTGATAATTTTAGAAACATAATTAGTAACTGGATCATTAGTTATCTATATTTAAAGTTACAATAAAATTAAATCAAATCTTCTAGTGTTTAATCTGTTCTTCTTAGAAAGGTGATTATTAAAGAAAGACAACTCTTACTCCCAACCTTTGTGGAAATAATGTTACTTAAATCAGTGATTTAGAAAATCATTCTTTAAGTAAGTCCCCTGACTGTCTATAGAAGTTTTGATAAATTGATACAATGTACCATTAAACAGAATTATTTTGATATATACAAGATGTGTGTTTTGACTATAGTTGTCTTTCAGTGGTCCTCTAAGGTCAAAATATTTGTAAATACAAATTTTTAAGATGGATATATCTGAAAAGGACCCATTGGTTTACCCAAACAGGGAGCTGTGTATGAAGCAAGCAGATATGTCTCTTAATTCTTAATGAGCTTCAATTGTTTTTCTAATTGTCAGAGGTGACAAATGGATTGTGTATGAACTTTCTTAAAATTTATACAGATAATTTTACTAATGCTTGAAATTTCAGGTTGTTCGAATGAAAAGCACACTTGAGAAATTTCAAATGGCTAAATTACAACCTTTGAAAGAAAATATACAACAGTACCATTATGCATTGAATGTAAGTAATTTAAGGAATGTATTGATATATTAATGTATAAGGTTTTTTCTTGTTCACTAATATATTTTAAACATATCGGTTGGATATGACATTTTCTTTGCAATTTTTCGTTGGAAGTACAAACAATAGCTTTTCGAAATATGTTATCAGGCTTCATGTCAGCATGTTATACTGTGTTACATGGTTTTAGATATAAAGATCATCAATTTTCTGTCTACTGCATGCTTACATATTGTTCTAAAACATGCAGGCCATGTAAGAAATTTTGTCACATTTTTTTTGGGACTGGTATACATCGAGTGATCATGCTTGACAGTTGATGTGTTTCTGATTCTCTTCTTTTTAATTTCTCGAGAACCATAAACTTAAAAGGGGGTATCATAAGTGTGCAATAGCTTCTTGAGAAACCCAAATTGAACAGGTTTAAATGATTTTGCACCAACCCAGTAGTCAACACTTTGGTGTTGACATGAATATTAATTATGTGGTCATTTTTATAAATTTCCTGTTTACAAAACTTTGAAATTTTCGAAAAACTAAGGATTTTCTTATCCCAGGCCTAGAATACCTTAACCGTATTTGGCACAACTTTTTGGAATTTTGGATCCTCAATGCTCTTTAACTTTGTATACTTGTTTGGCTTTATAAATATTTTGATATGAGTGTCACTGATGAGTCTTATGTAGATGAAACGCGCGTCTGGCATACTAAATTATAATTCTGGTACCTTTTATAACTATTTGACTTATTTTCCTGTAAAAATTGTCAATATACATTGCTTTAAATTACAAAATAAAACAGTAAGATTGAAATTTTAATTATATATTTTAACACTGCATTATGTGGAGACAGTTGTTTTTCATTTTCAAAAATTATGATGGCTTGCCAGTATTTTGATATACTTAAAATTTAACTGTCTCAGAGTGGTGAAATATCTTATTGAACCAATTGCAGTCATGAAATCTATTTCTCTAATGACAAACATTGTTTTCCTATTTTAATGGGTCTTTAAAAGAATAAATTATAAAACAATTGGATAAATCCTATTTATTTTATTTTATACTTGTTTTTTTTATCTTTCAGCTCACTGGTCATATGGAGGAATTGTTGAGTGCGGCATTCAGTAAATTTGACAATTGGCAGATGAGGAAAATGTCAAAGAAGTCTTGATATTAAATAAAATATAGTTTCTAATTCTTTTTATCATTTACAACATGTACAAATTTGATAATGTGGTAGATGTACAGTATGATAAAGAAGGCATTTTTATATGTAAGAAAACAGTAAAATTACCAAAATACTGAACTCCAAGGAAAATTCAAAACGGAAAGTCCCTTATCAAATAGCAAAATCAGATGATTAAACACATCAAAGGCATGGAAGGGAAATGTGTATATACAAATGCTGTTAATAGAGTGCATATGAATAGAAGTGTATGAAGAGTATAATGCAATGAGATACACCAGACTCCTCCTGCTCTTAAATACAGGTGAGTATGCTGATCCTAAAAAAATTTAATTTACAAGTTTGGTAAAATTCTAGGTTCTCTCATTCTTCATGTGTGCTTCAAAATTCAGCTTTATTGAAGCTTAATTAACCCACTGCATTTGTCAAGAACCTGTTGTTTAGTGGTTTTCTTTTAGTAATGTGGTTCATGAGTATTTCTGTGTCTCGTTTTTTATATAGAGTAGAGTTCAAATTGTCCCACACTGGTGATTTTTGGGTCCTTAATAGCTTAATGTTCAGTCTGAGTCAAAGCTCTCTGTTGTAGGCTGATAATTGTTTACTTTTTACACATTGTGAGTTTGCTGGAGAGTAGTCTCTTTGGCACTCATACCACAGTTTCTTATTTATAGATATTTTTCTCCATTCAACTTGTCATATAAAAATTTAAGAATATGTGATATGATTGGTTTCATTTGTGAGTCTGCAGAAATATTTTAAATAACATTGGAATGATCATTAACTATACATTTTTTTAAACATATTTATTCATTTTTTCATTTTTATATGATTCATAATGATAGAAAACTAACAGATTGATAGACATGACTTTTAATGATGTACATTATGACTAATAAACAGTTAACATACTTTAAATATGTCATTCAAATTACCAAAATATAAACTGAAAAAGAACAGATAAATATTGTCTTGTTGCAACTGTAAACAAAACTCACAATAAGTTAAACATTGCAAAAAAAAACAATAAACAATAAGTTTTTTAATTATTTTTTTTTTTTTTATATTTTAATATTTTTGTTTCATTGTCAGATTTTTTTAAAGCAGGCCTGTTTTAGAAAATATATTTGTAGATAAGACATTTTTATCAGTCATCCTGCAACCACAATGAATTCAAGTATCATTCTTTTACATTTATAAAATAATATTGTAATAGGATTGATATTACAAAAATCTGCCTTTAAAAGTAAGAAAAAATAAAAACTAAAAAAAAAGCATTTTCGAGGAAGGAATATTTATGATATAAATTTCCTTTAGTGTAGGAATTATCCATCAACTTTAGCGTAAGCCACTGTTTAAAATAGCCATTTAAAGCTACAGGACTAGAACTGACCTGCATAAGATAAATTTTATTTATTTTTCATAAAAGTTCTTAAAACTAATCCCATTTTTCCAATTCTGTGATATAACTGCATTGTATAAATTATATGGTTAAAACAGAGTCCATTAAACCATATAAATGTGTACAAATTGTGTTAATATAGCGTTTTTCCTAACTTCTCCACATAACAAAATGCATATCTCTAAAATTAAAGTTGTGTGGTGATTTTTCAAGTTCTACAAATAAGTAAAACTTCAAAAATTACCACACAACTTTAATTTTGTACATTGTTTTCACCAATAGGGCTTTTTATTTCTTTTTTTAAGTATGCATACATTTCTGTTATGAGCATTCTTTTAGAAAGTGTATTTTTGTTAAAAAAAAATTGTTCTATTTTTGTTTGTTCTTTTTTACACTTGTAGGCAAAATACCTAAAAAAAAGATGCATGATGCATTGATTTGTTTTTCTTCACTTAACACTTAGCAATGAACTTCATAACTTGGATTAACATTAATTAACAGAGATAATGATGAAATAAAATTAAGAAAAATTACTTTATGATGAATTACAATGCAAAAGAAAAATATTAAAAATCAGACGAAATTAAGTTTGACTCAACAAATGCTCTATTAGTTCATAATTTATATAGATTATCTTTTGGTGTTAAGAAAAATATCTATATATAAAAGCATTCCATATATATAAAAATTGGAGTTTAATTAGATTTAGATTTTTTCAAGTACACTTCAGAATTTTTTAAACTAGCTTCATATACATTACAGGCCTCTAATGGCTGTTCCATAGTAGACACTTTAAAATCACATAATTAATTATTCCATTTCACTCTAATATAACTTATGCTGAATCTTGGTAATCAAGAAGTCAAAAGATGTGAAAGGGGACAAGATATTAAAGAAAGACGGACCAAAGGATGAAAGACTAGTCTGGTCATTTTTGGGGCACTTTATGCTTGCTGTGTGATGTGAGCCAATGCTCAGTGCTGAAGACTGTACTTCTACCTTTAATGGTCTACCTTTACAAATTGTGACTTGGATTGAGAGTTTTGTCATTGGCACTCATACCACATTTTCCTATATTAATATACAAAAAGTTAAGAAACTTCCACTTGTGGTGGTGGTACTGTAGCTGAAATAATCTCAGATAAGGTAATTAAATGCATTAAAATGAAAGGAGGGCGATAATAAGGTTTTATTTTCTATTGTGGCGTTAAGTCTAATAATAATACTTATTTTATACAACATATTTTTGACAATGACTTGATTGCTATTTGTTATTGTGTTATACTCCAATTGCATTATTGTTATACTACTGAATTCAATAGTTTCTGTATACATATATTATACATTAGATTACTGACAAACAAACTTACATTAATCTGTTAAGATATAAACAAAAATATATAATATAAGGTAACAACAAATTTTAAACAAATTAATAAAATGACTAGCAGTCTGTTTAAACTAAAAAGCAAAACATGTTTGGCACTGTTACAGAAGGTTTTAAATTGGTTTAAAAGTAAAGATTAATTAAAGCTATTAAACTAGTTGCCATTGACAAAATTGTCCATGTAACTATGGACGACCCTGAGTTCAATCCTAAGGTCAACCCACATGATTGACAACAGTAATCTTTTAAAGCACCACAAACTGATGTCTGATTTTCTGCATGATGTTGGCACAGTGAAGGATTTGTGTCACCATACATGCAATCTGAAATATGAAAGATATAACAATTTTTATTGAGTCAAAACCATATTTTCTTTTATTTAAAATAAAAACTATTTATTCCTGGCGATAACCTGTGTTTTTGTAGGACTCTTAACTTTATTTTTCTGTGTTTTGTTTTTGTACTGTTGTATGTTTTTTCGTCGTTTTCGGTTTCTTTTTTGCGATGACATTGTTAGTTTTCAGTTTGAATGACCACTTGGTATCTCTTTTATGTATATCAATGACAAATGTTTTTAGTTTTGGTTTTCCTGGCAAACTACAGTAACGGAATACAAGTATATATTTAGGAAATTGATATGTATGCACTTGAGTTGTCATATAGTAGTCCCCAAATTCTATTTATATAAATTCTCAAATATCACGCAAACATTTATTATTTCAATAATATTTAAACTAACTGTTGAGTAACAAAAAGTATTTAGATACAGTAGCTATATCTATAGTATTTGAAACAAGGCACTCACGTGTAGGTTCAGTCTGTGTTCTCGTGCAAGACTGACAACAATGGGAATTTACTACGCTATCATAACACACATGTCTGCCATATTTTTCGATGAAATTTTCACACATATATCCATTGATAGTAGCTATATCCTCACATTGGTCTAACTTAGGAGCTACTGGCGGAGCCTTTGTAGTGTAGGGACTGATAGTGTATGTAGGTCTCTGTGTCACTGGGATAGGTATTCCCGTTTTACATGTAGAACAACACTCTGACTTCAGGTCACGGTCTTTGACGGTAATTGTGCAGTGCCATGGTTGACAACCCTTTACTCTATCCCCATACTCACAACCTGAAGAGAGAGAAAATTAAACTGTTATCACAGATACGCCTCAATTTTTTTTTATAATTTCGATAATGAAAATGTTGAATTTATAATAACTAGGATATGTAAGTTTTGCAAATATTCAAAGGCAATGCACCATTACTGAAGGTACGTGGCTAAACAACCTCCAGGGAAATAAAATGTGCAAATGCTAAACACTGTATACCAAATACCGTTGACTTATCATAAGACGTTCCCTTAAACAAACCTAAACACAAACTAATACATGTAAACTAAGAAAATTTAAAAGTCACTAAACCATGATCGAGGTAGCGGGGTCAAATAACCTTCATAGTAATGAAATGTGTAAATGCTTATATAAATGCATACCAAATATCATTGACCTACCACTAGTGGTTCCCCATGATCCGACATAATCACAAACTAATACATGAAAAGTAAGCAAAAATTTTAAAGTCAATAGACCATAACTGAGGAGGTGGGGCCAAATAATTTTCTAAACGGTAATGAGATGTGCCTATACTAAAACAACTGCATACAAAATAACAAATATTTTTGACTAACCACTAGTGGTTCACCATAAACTAGACCTAATCACAAACTAATACATTGTTGACGCTTCCGCCGATGCCGGACCCAGCATGCCTAGGTCTCGCTTTTTGACTTCGTCAAGTGGTTCAGAAAAGTTCAAAGATTTTGACTAAAAATGAATGAAAACTTGAGACTAAATTTATCATGTTTACCAGATTTGTATTCTATTCGAGAAGTTGTCATAAATACTCTCAGAATTAGTATCAACAGTTTTCTTACCTGCTTGCCAGGTAAAAAGTTTGGCACATGAGGCACAACATCGGCTCCTGACCTTCTCTTGATAACAATATGCTGGTGTTGTACTCACAAGAGCCTCACAGGTTTGTCCAACAAATGCTACACCAGGCTGGTCACCATGTGGACATTTATCTTAAATTAATTATGAAACGTGATACAGTGAAACCTGTCTTAACCGAAAATTGCATACACCGAAAACTGGATAAACTTAACAAGTTCGTAAGCCCAGTCATATAAAAAAATATGCGTTTCGTATTTGATGAAACCGAACAGCTAGCCAAAATCTAACAAAAAGTAAGTCCGTAAGAGGTAAGGTTTAGAGAGGTTTCACTATAAATTGAAATTTTTAAGAAAAAATTTGGAAATAAAATATAAATGATTGTTTATCTAAAGTTTTTATGACCTTATTTCTATTTGGCAACACCTTTCGAAATTGTGGGAAGCGTTAATGCTCTTCAACTTCGTACCATTTTCGGGTTTTAATTTGAGCGGCACTGATGAGCTTGAAGACGAAACGGGAATCTTGCGTAAACAATACAATTTTTGGTATCTATGATGAGTTTATTTACACTCTACTTGATACTGGGCTTGTATAACAGAAATTGATTTCATTTATCGCATCATTTAAAACAAAATGGATCTACAAACAACTTTAGCCTTAAACGTGTTATAAATTTATAATAAAATAGCATAACAGTTTACATATATATGTAGTTTGGAATGAATTTTTTCTGCGCATTATATTCATTATTAGAATAATAATTCAGGACTACTGACAAACTTTGGACATTTTTCAAAGGATAAAGCTATTGTTAAATTTAAATGGAAGATTATAATTAATTGTAGACAGTATTTGAAAATTTAAAAGAACGACGGAGTGTAATCTAGCACCTATTGGTTAATTATAAATTATGTCAAATACCATCTTTTTCTGGTGCTTCATCAGAGTAAATACAACGGCCTTCAACACACCACTGAAAAACAAAAAAAAAATTATCTATAAAGATCTGTTGATATATTTTAGCGTACCTAGCTGAAAAGGCAAGTGTTAGATTTTTCTATCTCTAAGCGTTTGTAATTTTTATTAAAACAAAACACATCTTTAAAACCACTGAGCCTTTAACAAGACTTAGTCAGAATCATCAAACGATAACCCTGTCTTCCCACCATCATGAACAACTTGATTAGGAATATACCATAAGTGTGAAATGCATTTTCTGTTTATTTTTCTTAAATTACGGATAATTAAAAAATAGAATTAACCAAAATGTTTAGTCTACTTTTAGCGCTATAAAACCAGGTTTAATCCACAATTTTATACATTTGAAAATTTCTGTACCAAGTCAGAAATATACCATAAGCGTGAAATGCATTTTCTGTTTATTTTTCTTAAATTACGGATAATTAAAAAATAGAATTAACCAAAATGTTTAGTCTACTTTTAGCGCTATAAAACCAGGTTTAATCCACAATTTTATACATTTGAAAATTTCTGTACCAAGTCAGGAATATGACAGTTGTTGTCCATTCGTTTAATGTGTTTTATTATTTGATCTTACCATGTGATTACGGACTTTCTGTTTTGAATTTTCCTCGGAGTTCCGTATATTTGTGATTTTACTTTCTATTTACAAACAGTCTTAAAGTAATCGCTGTCCTTTATTTATAAGTTATATGTCGAATTCAACTAATGTTTTGGTGTTTTATCTATAACATTGAAAACTAACATAGATTGATAAAAAATAAATAAAGACAAAATGATCGAAATAACAAAATATACATTAGTAAATCAATACAACCGAAATCGTCGGTCAACTCTTTATTAGAGTCTTTGTTCTTTGGTGACAATTTTTACTAACTCTTTGAGTTTAATTCTATTTTTCTTGAAAATAAGTATAGACAGATTTTTTTAAAAAATGATTCACATGACAGGCCCAAAAATATTGAATAATCCGTTGCTGTTCACATTTAGTAATCATGCCAACCGACATTTTAAATATACATTGGAGCTGATGATCTATGTTTATGTTTGGTGTAAGTTTTTAGTATTCATATATTTCTTCCAAAAATTGTCTTCATTTGGAAAATTGTCTAATAAACGAGTATTGTCAACGTTTTGTGAACATACTTTGAACTGACGACAATTTTTGAATTACATGGATTCAAAAATTATGTTTGTCTAACAAAGTGGCAGATAACTCAAACAGATTAAGTCACGAGTTTTGCCTTTATTTTTATACGCCTCTTCCTGCTATCTTAAATGAGTTTATATATTCATTTAGTAAATGTAAATGCTGGTGGACGTTTGTCTACATGTATATAACTATACCAGAGACACCACACCAGTTCTAACATGAAGTATCATTGATACAGTAGTTTACTATTGAATATCATGCTGATAATACGCTGTTTGTTGTACTTGATTATAAGCCCAATATCTTTTATTACAATTAACAACCAATTGGTCGAGTTTTGTTCTGATAGTATAGGATATTTATCTTATACTATCGGGACAAAACACGACCAATCTTTAGGCAACAGTAGTAAACCGCTGATCGAAATTCATAAATCGGTTGAGAAAAAAATCCGGGTTACACACTAAAACTGAGGGAAACACATCAAATATAAGAGAACTACGACACAACAGAAACGCAACACTAAAATGGCACACACACAGAAACGAACTATAATATAACAATGACCATTTTCCTGACTTAGTACAGGACATTTTTAGAAAAAAAAACCCAGAGGTAATTCACACTTATGTTCTACCATGGAATATGATGCGGTCATTCATTAAATAGACTGGTTTTATCTTGTTGAAATATTCAAACAACTAAAGGTTGTCTTCCCCAAATCAGACATAAAGTTACTGGTAGCCGAATTTGGTACACGTTTTTTCCCTTGATTTTGGGTTTCAATGCTCTTCAACTTTGTATTTAAATTTACTCATTAAATGCCGTGTTTTTACTCCGAAGTTTAGCAATTGTCAACTTATAGTACACAATCAACAAAAGGCATGGATATTGAGCACGATTTAACATGTACAATCCGATATAGTTTATTCTAGTGACAGGTCCATGCGTATTGATATAATCTGATTTTTATTAGAAAGTTCACACCAAGGTCACTTTGCATACGGAAAATATGTCGGCGAATTGCTTCCTGGAAGTAAGCAATTAAAAAGAGGAAACTTTTTCTAAATGTGGACAAACTAAAGAATTTTCTTCAGAAAAAAGAATATGCACATAAATTCAATAATGAAAACTATCCATTTTATTATAAAAAAAAACATATGCAAATTTTTTTATAATTTGTGGTTTCATGTGACTTTAAGAGTTTTAGTTGATACTAGATTCGAAACTAATGAGATGTTTACCTTTCTAAATCCACATGATGTTCCTCTCACTGCTGTTTGTAGTACACAATCGTTATCTGTACTTGGATCAAGGCAGTACATAGACGTACATATACTACTGGCATTTCCAAACTCTGTACCCTGCATGTATAAAACCAAAGATTTATGATTTATGATTAAGTTTCTACTGTAAACACACTAAGTCTTGATGTATTTATCTGGGAATCATTTTAAAAATATTTCAGAATTTAGATTGAACACTCTCCGCTTTGCTTTAAGATATACTAGTGCGATTGTAATGGAGAAACCCTTTTTTTCTTAAACCAAAAACTTCACTTAACATATCATATCCCAAACACACATGTAATATCATAAACTACATAAACCGGAAATTCAAACGTTTGTTTTTCTTTCTTGAGGCTCATGAATAAACTAGAATGAACTTAATTTAAAAATTGAAAACTTGAATGCAGATGGTATTTATGTACATTTATTGATACTGTTATATGTAATTTCATATGTTTCATCAGGAAAAATAACAAATTCTATACATTTCCCTCTTTAATTTTTCACCATTTTGATAAGTTGTTAGTGGTTTTGATTTAGTTCTCTCATAATTTTTACTATTGTATAAATCATTATACCTGACAAATGTAAGACTGATTTCCCCATATCTGCTGACATTGCTGGTTTGGCGTAAATACTTGTCCTGGCATATTTTTCGAGTCCACAACTCGAGCATCTTTAAAACTTTCTGTCAAACAAGTAGCACCTTTACTGCAATAATATATTAAA
This sequence comes from Mytilus trossulus, assembly GCF_036588685.1. Classification (NCBI taxonomy): domain Eukaryota; kingdom Metazoa; phylum Mollusca; class Bivalvia; order Mytilida; family Mytilidae; genus Mytilus; species Mytilus trossulus. The sequence goes on from NW_026963318.1 coordinate 2,747,520, forward strand.
GTGCAATAAAGTATTACAAAAACCATTCAGTAGTCTTCAATTTTGATTTTATTGTGCCATGTTAACACCAGACCAGAATTTATCAAACTTTTCCAACAAATCCCTTGTCATCATTAAGTATAGTAACGACAAATTTTAATTTTTGCCTTTTGGATATTTCCAAACATATGCTTGGAAAATCTGTCAGACATGTCATATTTGACTTTGTCATAAATTCTTTCATCTATTGGATGTTCTGTGCCTCGATATCTTACAAATCTACTATTACTGTACTATGTTTATCATTGGCTCACGAAAGCATAGTTGATATCGATACATGTAAAAAAAACAAAAACATGTGATATTAAAATTGATAATAGAAACGGGGAATGTGTCATAGAAACAACAAACATATTTCATTTGCTACAATATACAAAAGGGATCAGACACAAACAGCAATCTGAACCAGGTAAGGCAGACTTTCCAATCTATAACGTTCTTGTTGCCATTGTAAATTCTACACAATTTTATCACATTTTGTATTACATACCTCATTAAATCAGAAATAAAACTACGGAAATATTCAATCGAGCACCGTGAAAACTGCCATTGGTTTATCCTTTTCTCTACTGGGATAGTCTGATTTGTAGATGTCGCCATAACATATCGGTCAGATGACTGGCATTCATTTTTCTCACCATCATGCAAGGCACCAAGACTACAAAGTTAAATGATAACAATTTTTATTTACTATGAATATGTATCTTTTTTCAAATAAGCACAATTGGCGTAAGCATGTAAACTATTCTGTAAATAGGAGTATTATACTCTACAAAAGCACTTAGGTTTTTTTAGTGAAATTAAAATTCTAGCTGGTTGATAATCTTTTGTTTTTCTTTGTGGATAATTTGATTTCTTGGCACTTGAGTGCCAGTCTATATGTAAATGAATGCACACTATCTTGAATTTGTTCTATTGAATACGCTCTTTAAAAACTAACTACACATAAATACATCCTTAGCAAAATAACATTAAAAAGAAGAATGAACAAATTATGCCTAATCAAAGATGCAACCAAAATATTTGCAGTAGCTTGATTGAATATTTTAATATGAACCATATAGATGAGACCCCAGAGGCGGATTTAGGGGGGGGGGGGGGGCAGGGGGCCCGGGCCCCCCTTTTTGGAAAAAAAATTGGTTGCTTATATAGGGATCCACTGAAGCGTGACTGGAGCGGGCCCCCTCTTAGGTCAGTCAGTGGGCCCCCACTTATGAAAATTTCTGGATCCGCCACTGGACCCATTCATGACATAATTCATTTTACAGTCTAGATGATTTGAACCTCTCAAACTAGAATGAAACAAATATTCCATTAGGAATTTAAAACATTAAATATATTTTCATATTATCGTGAGCAAAGTTGGCACATGGAAATATTTATGGAAATATTCTTTATAAAGCACAAAGGTGTCAGTATTCACCTCATAAACTTACAAAACCTTTGAATAGACTTATTAAGAAGGGATATAATTACGATACTGTTGTCAAGTCATTAAAGATTGCATATTTTGGCGTTAATATTGAGTCACTGATAAGGTCTTTGCGTCGGAACTAAACACATTTATTCTAAAAACAGTTGTTGGCATGACACGGGTTATGTTCTTCTCATATATGTTATGATGGTATGATACTAAACCCCTTACGGGAAGGATTGTGCCTGATGTTCATATGATGAAATCATAATCTTTCAGTCAGTTTAATTGAAGTCTGGAGCTGGCATGTCAGTTAACTGCTAGTAGTCTGTTGTTATTTATGTATTATTGTCATTTTGTTTATTTTCTTTGGTTACATCTTCTGACATCAGACTCGGACTTCTCTTGAACTGAATTTTAATGTGCGTATTGTTATGCTTTTACTTTTCTACACTGGTTAGAGGTATAGGGGGAGGGTTGAGATCTCACAAACATGTTTAACCCCGCCGCATTTTTGCGCCTGTCCCAAGTCAGGAGCCTCTGGCCTTTGTTAGTCTTGTATTATTTAAATTTTAGTTTCTTGTGTACAATTTGGAAATTAGTATGGCGTTCATTATCACTGAACTAGTATATATTTGTTTAGGGGCCAGCTGAAGGACGCCTCCGGGTGCGGGAATTTCTCGCTACATTGAAGACCTGTTGGTGACCTTCTGCTGTTGTGTGTTTTTTTATTTTGGTCGGGTTGTTGTCTCTTTGACACATTCCCCATTTCCATTCTCAATTTTACATGATATTAAATGATAGCGTCTGATTTCGTCATTTTTTGTTGACTCCATTTTGAGTTTACATTTGAGCTCTGGATTGTTTTTTTTTATACCTATGTCCTAGTTCGTGTGCAGCAGTACCAACATTCTGAAATCCACCATTGTCTTCTACTATAGAAACACTATCTCCGTTAGGCCTACATAAGGAGCCAATAAAAGCTAAACCTGATAAAGTAAAAGTCAGTATGCTTTCAAATTTGGTTGAAATAATCATTAAACAAAGGGTCTACTGACATGAAGATTTGATCTATTCCCAAACTGATTGCTTGGGTTTGTGATGTATTTCTTTCTGCCACGTTGTTTTGTCATTTCAGTCATATTTTTTAACATTGTCAGAAAACGGGATATTTGGCTAGACATTAAACAATGTTATGAAATAGTTCGTTTCTATGTATGTTAGCCCTTTTTTGGGCTCACTTCAGTGATCCTATTGTTCGGTTTAAATTTGTAATCCGGATTTATCTTCTTTAAATCAATTTAAGTCCTTTGAACGCCAGTATACTACCGTTGTCCGCAATTACACCGACGATGATATTCACAACATATTTATCGAGTTTGGTGGTTCTACCATATCGTCAGTATTCCAAAGGGTAATTCCAGTAGTACAACACTACTGACCAATTTGATTTTAAAATCCTGTAAAGCAAAATACTTATAGAACCTTCTTTTAGATAAGATTTCGTTTTCAAATATATTGATGATGTCCTTTTACTCACTAACTCCACTTTCAAGGAACGCTTACATCGCTTGTATCCCAACCTGATATTACATATACTACCGAAAGTAGAAAGTCAGCTTCATATCTTGATTTTTTAAAGTTTTTATTAATATTGACACGAATGTACTTTAGACCAAAATCTATAACAATGTGACGATTTTAACATTCAAATTGTCAAATCACCCTTTTTCAGTATAATGGCATTTACATATCTTCTGTTCGTGCATATATACATGTATATTATATTTTTCTATTTCAAAATAAGATTACCGTAGTAGTAGTATTTGGTAAAATCTTTCGGAATTTTGTATTGACATTAATGTTCTTCATCTTCGTACTTAGTTGGAGTTTTCATCCATTTTCATTCGAGTATGAATGATGCATCTTATGAAGACGAATCGTGTTTCTACCGTACTACACTTTTGAGCTTGGTACTTATGATGAGTTTAACTAGACTAGCATCAGTTTATCAACAGCACTAATACGGAATAAAAAACCTCGATAAACTGATACTGGTAAGTAGAAATAAAGTAAAATATTCAAGCATTACATCTTGATCATTGTTAACATCGCTCAGTTTCGAGCTAAAGTTGGTACTTCTCTCATTTTTCAAATAATTTTATCTTTATTTGTGTATTCTTAATGCATTTATGAGATATGAAGAGTGTTAACCTAGTCTTGCTTTAAATATTTCTAAACAATTTTGTATCCGGAAACAGTTTACCTACCTGCGGTGTGTAAAAGTTTGAATTTGTTCACCTCTGTATATAAATCATAACTGAAAGAAGAAAACATGATACATTTTAAATTTACTTACGACTAGTAACAGGTTATTTTTTTATATATAAAATTATAGAATAAAATTGAGAATGGAAATGGGGAATGTGTCAAAGAGACAACAACCCGACCAAATAAAAAAACAACAGCAGAAGGTCACCAACAGGTCTTCAATGTAGCGAGAAATTCCCGCACCCGGAGGCGTCCTTCAGCTGTCCCTAAACAAATATATACTAGTTCAGTGATAATGATCAACGCCATACTAATTTCCAAATTGTACACAAGAAACTACATATCATTGTTCTTACGATTAAGATAAACAAATGTAAATTGTATAAGGTCTATATATGGGTATAAGTATATATATATTTCATAGTGTCAAATATCATATAATGTTTTTTATTGCACATACTGACTTGATACGTTATGTCATTCAATTGTTTTGCGTTAGACTGAAAATAGCAAAGAAGATATACTAAAATAAATGTACAAAAATACTGAAAACCGAGGTAAAATTAAAACGGAAAGTCCCTTATAAAATGGCAAAATCAAATGATAAAACACACCAAACGAATAGACCACAACTGTCATTATCCTGAATTCATACAGGCACTGTCAAATGTGGAAAATGGTAGATTAAACCTGGTTTTATAGCGCTAAACCTCTCACATACATGACAGTCACATCAAATTCCTTTTTAAGTGATTTACTGTAAATAAAGTATATAAATTACTACGTAGTCCATAAATAACAATTTACCCGGTAAATAAAATTGCATGATCATGCAAGGGTAAATTAACAGTATTGGCAACCCAAGAACGAAAGTCTCGTAATCCTGCATCAGCATTCAACAAGTCTCTAGTTGAAGATTTCTCTTTCCTGACTTCACTCCATGGATAAGCCTGTTCAGTCTGAATGTATAAAACGCAAGGTAATACAATACAAATATTGTTGGAATATACTTTATAGGTATATAAAAATATTTAGAAATAAAACTATGAAAATAAAGATGATAAACGACTGTTTATAACATTCGGTAGCAAATTGTACGAATATTGAGGACAGTGCGTAACATCATGGTTTTTAAAACAAATTGATTTACCATGACTGTAGCACCACATTTAACATGTTTAATTGAATAGACGAGAATTATTGAGCGGTTCTTTAGCTTTCTCTTAATTAAGAGCATATTAAAATTTCATTACATTAAAATATTAGAATTGTCATTGCTTTAAAGTAAAAAAAAAAAGCTTCGAAGGACATTTAATTTAAGGTATCATAACACTTTCTGATGATTGTGTAAGTGACACATTGAAAAATTTCAAATCAATTCAACGTTTTGAATGTTAACTTCACGCACAAATTTTAAGTTTTTGAATCTAAGGTGAAATAACAACTATTGTATTTTACATATTTTTTTAAACCTGAAAGGATAAAGATAAAATATAGCAAATTTTGTATCGCATACATACATCTGCTATTAGAAATGCTGTTACTTGTATGTTAATATTAATCTCATCGTCTCGTATCGACCTATATCTCATATCAACCTGTAAAACAAAAATAATAAGTGATATATAAAATGTACTTCACCTACTTTGTTTCAACGGTATACATCACTCACAGTTGTGTTCTTTGTGAAAAATCCAACAAAACGTCGAAATAGTCATAACGTCATCGCCACGTGCAGGCCGTAAAACGTGATATTTTTGACGTTTTTCACTACCAACAAGAAAACAAATTTATTATTAGACAAAACATGAAGTCGGTGACTATATGATTAATTGTGCCTGGCGTATATACAAAATTTAGTCCTGATATCTATGATGAGTTTATTTATATCATTAAAACAGAAATTTGTATGTCAACAACATATTGTTTTTTAAGAAAAATTTCGAAATTCAAGATTTTATGTTTTTAAGCAAAATTTTAAAAACAATTTCGCCGTTTTCATGTGCTTTCTATACAAATATTCTCCTATATTGAAAGAAATAACTCTGTCATATTTCAGATAATAAAAGATGTAAATGCATTTTTTTTTCAATTTTCATTCATAGTTCAACGAGCCAACGTTGTGTGCAAAATTTTATCAAAATCTGAGAAATAGCCCATTTACTGTTCTTTGACCTTAATAATATAACAAATCGAAATGGAAGAATGGTTCAACCCTTGGAACGTTGTTAATATTCACTGGCTATTCATATAATTGAAAGTTATCTACAACGAGGAAATAAAGACGGAGTGGGATGAAATGGCTATATTTTACTTATATACATGTGAGCAGATGGAACAGGTATCCTTTTCATACTTGATGGTCATTTTGTGCACTTTAGAGCTTGCTGTTCCGTGTGAGCCAAAGCTCTGTGTTGAAGAACGTACTTTGACATATAATGGTTTACTTTTAACAAACTGTGACTAGGATGTAGAGTTTTCTCATTTTGCACTCCTACCAAAATCTTATTTCTAATTATTTAATATTATTTCATGAAATCGTAATAATGTTACCTGTCAAACACATTTGATATATAAATAAATTATGTTTTGAACTATTAGTATTGTTTAAGTTTGATTCGTGTGTTTTAACGCCACTTTTAAACACCGCTTTTGGGCTATTTCGTGGCGGCAAGCTTTTGTTGGTGGAGGAAGCCGGAGTGCCCGGAGCAAACCACCGACCTTCGACAGGAAAACTGACAATCCTAGTCAATTAAGGTTGGAGCCGCACGAGCGGGTTTCGATCTCAATTCCTCAGTGTTGACTGGCTATTGAATACAGTAGTAGCTACTTAAACCACTCAGGCACCGATGCCACAGTTTTAAGATACCATGCTAACTTAATAACCTTTAGCTGTATCTATTCAACTTCATTCTCCAAAACATTGTATTTGAATTATTTTCTTTGGATATCCAATGAAATCATTTCTAATCTTAAAAGAAAATGACAATAGCGCTCATCAACTGCTTGCGTCTAAGGCGTTTTTTATAAACCTTCATCCTGGTAGCTCAAATCAAAATATTTAATAGCAAAACATGTGTTTTATTTTTAAAAGTTGATGAGGTATATTACCAAATGATCCTAAAATTTAAAAAAAACAAATCCGTCTAAGTTCAACTTTGCTCTAACGAGTTGAAACTATTTTTTTTTTAATTTCCATTTTATAAACGGACAATTTGAGAAAAAAATGTTAAAAGATAAGTCAGTGCAAAAGACTACTGAGCTGAGCGAATGAAACCCTCTGGAACTGACATTACTGTGTAGAAAGGAAAAGTTGACTGAGGCATTTTCTGCTATCTAAAGGTTATAAATTGTTTAATTTTGATTCCACAAATCCGATTGGTTAGTTGACTGGGATAATTGAATTGAGTATACACCATGTTCACAATAGTAAGTTAAGTGTTCTCCACACCAGAAACACAAGTCAACCCATATTCACTGAAACTGTTATCAAACGACTGTGTACATTTTTAATTTGTATATTTTTTTAATCATCCACTGAGACATATTTTAATTTTATTCCTTACCTCATTCATAAAGTGAGAAAAATATTTTCTAATTTCATCTTTTGCAGTTCTGTCATTTTTTGTTTTCGACAACCATCTGAAATAAAAAAAAAAAAATATAATAAAAAGTTTAAGATTTGGTTCTTCATGTCAACAAGACATCTTGATTTTTTTAATATATGTATTGAAGTTCTAAATTTGTTTTGTTGATTTTTATGAAAATTATTATTGTTAAGATTTCATTTTTGTTATGTAATTAACAGTAAAAAATTCAAACGCCAACAACAACAAAACTGTCAGTTTTTTCTTATTATAGGTATGAATGAGGGTTTGGATGGGGTTAAAGGATTAAAGAATAATGCCCTTAAAAAAAATCAAGATTAGAGAATAACGGGCAAAAAAATGAAGATTAGAGAAAAAAGGGGTTAATTTTTTAAAGATTAGAGAAAAAAGGAGTGATAATTAAATATTTACAGAATAACAGACCCCCCACCCCCATCCAGACCCTCATGAATTGTTTCACATTCTGTCACTCTTGGAACTTTTACAGCTAAGTTTACGGTGTTGGTGTTGTTCATTGTTGAAGGCAGTAAACATTGACTATTACTAGTAGTTGTTTACATCCTCGGTCTCTGGTGAAGATGTTTCTCATGGTAATCATACAATATCTTATTACGTTGTATATGAACTAACTAACCGTTTGTATATTGAATAGTCTATAACTAACTAACCGTTTGTATATTGAATAGTCTATAACTAACTAACCGTTTGTATATTGAATAGTCTATAACTAACTAACCGTTTGTATATTGAATAGTCTATAACTAACTAACCGTTTGTATATTGAATAGTCTATAACTAACTAACCGTTTGTATATTGAATAGTCTATAACTAACTAACCGTTTGTATATTGAATAGTCTATAACTAACTAACCGTTTGTATATTGAATAGTCTATAACTACTAAAACGTCTATTATGAATGGCTGTGTTATCTGGACTTGTCTTTTGGAACGATGAACTTCAAGTTGACCTCTTATTCTGTCTATATGTGTCGCTGGAATTGCCTGAGTTAGAGCTGAAAAAAAAAGAATTACAAATATAAATTCTCATAGAAAAGTCTCTTGGAAATATACTCTTTCTTATGTTTTTTGGTAAATTGAGAGAACTAAGGATTTATGTTATTTGTTATGTTTTAGCAAGCATCAATTCAACAGCACTAACATATTCAATTGATTTAATTTTTAATTTTTCGACATTTATTAACAGAAATGAAAACACAATCACGAGCTGTACTATAAGTTAGATTGTGCAAACTTCGATAGGATGTTTATGTATATCCACAATTATTTATATTTATTGACCACTTACCGATATCATCAAGGGGCAAAAATAGTGTTTTCTTTACTTTTACAAATGTATTTACATGTACCGTAAGAATTAGTTTTATCCAATCGTAAACAACCTAAGTTTATGACAACGTATGAACACTGTCTTGAATCAGCTCTGCCTATCTTAAACAAGCTTAGTAACAATGATATGATAACTACTTACTAACAAAGGGATTCATCAGTTTTGCCCATCTTAAACAAATTAATATTAGTAGAAACAAGTTACATACGAAGTCATGGATAAGCTTTTTCCTATCTTAAAACAAACTTCATAACAATGAGTCAATGGCTTCTTACGAACATTGATCATCATGAATCAGTATAACATACCCTAAATAAATTAAATAATAATGGATGTACGGCTACTTACGAACGTAATCATGATGTCCAGCTTGAAGTTGTAGTCTTCTCTCAACTGTATACCATGTTTCTTGGTTAGAGTCTATTTGTTTATTTCCGGGAGATAATGTAAATTCCACACCATCATGGACGAATGTACCGGTCTGTCAACATACAAGTTATACATTGTACAATTCAATGTTTAAAGGAAATTACAACTTTATAAATAATGGCGATAAAGGCATATACAGACATAATTGGATAAGTTTGAATTGGGTTGCAGGATATGTTAACTCCTCCCAAAAAGCAAAATAATAAGAAGAACGCACTTATCCACAGAAAGGTTCATCCTCAATAATGAGTTATTTCGACATTCGGATTTTGTTTTGTATTTCTAAATGAAATCTACAATGATTTTACAGAATTATTGGTACTACACTTGTCCAAACTGAAAGTTATTTTTTGCAACAATTGTGTTAAATAGTACCCTAGAACCCTGGGCGAAATTGCTACAACAGGGCTAATAAATTCTTGCACGTCAATGTCGTCGTCAATTATTTCAAAACCCACTTGCTTTAAAGTGACAGTCAAAATAGAATATGTGCCCAGGGCAAACCATGCCCCACTATCTTGCAACATTATGATGCATGGAAAGGTTACATGTTCAGTGAAATATGAAAACTCTTGGTTGGCCTATATATGTTTATAATTTCAAATCGTAATAAACATGCGTACAAAGATCCGCGATGATTTAGCGGAGAATTACACCAGAACTTTAAGCTGCTACGGAGAAGAAGGACGGACCGGAAGACCAGAAAACATTTTAATGTCTCCTATAATCATAGTGGTGGGAAACAAATGTGCAGTATGATTGCCAAAAATCAGCAATCCTATATTCTAAGACCCTAGGTAACTTAATTAGTGCTGTTAAATTAAGAACTTCTTTATCTGAATTTTGTTTGTAAAATAAACTTTTTCATGAAATTATTCACACTTTGTAAGAGATTAATTTATCTCAAGTCAGGAACCTAGTCACTAGTTGACGTACGTCACTATTGTAACTAACTTTAAAACTGCATCATTGATCATCATTTATATCTTGTAAACGATCAGTCTTAGTAGGACAGAAACCTCGTCACTAGTTATGGTACGTCATTTATAATGTTTTCCTTATCCAGATTTGGTGTTGGAGTCAGATACATGATTGCTTCTATCTAAAGGGGCGGATCCAGCCAATGCTAAAATGGGTTTTCCTAATCCTGGATAAAAGGGGGGTATAGCTATATGTTTCCATCCAAATGCATTGATCATCAATAAAAGGGGCTTCAACTCTGGATTCGCCATTGATATAATTAACGGATAAAATGTTTTATAATCAAGAACTTTTCCCTTCACTTTTCTCTGTCACTACAATTTCGTTTTCATTTTCTCACTTCATGGTTACAATGGGAACACAAATTAACATAGACAATTTTCTTGGTTTAAATTCTCTTTCATCATATATCACAATTTTTTTCTTTCTGTTTTACGAACTACAAAAATTTACATGTTGAGCCATGTCACTATACATTTAAGCCTAGCTAGTGTGAGGTCAAATATTTTTTCGACATAACATGTTACTTAAACATGTAAACAAAAGTGTTTAGCTTTCATATTTTATATTTTTTGTCTGTCTTAATCCCCATCAGTGTCAGTTACTGTTGTCCTACAAAACATTAAATAGACAATTTACAAAAGAACATGGTTTTTAATTACTGCTTTATGTCTCTTTCCTGTATCTTATTATGGAGTGTGGTGTTACGGAGTCAAAACTATGACAAGAAATGATGACAAGAGACAGATGTCAATTTCAATGAATGTTAGGAAATCAACATTAACCTTATCTATTAACCTTAAATGTTTACCTTCCGATCCTAATAGTGTAAAACATATTTTATAATATTTATTTCCAAAAAAAAACATAATTTCCAATTTATCTCTTACTAGTACTTAATTTTACTATATGATGAAAGAAAATAATAGTTTTTGAAAAAAGGCTTTATATATATTTATTTCTTTTGCGCATGTCACAAGTCAGAAGCCTCTGGCCTTTGTAAGTGTTGCATGTTTTTTTTTTAATTAAAGTTCATTTATATGTTTACAGTGATGTCCATTTTCACTGAACTAGTACACATTTTTATTTAGGAGCCAGCTAAAGATCACCTCCGGTTGCGGGATTTTCTCGATGCGTTGAAAAATCATTGGTGGCCTTCGGCTGTTGTCTGTTATTTGGTCGGGTTGTTGTCACTTTGACATATTCCCCATTTCCATTCTCAATTTTATTATCTCACTGCAAAAGTATTGATTGCTAGAATTTGCAACTGGTGCAGAACAATTTGTCATGTTTTATGATAGTTCTTCTTAGATCCGCTAGGTTTCAGTGATAATCTTTTGTAGCATGGCTGATGTGTTTTACAATTTTTACAATTCCACACATGCTCTTCATGTGTGAGAGAAGAATAAAAACCAACATATTCAAAATTTACAAGAAAAACAAAATCAAATCAAATAATTGAATTACAGTTATTATTATTTCTTGAAAAAATGTAACGTAAGCAAATTAAAATAGATCAGAACTTCGGTTCTCAAGAAAACGAGAACACTGAAAGAATTTCTATTTCCGTTTAAAAATCTACACGGACCTGCAGTCTCCAGTGGTACACAGATTTATAAATGTCAAAACAGACCATAATATACGACAGAGGAGAGGTCGACAGATAAATGGCTAATGTCAATCATTCTAATCGTTCGGAAGTCAATGTTTACCACACGCAGTACCTCATAAAACTTCCAGTCTTTTCCTGAAATTGCTATGTATATGTAAAGAGAGACCGGCTATCTAAAATTACTCATTTTTTAGGTACCAGCCATTCTGGTTTTGTGTGTATATTTTTTTGGGGGAGGAAAAAAGGGGGAGGGGCGGTATTCTCCGAGAATTTTTTTTTTCTCGACCTTTCACATCAACAATTATTTCTTAATGCAATATCATATACATTGGAAAACGATCTTTATATTCAAGCCCAAAATGTTGACACTATCACTTTGTTGAAATGTATGATTCAATGGAGATAAAAAAAACTATTTTATTTAAAGAATTTTTGAATCACACAATATATTCTTACCCGGCCCCCTTTTCATTCCACTACAGACTATTGATGTGCGTTGCCGAATGAACTCGTTGGTTGTGCTGTTCATGAACCGGCCTTTAATTCAACTTTCTTTTATTACAAAATCCGATAGTTACATTTTCTTTCTTATTTTCCACAATCAGTTGATAGACCATGCAAGAACCTGCAAAATTTTAAGTCGGATATCCGATTTTGTCTTGGTTTTCGGTATACCGAAATGAGACAATCCATGTTTGTTTCGCTAATAAGTAATATTAATTAAAAACCAATAAATTACAGCAATCATTAGTTTGTATATATTAATTACTATATCGTTATCAATAAACAATATTGTACTTACAAGATATAATTTATAATTTCCTGTATTGTCTTGTATACAATTGAATGATAGATAGGCTCCATGATTAGGATCCACGTAGAACTGCACGTTCTGTAATTAAAATATAATTAGATAAAAGTTATATACTTATGTCACACATGACTATAAAAAATATACTCAGCAACACGAGTAACGCACCACTTTTTTCCACATCTAATTTGGATAAACAATTAGAGTAAAATTGTGTGGTATACTTTCTCGAATTATAAGTTTCTTCTGATAATTTTGCTTTCCGTTTTATATTTAGATATAAGAAGGCAAAAAGTGAAATAATTCACCGGCTGGTTGCAATTGTAAAATAAAACATATTCAACGAATTTTATCCTAAAAAATATACAGAAAAATACCAATGGTAAAAAATAATCGAAAATTATAAATATTAAAGACAACAAAGTATGTATTAATAAATTTGAAATGTATGATTTTCGCTCAAAGCAGTTTATCAACATAGCATCTTCATAATTTGTACATACATGTACTCGTAGCCTAAAGAATAAAATGTTTATAACTAGATAACATTTAGCAGATTATATATATGTTTACATTTTACAATAACTAAAACAAATATATATTGTTACTTTTCTATTCCATACAAACATTTTCCTTAGATAATACATGTATGGAAATTTAATACACATTCACACTCAAGCATTTAAATGATAAAACCAGCAAATTGTTAAAAGTTATAAATTAAAAATCATTTCCAATAAATTTCCGTTAAATTGTACTTATTGTTGTTAAAATTTGAAAAAGAATAAAATAATCTATATTATGAAATGTTATTTGAAGCTTTTTTTCTCTTGAACGATGCAATTACTCGTTTTGTTCCCACGAACTTTCCTATGATGATTAGCTCTCTTACAATAAAAACAAAAACGGCGAAATTGCAATAACTGTTTCTTCTTTTGAAAATCAGTGAAATTTCTGCTTTTTCCTTATCCAAAGGCAAGATTATGGGATACATGACTTCCAAATATTTTCTTATTTTCTTGTACATGTTTATAATTCAATCTGATTGTTTACGCATTTATTTAATATAGGCTTATATACAATGTTAACCTAAAACATGCAAGAATTCAAATGACAGTTTGCATACATTGACTGTCACAAAAGTGAGAGGTTTATCTAGCTATAAAACCAGTTTTTTTCCACCATTTTCTACACTAGGAAACGGCTGTTCCAAGCCAGGAATATAACAGTTGTTTTTCATTCGTTTGATGTGTTTGGGATTTACTTTTTTATTAATGTAGTTTTAGATGTGATTCACATTTATGATACCCAACAATAAATTATAAAAAAACAAAAATTATTGATTGATTGTTAGTTGCTTTACGTCCAGTGTATAAAGAATAGAGAAAATTGGCTAAAAAAATGAGAAATAAAGAAATAAATGACTCCCATCAAGATCCTCAATTATAATAAGCACAATAAATTACCTGTATGTCGAGCAATGCTTCCTGTATTACAAAGAGATTTCCTTTCGGATCCTTTCTTATAACATATACAGGTTTATTTAAAGTAGTTGATTTAGTTTTTGTCACATTGAATAATAAGTTTTCTCCGAATTGGAATTTAAGCGAAAAGTTTATTTTGCTTTCATTAATACAGTCTTTGGAATTCTTTGTGTTTGTTGATAATTCTGGAATTCTAGCAACATTTCCTGAAATAAATTATAAAAGTTATTCATAAATATTGTTGTTTTTATTTTCCATTAATTGAGTATGGACAACATTTGTGGATTCAGGGGAAGCGTCGATTGTCTACAATAAATATTTGTTTGTCATTACAGCCGACTTCATTGAGTGTGTAGCTAAAGGTTAGCTTGCTTGTTAGATGAACCACGAAGTCATTATTAGTAGACATACTATCTGTCTGTAAGACTAGCATACTTCGAAAAGAGGGTAGTATACCTTACCTAATAATGACTTCACGGTTTATTTTCATAAGCAAGCCAACCAAGAATTTTACCTTTCCCTACACACTCAATGAAATCGGTTGTAAAATCGTTCTTAAACTTGTTTTGCATCGGCGTATATATATTATACATATTCCGTTTTCCAAATTAACGCTCCCCTTACATAATTCCACTTGAATCCGACCTAGAAACACTTAATATATCAAACGGTTTTATGTTACAATCAATATGTACATTTTTATTGTTTTTTATGTACTATATTAACCACAAACAACAGGTATTTGACATATGCATATATTTAACTGATGTTAATTGAATACCACAGATCAATGTATAAACAAACAAGACCATATCGTAATCGCACCTACACGCCTGTCATTCACAAAAATGATCGTGTAAGAATAATCAACGATGCGTAGCGATCGGATTGAGAAAGATCGATTTATCGAGAATACATGCAAATTCTGTCAATTTGAAAATAGCTCTAACCTAACTTTAATCGAAAAGATGAAAAGGATTTTTAATGTCTCCAATTATGTACTCTTGATATTCACGAAACCCGTACACAAACAATTTAGTGTGCTAAGTTAACAGACGCGGATGCAGTCGTTCCAAAAAAAATATAGGGAAATAGGGGGGTTCAACACCCCCCCCCCCCAGAACACTACAAAACGTTCACACAATTAATGAATACAAAAAAAATCAAAAAAAGTAGCGGGTGGGATGAGGGCGTTCCAACCCTGCCACCCCCGATTAAACATCAAAGAGGTCGTGTTGACCGACACAACAAAAGATAAATGTTTGCATGCTTCCTCAATTTCGACATTAAAATGCAATGTATAGCTTGATATGTTAACAAATTTTACAATATTTATTCCGGATTTGTTGCTTGACATGAAAAACTCAAATGGATCAGTAAGGGAAACACGCGTAAAGCAAGTGCTACTATAATCAAGTTAATAAATCGTTTTTGCGTGAGCTTGCTATCCTTTAACGGCGCATGTCTAATACAAACTAATGAGAAGTGGTGTGCTTGCCAATGAGACAACAATCAAATAGAGCGTATTTCAACAACTAAATGACACCAAGCGGGCTTCAGCAATGAGCAAACCCTACCGTATTGTTCATATAAAAAGAAGATGTGGTATGGTTGCCAATAAGACAACTGTTCACAAGAGACCAAAATGACAAAGACATTAACATGCATATTTATAACTTACAAACTAATAATCATACTATAATATCAATATATTCTGGAAGGTTGGTAAAGCGGGACGGTGGCGGGAATTGATACACCCCGTGTAGCTAAATGGGCCACCCTTTTTAGCAAGAGTGTCATCACCGGACGGAAAAGGGCCAAGAGTGGCAATATTGTTTTACTACAGTCCATCAGTTGGGCTTTTGACTTCAAAAAATCATAGTGATTGAATTGTTGTCACATCGCTTTAACAAATTTGGCGATTATTCTACTTAATAGTTTTAGTATTACATGTGCGTGAAATATTTGCCGCTGAACGTTAAGCTTGAAAAAAATTAAACGATGGTCCGATTGGTTTATGATTTTTAATGGTCTCATACAATCAATAACAAGCTAAAGTACAATTTAACGTGTGTGGTTGTTTGCATCGTTTGTTCAACCACTGATAAAAAATAGGTCATATACGACGAAAAGTAGGTTATCCACACCAATCTGCATTTAAATTTTCAAGATGTCATGAAGTTTGCTCTTTAGTTTCTATTTTGTTGGGTTTAAACATTAATTGAAAATCTTAGTTTGAGCTACTCAGGATCTTTTAATTTTTAGTTTTTCTAATATATTTTTTTGTGTGTGTAATCCACTGGAATTGCACAACACCAAATCTTCCTTTCATATATTAAAAACCATATATACATACAAAAATTGTCCAGTTAAAATCATTTTCTTATTTTTCTTTAAATTCGTATTCTAACTGTAAATCATGAGATAAATTGACCAGAGCACTACGAAAGAAACTGGACATTTCTCATTTCAGACTTGATATTTCTGACCTCACAATTATACCTAAAAAAGTCAAGCTGAGAATATTACCATGAGATACATAAAAAAAGAGTGTGTCCATAGTACACGGATGCACTATC
Source organism: Mytilus trossulus (assembly GCF_036588685.1). Taxonomy (NCBI): domain Eukaryota; kingdom Metazoa; phylum Mollusca; class Bivalvia; order Mytilida; family Mytilidae; genus Mytilus; species Mytilus trossulus. The sequence continues at coordinate 2,764,097 of NW_026963318.1, forward strand.
ATTTTCTATGTTTAGTGGACCGTGCATATTGGTTCAAACTCTAATTTGGCATACACATTAGAAAGATCATAGCATAGGAAACAAGTTTACTAACTTTCAAGTTGAATGATATCCAACTTCATCAAAAACTACCTTGACCAAAAACTTGAACTTGAAGTGGGAGAGACGAACGAACGGACACACAGACCGAAAAACAGAATCTCCTCTACTGTCGCAGGTGAGGCACAAACTAGTAGTCAATACCATGCAGTTATGCGTAAAAAAACATTTCATGACAAACAATATAAAGTTTATGAGAAGTATTTATACACCCATGAGGGAGCCAGCATGATTGGGTTCTAAGATACTATAATTGTAAATGCAAAATGAAAGATTTCAATCATTTTAGAGGGAACTTAGCTACTAGATCAAGTATTATGGTAAAACATGATTAATACATGATATATCCAATTACATATATTGATTTAACGACATCTAGGTGTAAAATACAATGTACATGTAAGGCTGAAGGCAGCGAAAATTACATGTAGTAAGTCTATTCTTTTAAACAAGGAAGGTCATTGTAATATAACATAAAAAAGAAGATGTAGTATGATTGTCAATTACAAACTCTCCAAAAGTGACCAAATGACACAGAAATTAACAACTATAGGTCATCGTACGACTTTCAACAATGAGCAAAGCCCATACCGCATAGTCAGCTATAATAAGCCCCGATGTCTAGATATTAATCTGAGTTCTTTCGGCTGTAATTCCTATGTACATAGCTATAAGAAGATGTGGTACAAATCTTCAACCAAGTCACAATTTGTAAAAGTAAACCATTATAATTCGAAGTACGGTTTTCAACACGGAGCCTTGGCTCACACCGAAGAGCAAGCTATATGTATATTAAGAACCCCCAAAAGTACTAGTGTAGTTTTATGAAATAAATCCCATACAAGGAGTTTAAATAATGCACGTTTATGATAAAGTCACGAGTTGTATATATGATAAAAAAATAATATTACGCTTCATGGTCAGTCCTACTAAAAAATGTAAACTTAAATACATGCGAAATAACATAATTTTCAATACATCAAAATCGTGACTGTCAGTTTATTATGCATGACTGGAGTGAAATATAGATAAACACTTCTTTATAATACCCACTCTACCTCGATATTTGTCATATTTTTCAGTGATAGGGTATTGGCGTGTATATATGTCTACCGATCATTGATCAAGTGTTTTGGGTGCATACAAAAATTGTATTTCAAGGGAAGCGAACAAATATTTTATTTCTATATTTTTTATACCAAATATTGAAAACTACGCTGATTAAAAATAAATTCATGACAAAAATATAATTCTGTTTTTGTTTTAATTCAAACAAAAATTTACACCCTCCTTTTTTACTACAAAAAAAAAGGAAAAAGATTGGTACTGAAGAGGGAAACACGTTCTGCAACAAAACATGATAATGTCATTTGGAATCTAATTTTCCTTTTGATAAAATCGACAATAATAAAAAAATAAAAGTAAATAATAAAAATGACGAAGTAAATAAATAAAATCAGTATCGAAGTTATTTCATCAATATATTTACATGATAGATATGGATCGAGGAAGTGTGTTCGAAATGAATACAACCAAATTAAAACAAAAAATAAATAATAAAAAATACATAAATATCTATTAAATCTTACCTTTTGTGTCGATTAAGCAATTAACATAAATTATTTTAATTAATATCCACAAATAAAACAAACAAGAACGAAACATGACTAACTACTAAACACAAAATACGAAAATGACTGATATTTTAAGATGAACTGATCATGTTTCGGTATGACATGGTCGGATAATTCTTGTTCATCCGTCACGCGTCACTTGCTTTAGCAAATGGTACATTCCTATGACAAGTTTTTCAGATGACATTACTATAATGTTAAGTTATATACAGTGACAACCATATTAGTTAAATGCTTGTTTTAAATCTATAAAAAAGACAGATTATGCAATTTCTGTGTATCACAAGCTGAATTTATGTTTTGGTACAACGGAGGAGTGTTATGGAGAAAAAAAAACATAAATCGAAAAGATCTTGGGTAGACACAACATGGTGGTCGCAGATACACTTTTACTTCAACGAAAAATACAAATGAATTTTTATTTATTCTGCAGAATGTGATGTTTGATTATTTATAGATATATTCAAATGAATATTTCGGAGTTTAAAATGACGTCCATTATCACTGAACTAGTATGCATATTTGATAAGGGGCAAGCTGAAGGACGCCTCCGAGTGCGGGAGTTACTCGCTACATTTAAAACCCATCGTCTGCCTAATGGTCGGGTTGTTGTCGCTTTGACACATTCCCCGTTTCCATTCTCAATTTTGTTAAACATCTTCTGTGAAAATTTTACTCGACGATTAAACTTTTAACTTTTTTTTTAAGACTGTGTCCAAAAAGCAGTGTTGTCCTTTGGCAAGTATTTCATGCATATTCCCGGCTAGACCATGTACACAATGCACCTAAATGGATTGTTCTGCCATTGTGTCCGCAAAAGTCAAGGTGGTTATAATTTGGCCCCAACTAGAAAAAAGGGTACTAAGTAAAGTAGGGGACACCCACGCTGCCTTGAACCATTGGAATATTTTACCTATCTTGAACTCAGAAAAAACGTAATAATTGTGAACTTACAAAACGAGGTCAACACACTTCTCTGACCTTGATTCTAATGTTATTTTTTTATTTTATTCGTTATGGTAAAGTTACAAAAGACCTTTTGTATTGCTGTTACGAAGGTGTTAACCAAATCTCAAAATGCGTAAAACGTATAGAATATTTACGCGTTTTGTTTTAATGAAGATCTGGACTGCAGGTTCTTTTTTTCTGTAGTTTTTTTTTTTATCATTGTTCTCTTCATTCTTTATATTTTAGAATTCTTTATATCAAGTTAAGTACCCCATAATTTTCAATTTATATTTTGCTCGCTTTGTTTGGGGTTCATTTTCTGTATATTTAACCATTATTACAATGCATCTATTCTGTAAACCCCATCCAGACCATCTTCAATGAGCTTTGTACACCTTAAACCCTCCCTTGAAATAATAGCAGAAATTTTGGGAATGTATTTGGTCTCTTTAAAACTTTTTAAAACATCTTAAAATGAAGCGAGTTAGAATTAACCAAAAAAAAGTAGCTGTATTTGACGCCAAGTGTTTTGCCCAAAACGTATCAATCATTTGGTAATTGTTGGCTTTTAAACGTGCAGTAGAAATACATGTATGAAAAGATACTAGCATGATACTAAGATAACTACGATGAAGATAGAAAGTAACACCATAACCATAATATAAAGATAAACAAAATGTCCGTCCTCAATTGTTGCATTCAAAACTTATAACTTGTACTTTATAAGAAAATACGTAGATGTGGTATAACAGTTTCTATTCATCACAGACCAAAATTACACTGATGTAAGAAGATATAGGTCTTTGTACGACTGTCACAATAAGCAAAACACCAATAATGTATATAGTAAGCTACAAAAGGCCACGACATGCTTTAAACATTGATGCATTTTGACCTGCTAGTACAATCTCGACCAAAGTACTATTTCATCTGTAAAATAGTGTTCAGTTTTATCCAAGGACGTCTTGACATGAAACATTTCCTGAACATTAAAGTAATAAAATAAAAACTTTGTAACATTATGCAGTTAAGCATAACTTTATGGTGTAAATGTTCGTGTTTGATATGTTCCTCAGCTAATTATTTCATTTTCGTGACATAGTTATATCACTTTATCGAACGAAACTGTTGAAAACATAATTATTTTTTTCAATTTTATTTCAAGTTATAAATACATTTTGGAACTTAGTTAAACTTTCTATGCGCGATTTGCAGATTTGCAGAAATTCAAAAGGCCACTGGAAATAAAAGTTAGCAGACATACATTCGGCCTTTCAACTGGAAACAAACAATATTGTTAACGTTACATCTCAGTTGTTGATGTTGGACAGTTGCCAAAAGCGGCCTTTAATTTCATATTCTAATACATTTTTCGAATTTATGTTTTTTTTTGTCTCTAGCTATATAGGTAATCATAAATCATTCTCAACCTAAATACAATAAAACACCGTAAACACCCGGTGATTGTTTGTATATATGTTGTATGAGGAAAGTGTGCCAGTATTTAAAACCAGAAACAAGATTTCTGTCCTTTGATTTATAATTTCTGATTGGGCAAAGCTTTTAATCAACAAGGAACAATTCTTTAGATGTATCATTTACATCATTATAGATCTACATCACAACTTACAAAAATGAATGAGCCGTTTCCTTATATGGAAATATGATTAACAACTTTTCACCTTTTGTATATCTAACATGTGGTTTATTAGTCTGTAATAGCTTTTCCAAGTGTTTATAGTTTATTTGATTACTTTTTTGCCCTTAAATGTTTTGTTCATTGATGTATGCACACCTGTCGTGTTATTATTTATAACTTAGTTGTACCGATTGTTTAAGGTCTTTTAGGGTTACAGCAAACCATTTACCGACCCTTTATTGTACATGTATAAAGCCTAATAATTTGTTATTGAACAATAACGAAAATTTACAGAAGTATCATTTCGACTGATACATGTATAACAGAACATGGATCTGCTGATCCTTCCGAAGCACCAGAGTTATGTCCCAGTTATTGTTCGAGCACGATCAACTCAATCGTAGTTCCCCGTGCAGCTCTTTTTTTCTTTTTTTATGTCGGTCTTGTTTTAAAAAAAATTAAATTCATTGCGACTTATATTGTATCTGGGTATATATATTATAACTTATTCACATTTTAAATACAATACAACAGTAGGAACACCCGGTGATTGATTGTATGAGGAAACATTGCAATTATTTCAAACAAGAATTTTGCCTTTGATTTATTATTTCTGATCGAATAAAGCTTTTTATAAACATTGAATAATTCTTCAGATGTATTTAAACATCATTCTATACTCCCCAAGTTACAATTTTGCCGCTTAGTTGTTTTGAATATATGTGTCGTGTCCTTATTAGTAAATATTTACATCGATGTTGAACTACCTTTCACAATTGTATATTCTTTGATCAAAAAGATAATACAATGTGATTTATACTTGATTATAAGTAAAACGTGTACATGACTTTTACGAATATCTTCAGTTTCCTCAAAGGCATAAGTTATTCAACGATTATCAAAACCTTAAACACCGGCTTGTGTTTTGTAGGAGGAAGCTGTGGCAGTATTTGTTACATTATTTTTTTGATCAATTAGTTCTGTTTGGATAAAGCTTTTTTTTTTTTTTTTTTTTATCGCTAAGGAACAATTCTTTAGGAGTATCAAATTTTCTTGTTTAATGTACACTAATTTCTGTATCTTATTTGAATGTCGTAACCGAGTATGTTTATATAGAATTCACTTAGACACCAGGCCTGTTCATTGCTGAAGGTTGTGCAATCCTCACTATTTGTCTATTGTTATTTTTGATGTTGTGTTGCTGTCTCAAAAACGAATACACAGCATCATCTTTAAATCTTTTTTGGGAGCTAAACCACTGATTCCTCTTCATGTGTTAATATCCTTTCAAGCATATGTTAACTTCAAATAAAAATATTAGCTCTTGAATATTTGTTGATAAACAAAAAAAGTCATATTGTTGAAAAGTTCAAATTAGAATCTGACTCGTGTTTCCAGGTAGCGACACGTATAAAGGGAGCAATTTACTTCAAAGGGGAGTATTGTTTTTTTCTGTGCTGGCAGGTACCAGTTTTGGTGTACCAGAACATGTGTCACACGCAGACCTTTTGTTATAGTTAAGCATTGAGATATATAATTGCATCATGTGGACTGAAAACTAAAAGAATATAAATTATAGGCTATTATACTACATACACAGATTCGGTATTTCTTTCACATATGTGTCCAATCTGAAGTCAAATTGTGGTATCCGCACTTGACGGCATCCAATCAAAGTAGAGAAAAAAATCAGTTTTATGTAAAAAAAAAATTATCTTGAGATTTTGATGGTAAGGATAGGTTCGAAAAGGTTCTAATTAACTGAATATTAATTATCTCTTGAATTTTGCATAAAACTCTTGTCTGTTATAAGCAGGATTCTGCAGGTGATGATTAAATTTGTATCAGAGCATTATATGTTTTGCCTTATTTGCAATGCACTTGTAAGTTTCAAGATCTCCATGCTGGACAGACACTCAAATTGAAAGGGTTCTCTATATTTACATAAGAACGCTCACATCTTAGTTAATTGAAACCATATATTTTATATGAAAATTAGCTTGAATGAATTTTCAAGGAAAACAAAATCATAAATCATGAAAATCGAAAGAGACATTGTAAAATAACTGGTTTCTGAGTTTGAGGTCTTTCCACGCTATCAATCAAACTTTTTTCAAAACCATACCACCTTCCCCCTTGAAATTACATGGTCGTTTCCTAACTGTTAGATTAAGTTAGTATACGATACAGTACTACAGTGACGAAACTAAGGTGTTAGAATAATAAAATATCAATTATAGAAAGATAAGAAGATGCGATATGAATGCCAATGAGTCAACTCACCACAGACAACAAATGACATAGACATTTTAAACAACTATATATAGGTCACAATATGGCCTTCACAAATGACCAAAAACCCATACTGAATAGTCAGATATAAAAGGCCTCGACAGATGTAAAACAGTTCAAACAAAAACCAGATGCTCCGCAGGGCGCAGCTTTATACGACCGCAGAGGTTGAACCCTGAACGGTTGGGGCAAGTACGGACACAACATTCAAGCTGGATTCAGCTCTAAATTTGGATTGTGATTAAATAGTTGACACAGCATAGGTTTCTGACACAGAATGAATGTGGTCTAATAAACTTAAAATTTTTGTTTTGCCTTTGAGCAATTCACTATGCTGTTGAATAATAATCCTCTCAAAAAAATGTTTGAAGAAATTTTCTTTTTATTTATGAAATTTCAAATGAGAAAAATTGAACCCCCCCCCCCCCCCCCCCTCAATTTTTTTTCACATCCGCTTTTCCTTTATTCCAAAACCGATCTCAATTCAAATTTGTAATGGAGTTTACAACAATAATTACTCTTTTAAATACATTATGAAATATTAAAATTTAAAAAAAGTGCTTGTTATCACTGAATGGTAAAGATTGTTTTAATTTATTAGTTGGTAGTAAAAGTGAATAGACATTGTATATTGTATAAAACAATGATTTAAGTTGATTCAACTACTATTCTGGACAAAGAAAGATAACTCCAATTGAAATTGTGCAATTAGATATTTCTTGCTATTGCGCAATACTGTGCAATTGAAAATAATTGCTATTGCACAATACTGTGCAATTGAAGATTTCTTGATATTGCGCAATACTGTGCAATTGAAAATTTCTTGCTTTTGCACAATATTGTGCAATTGAAGATTTCTTGTTATTGCTGAGTACTGTGCAATTGAAGATTTCTTGCTATTGCACAATACTTAATATAATAATTTTGGATCCTGATTTGGACAAACTTGAAAACTGGGCCCATAATCAAAAATCTAGGTACATGTTTGGATTAAGCATATCAAAGAACCCCAAGAATTCAATTTTTTGTTAAAATCAAACTAATTTTAATTTTGGACCCTTTGGACCTTAATGTAGACCAATTTGAAAACGGCAGCAAAAATTAGGAATCTACATACACAGTTAGATTCGGCATATCAAAGAACCCCAATTATTCAATTTTTGATAAAATCAAACAAAGTTTAATTTTGGACCCTTTGGGCCTCTTATTCCTAAACTGTTGGGACCAAAACTCCCAAAATCAATACCAACCTTCCTTTTATGGCCTTAAATTTGTGTTTAAATTTCATAGATTTCCATTGACTTATACGAAAGTTATGGTGCGAAAAAAACCAAGAAAAATGCTTATTTAGGCCCCTTTTTGGCCCCTAATTCCTAAACTGTTGGGACCTCAACTCCCAAAATCAATCTTAACCTTCCTTTTGTGGTCATAAACCTTGTGTTTAAATGTCATTGATTTCTATTTACTTAAACTAAAGTTATTGTGCGAAAACCAAGAAAATGCTTATTTGGGCCCTTTTTAGACCCTAATTCCTATAATGTTGGGATCAAAACTCCCAAAATCAATCCAAACCTTATTTTTGTGGTCATAAACCTTGTGTTAAAATTTCATAGATTTCTATTCACTGTTACCAAAGTTAGAGAGCGAAAATTAATAGTATACGGACGACGACGACGACGACGACGCCAACGTGATAGCAATATACGACGAAAAAAATTTCAATTTTTGCGGTCGTACAATGTATAAAAAAATGACAGCATGATTATTGTACAAAATAATGAACAAACGACACATATGATTGTTTATGGTCGGGTTAAACAAGTTTCAAGGTACCAACCCACACATAACCTTGGACAGTACAACCATTACAACATAGAAGAAACAGTAAAAATCAGTTGGAAGGTCATAACGCAATGGCATGGAGTAATAGTGAATACGTGTAATATAATGACTGGATTAATCGGATGAGTTTGAGATGTAATTGACGTGAATTGCAAAGAGGATTCGGGGGGATTTCACGTTAATGACATTTCCCTGAATATCTATAAAATTTGCTGCATTGTAGCCTCTAAATTATATAATGCCCGACAATGTTTACACATTTTTCTGATGTATTTTTGTTATTGTTCAAATTACTGTCCCCTTTCTGTTTAAAACTAATTTTTGCAACCGTCAGCTGTATATTCTTCGTTCAAACCTTTAAGTTACATTCACTCGTAAACAGTGGACTTTCAAGGTCTGTTATATATGTATGCAATCAATCTGAATTGTATTATCAAACACAATTCATAATTAAAAGTGTCAGGTCAGAACAAGTTTGAACTAATGTAAATGCGTCTCGCTGAGCTACATAAGACTAAATACACGCAAAATATTTGGTAAAAAGTGGCGACAGATACCATGCAGAGAGACATTCAAACTCATAGATCGAAAACAAACTGACAACGCCATAGCTTAAAAAGAAAAACAGACAAATAATACTACGCAAGACACAACATACAAAACGAAAGATTATGCAACTCGAACCCTACCTACAATTAGGAAGTGTAAGTGTAACGGGCATACAAAGTTACTCACAAATTAAAGACTTGCATAGTTCATGACCAATAATTCAAAAACAAAACATTAAATGACTGTTTTATTAAGTTTAACTGACATTATCAAGATGCTTGATTTTCTTCATTGACAACATATTGGCTACGTTTGAAAGGACTGTGTTTTTCTACAAACTTTGGGCATTCGAATGGAAACCAATCATGCCCCTATTCTTGCCGGTTTGTTTCTTTATTATTATCAGACTGACTTCATACAGGAACTTCTTAGGAAGAAATATAAGTAGTTAGCAATTTCCTTTAACTTTAATTTCCGCTATAAAGATGATTTTCTCTCCCTAAATAATTCAAAATTCGGTGACTATGTTGAACGCATCTATCCCATCGAGCTAAAACTAAAGGATACGATAGATACAGTTAAGTCAGCTCATAGCTTGACTTACCTCTAGAAATTGACAATGACGGTCGGTTGTAAACAAAACTTTATGACAAAAGAGATGATTTCAGCTTCCCAATTGTGAACTTTTCATTTCTAAGTAGCAACAGTCCAGCAACGCCTATATATATCTCCTAATTGAGACGATATTCCCGTGCTTGTATTTCCTATTATACTTTTCATTATAGAGGGTTGCTGCTCACAAGGAAGCTATTAAATCAATAGTTCTAAATTGTGTATTTGAAAACATCCCTTCGTAAATTTTACGGACGCCATCACGGGTTGGTTGATCGTTATGGAATACCCGTTTCACAGACGATATCGGATATGTTCCTAACGTCGTTACTACAATCCCCATTTCATGAATGTTACCCGCCGAATTAGACTATTTACCGGCTTTGTAATAACATGAGCAACACGACGGGTGCAACATGTGGAGTAGGCTCTGCTTACCCTTCCGGAGCACCTGAGATCACCCCCAGTTTTTGGTAGGGTTCTTGATGCTTAATATATAGTTCTATGTTATGTCATCTGTAATATTATTTGTCTGTTTGTGTTTTTAAATTTTAGCCATGGCGTTCTTTATTTATGTTTGATCTATGATGTGACTGCCCCTCTGGTATCTTTCGTCCCTCTTTCCGAACATTTGAGCACAAGATTAAGTACGTAGAAAGTCTTTAATAGCTAATTATCATGATAAAAATTACAAAATATCCAGAAAGGATTTCATAAATTTTATTCCAAATAAAAGAAATAAAAAGGACTAAAAAAACATCAATTTTGTATTTTGTTTATGATGTCACACTAAACAAAAATGCCTTGTTTAGCGAATTCGCTATTAACAACTTGTTAGTTACTAGGTCATAATGCAATGCAGACGGCTTTTGGAGATCTACCATTGACGATACATGTAATATTTGTCTATGCCGTTGTCCATCAGGGGAGATAACTACCACATTGCTAGAATCACGCCCTACAACATACACATTACCGTCATTGTCTACAGATATAGCAAATGGATACTTCAGTATACTTTCATCCTTAAATATCCAGTTTACTTGTCCTTGCTGATTAGTGCATGTAATTGTGTTCGTTTGACAGTCTGTATATATAAAATGGTCACTGAATGTTGCTACGTGCGACAATTCACTTAGTTTTGAGTTCGTTATTGTACTAACGGAATCATCATCCAAACTGATTTTCTTCAACCCTTTGTCTCTTCCACAATATATCAAATCTTTATCTTTTAGTGCCATGCCATCATTTCTGGAGCCAACATTAATTGTTTTCTTGACATTCTTAAATTTTGTATCTATCAGTTTAATATTATCTGAGAACCTACCAGTGGTTACAGCTATAATATCATCTTTAAGATATACAACATCAAAAGCAACTCCGGTTTTAATTTTGAAATCTTTCATACCGTCAGGTTTAATTACAGTAAGATAACCTGCCGGATAACTGTAACAGTTAAACACCATTCTACCACCTGGGAGCATAGTGCAACCTGTAACATTTCCACTGTACGTAGTGATGGACTGGACCAACGTGAGTGTTAAGTCATCTATAGACTTGGCTGTTACAGGAATTATCAGCTGGGCTTGTTTATCGTCATGCATTACAAAGGGAATATCACTTGGTCTCGTGTCATTAACAATTTTTCCAAATACTTTAACATTGATCTTTAACTTCTCTAAAGTTGTGTCGATCTTTAAAGAAAAATGATGATGGTTCAGACTTCCGCTTTTGTTAATAGATTGTATATATTCTTTCGTTGTAACTATGTCGTGTTCCATTTGTTTTAAAATAAGAAACGTCTGCAGTTCAGAAGCATGTTCTTTTATTTTCAAATGGTTGGATTGAAAGTCTTTGATTTCTTTATCAGTTTTTTCAACTAATTCCAGGAAATGAAGAACATTTTTATTTTCCTTTTCAATGGTTAAACTCAGCGTATCAGTTATCGACTGTTGAAGTAAATCAAGATGATTGTTTATTGCCTGCCTTGCCTGTAATATTTTGGTCTCAATTTGTTCTTTCTGTTCTTTTATGGAAAGTAAATGTTCTTCACGATCTTTCTTTACTCTTTCAATATACTTGACCATTTTAGAAAGGGTTAGCTCAATTTCATTGAAAGCATTTGATGATTTCACGTTTTTTATGGCGTCGTCTATATCAACAATATCTTTACAGTCATTGTGGTCCTCGACAACACATTTCTTACAGCATGGACAGTCATGTTTTTTACAGAATATTTGGTACTTTTGGTTATGTTTTCTGCAAGACTGTGCAACTTGGAGAACCTCTGTTGGTAAGTTTTGGTATTCATCGATAGGCACGGTGTCATGATCACGTGATGATTTGGAAATGCTGTGGTGTTCTTTGCAGTTATCACAAAGCCCTTCATCGCATTCTGCGCACCATACCACAGGTGGTTTGGTGACATGTCGAAAATCACAAATACCACAAATTGACCAGTTACTTGCCATTGTCCTAAAAACAAATTTATTCAATTCAATATTATTCAACTGGTTTAACACTTAAATATTAACATTCTGTTTGGATTGATATCTCTATACAGTAAACAAACAATCAATATCAGAAGATGAATCTTATACCGTACAATGATAATTATTTAAGAAAAATACGAACATTGGAAATCTAAAAAAGATAATAAACATTTCAAACTATGACATAGATTTCAACGACGATACAGGTGACTAAAACCACTGTCATGATGACAAAAAGTGAAACAAATTTTGCATTGGGAATATATTAAGATAAGATCTTAACAGGGTTACTAGATCAAACAGAAATAGCCTCTTACCTTTTTTAGTCTTGTATGGGTTTTTTTTTTAAATTTCAGTTCATTTATATGTTTATGAGTTTAGTGTGACGTTCATTTATATTGAACTAGTTCACATTTGATTTCGGTCCAGTTGTAGTTCGCTTCAAGGTGTTGGATTTTCGCGCTGTGTTCAAGATCAATTGGTGGCTTTCTGTTGTTTTCTACTCTTTGATCGGGCTATTGAACAGATATATCATGTTATGGAGGGGTATTTGTGAAAAATACAAGTCGAGGGACTTAAATTTCCCGAGCCGCTAGGCTAGATATAACATGATATATCTGTTTAATTACACCGAATAATTTTGAATTTAAACTCTCTGTACTAGGAAAAGGAATTATTTATTTGAGGACAAGTACAAATTCAATTACAAAAAGTAGTTGGAAAAATTAGTATTGTTATTTCTTTACATACCGTAGTATATATATTTTTTTTTTTAAATAATTCGACATATTGTTTGTTCTGTTAACACATGATATTTGTGTTGTAATTCCAATCGCGACTCAATATCTTAGACTATTAATTCAATAAGATAATAATTTAATGTAAAAATAATCTCACCACAGTTGAGAGCAGAGCATTGTTAGTTTTGACAAAAAATATGAATATGTTCAATACTACAAAACAGTACAAATAAACTCATCAAAGAAACCAGGACTAAATTTTAAATATACGCCAGACGCGCGTTTCGTCTACAGAAGACTCATCAGTGAAGCTCGAATCAAAAAAAGTAAAAAAAAAAAAACCCAAATAAAGTACGAAGATTAGGTGGGGATTTTGAGTCATAAAAAATTATGTTTTCTGGGGTGAAGAGGTACATCGGTTTATTTTCCATTATATAGTTTTATCTTATAAAAATATAGGCGAATATCCCCTGAATTTGTTTGCTTAACAGTCGCAAATATATTAAAATCGCAAATGTATTTGGAAGATTTTCTTCATGAAATCATTTTTCATATTTCTTACTTGCTTTTTATGTAAAATTGCATATTTCAAATTTTGCATTGCCGGAATTAAGACTTCAACCCAAATAAATTATGTTGTCTCAGAAAGAGAATTTTTGTTATTGTATACAATGGCAAAACAGAAAATCCTGTACACTTTCAGCGGCAGCATGAGAAAGTCTGAGTTTGGAAAAAAGATAATCATTGAGTCATAGTTATTCCGGAAATATATGTAACATTATTTTACCAATGTTACAATATTCGGACCATACCTGTCAACCTGTGACGATGAAAATGCAGGTCATGACCTGCATTGAAGAATCAAATCTCAGGTCATAACGCGTACAAACTTTTTCGAGCTGAATTTCAGTATGTATGGTACATCTTACAATGTACATCAAAGATACCAAAACACCAATGTATGTTCACTTGGTTCAGTCATTTTAAATCTTAATTATTATTTCATTGCACTTTTAAAGATTTTTCTATATATGTGTTATATAGTGATATGTTCTTTACTTTTTGTAATCATCAACACTACATTTTATTTTTAAATCTGTATAGTTACATTTTATTGGCTATGTAACCTTTTATCATATGTTGAGGAGGAAATTAGACTATGTTAAAATACAGTAATACAGACAAAGGAAGTATAAATGTAAAAAATAATTTTCAACTTTTTTTTAAATATTGTAAAAAGGTATAAAAATAATGAAAAGTTATTTTTCAATATGTATTTGAATTTTATATTATTTATGATTTAATCTTTTTCACCCATAAAACGTAAATATAAGGAATATTTTGAATAGTGACAAATAAGGGGAAGTAACTAGTTGAAATATGTTTGTTTATGTTTATAGTGCAATTTATTTACGACCTAAAGCTAAGGTAAATGGTGTTAATTAACAATGTGTTTGACACCAAAGCTGTCAAATGAAGCCATGCACTTAATGGGTCACTTAATTTGACAGTTTACATAGCTAGATGAACTTCCTGTTCATGGAAAAATTACGAATTTGCCGGTATTTTAAAGGAATATTACTTATGAAATTGATCTGAAGGCTAAGAAATACGGGTGAAATCGGGTCATTTTCGGAATTCCCGGGTTATTTCAATGACCCGGCGGGTGTCCCGGGTGATCCCTCAGAATTGTGAAAATCTCGGGTCACACCCGCAGAAAACGGGTCAGTTGACAGGTATGCATTCCCCTCGTTAGAATAAGAGTGTTTTTGGTTTTGCTTTGTTTTTGTTCAATAATACACATTTTATCTAATAAGATATAGTGCTTACAAAATTAGATATTATATCATCAAGTGCATATTCATAATGTCTAAAAATAACAACACTTAACATTCAATCTATTAAAACGTGGATCAGCATTGAAAAATAAACTGATAGCGTTACTAAATTAAAGTTATATAAATGTCTAAGAATATAACTTTAACTCGATAATTGATTTATTAAAAAGTTCTATTATATTTTTAAAAGTTCATTAGGCGTGTGCATCTATTAGTATAATCAAGATGAAATCAGATGCATGGCAACACATATTTTTGTAGCTTAAAGTACACAAAGATTGATTAAAAATTTATTGACAACAGTTTTAAGGAATAAGACGTGATCGAGAAGTGGAAAAGATTATTAGACATTTCTTCTTTTTCTAGACAAATCTACTAATACATTTCTTTTATTTCACTAGATTCATAATTCCCTAAGTTTCACCTTCAACTTTACAGGGGACACAAGTGAATATCCATTCTCAGATATAATTTTAAAGATTTCCAGTAAACAAGTTATTATCACCGACATATTTAAAGAAAACCAGATACTCAAATTCACATTCTTGCCATCAAACGCACGCAAAGTGAAATATCCCTTGTTGCATGGCCAGACGGGTATGTGCAATAGCTACAGACAAAGAAATATGCTTGAAATCATGCTGGACACACTGAAGTCGTATTTACTACTCCAACAGTAACCGTTGAGCCTGATTTAGGCCCGTGTCAAAAGAGCTAAAGAACTACATGTAGGTGAAGCTCAATTTAGAACGCCGAAACTAAACACAGAAAAATATAATTTTGTTTAAGAACACACATGATTCTGATTTCACAAATGTGAATTAAGACTTTAACCCAAATAAATTATGTTGTCTCAGAAAGAAAATCTTTGTTATTACTTCTAATATAATTTTGGTTTAGGTTAAACAAAACAAATTGTGATTATTTTTAGAAAATTTCTCAAATTTCCGTTACATCTAGCAAGAATGCATGCAGTTTATTTCCAGTTTTATGCATTGATAATCTTCCTGTGAAATATTCGTAAATACGCTGAACAATTGATAAGGCCTTACAGCAAACACATGAATCAAGTCTCGTGCCATGATTTGTGTTTTAGTCCAGATTGAAAAATGTGCTCCTTTTGATATATTTCATTGAAAATTGTTCAACCCCCTTTTTGATTGTTGTGAAGGGAAGTGATAAACAGTTTATTTTTAATCGAACTATATGTTTTTAATTTTCATCATGTATATTTTCTACAGCTAACACACATATGGTTGCCCCTTTAAGAAAAAAAAGTGCCTTCATCCAGCTACACCAATGGAAGTGGAATTGTCGGTGTCTTAGATATTGGACAAATCTGTTGATCAAATAAAACGATTTGGAACTTTTTTAAACATTTAAGATTCAACTAACACATACAATTATTAAGCTGAATGATTTGCTCGAGTCCTTTTGTGATTGAAGTTTTGAGTTCTACTAACCAAATTGCTAGTTGATATTTTTCAGAAATAGCTTTACAATTTATTTTTATCACTCCATGAATAAGTTTTCACTCCTTTTATATCTTTTAAAAATTGTGCCTCTTGTCATTTTCTTTATTTTTTAATATTGTTACATATTTATGTTTTCCAGCCATCCCCATAGGTGGCTGGAAAACTTAGAACAAACTATTTTAGTGGTATGTAGATTGTCTAGTTGGTGCTAGGCGAAATGTGTGTTCAAATCCAATGTATCTTAATTGTAAACACTATGCAGTCTTCATTTTCTCAATCTTTAACCCAACAACTTCGAATACTTAAACTACATTTTTGCTTTTGTATTTATTGTTAATTTATACCTAAACTTAGATATTTGCCACTTTGCGTAAAGCAACAATAAATCAATTAATTTCTACCTAAGTCCCTCCAATCTCTTCCGCAGTAATAACAGTTCGTGGAAGTTTTGGCTGCCGTTGGTCAATTTGCATTTGTTTGGACATTTTAATTGTGAAATATGTTTTAATTGTTTTACACATCAACAGGAAATCATCCTACGTTCGTGATAAAAATATTTATATTGTTTAATTATTGTAAATAGTCAAAACAAACTCTTAAACGGATGAGTGCATGCTAAAGCTACCATTTATCATACTGTCATGCAAGTGCGGTAATAAGTGATCATTAACGGGTCTGATCTTACTATTTTTCAGTTCAACGCAGACTTCAGTCATTTTACGCATACGGTTGAAGTATTTTTATGGAGCACTAAGTGAAATCTAAGTTTAAGGACAACTTTATGCATACGATCACAGTTTAAAAAACGAAAGTAGGACATAAGAAATATTACTAAACCTGACAAAGGTACATATGTAATAAAATGATCCATGAATGAATTACGGTTTAAAGCTGACTTAAATATTTCTTTGACACCAGACCAAAAACGTTTTTTGTTTAAAGTTTTACCTTTCAAATACATACCATGTAATAACAGTAACGTGTTGACCGGAATGAGCTTGATTCTCCCTTCATGCACTATTTGTCTAAATATAGATAATGTTGATAAACTTAAAAGCGGCAGTTTTCAAATGTGTATAATTACAAAACTGATAATCCTGTTCATTAATTATCAGCGTCAGTATGTTAAAGGCTGCGTTTTGAACATAGATAATCATTGAGTCATAATTATTCCGGAAAATAATAGTAATATTTATTCAACGATTCAACAATATTTCCCACGAAAGAACAGAGCGTTTTTAGTTTAGCTTTGTTTTGTTTTATTGTTCAATGAAATACACATTAAATCTAATAAGATATCGTGCTTACCAACTTAGATAGTATATCCTCAAATGTATATATATGTAATGTCTAAAATTAACAACGATTAACATTCAATTTATTAAATCGTGAATCAGCTCGGGGTGGTGGTGGTGGTCGCTGGTGGGATAGAGGGCACTTCAATGTTTTTTCATATACTTTGATTATCGATTTATACATACCTTGTAATATATCAATTAATAAAACCAGATCTATAGATATATTTGGATATTTTCCGTCTTCTGGTACATTATTAGTATACAGATTTTTTTGGGGTGACCGCTCAGCACCATAATTATTTTTTTAGTTGAAACACAATCGTTATAAACACATCTAGATTTTCTAATTCATTCGCCACATCTTAAATTTTTTCTCTATTTGCCCCTTTTGTATCTTTCATTATGAAGACATTTCTTTAATATACAACTAAATATGTTTAGTCAGATAAATGTAGTAACACCCAAGAGAGTTACACTTCCACTGAGTTTTATATTTGAAATGGAAAATTTAAAAAAAGTTTCATTGCCGTTCCCTCAGAACGCATGTAAAGGAATTTCTTTAATATATGTCTAGAAACCTTTGAATGTTTTTAATTAGGTACACATTTCTAAATGATTGGATTTATTGCATCTAGAACTAGCTTCAGTGGAAATACACATTGGAAGGAATAGAGATTTATTGCTTTTACAAAATGCTGATGCACATACGACTGTGGTCAAACCCTTCAAAAATAGATATTGACATTGTCGTTTGTTGATGTAGTTCATAAGTGTTTCTCGTTTCTCATTTTATTTTATTTATAGATAAGACCGTTGGATTTCCCGTTTGAATGCTTTTACAATATTAATCTGTTGGGACCTTTATAGCTCTCTGTTAGGTGTGAACAAAGGATCCGTGTTGAAGACAGTACCTTGATTTATAATGGTTAAATTTATGTGTTACATATTTGTTTTCGTTCATATTTTTTTTATATAAATAAGGCCGTTAGTTTTTGTTTGAATTGTTTTACATTGTCATTTCGGGGCCTTTTATAGCTGACTATGCGGTATGGGCTTTGGTTATTTTTAAAGGCCGTACGGTGACCTGTAATTTCTGTGTCATTTTGGTCTCTTGTGGACGGTGTTCTCATTGGCAATCATACCACATCTTCTTTTTCATAAAATAAAATAATAAAATGCTACTTGGATGGAGAGTTGTCTTATATGCACTCATACCACATTTTCTTATACTAGTATCTAATTAATGCCTCATAGTTTCTGTTTCAACGGTTCTTTAACTCAAAAAACATCTCTAACATAGTATATAAGTTGGAGGACTCAGTTTCAGCTTCAACCGTCTGTTGATACAACAAACAAATCTGAACTGTCATTGTTGTACAATCATACATTATGTTTTATAAGTTATTATTTGTTATTTGACACGTTATCAACAAGCTTTCAGTATCTGCGAGTTCTATCGTCCGAAACGTGCATGTGGAGTAAGACGTTTTGCTGCTTTGTATCGATCTGATTTTCATAGTTTGTCCGTATATTGTTTTAAAAAACAGTGGACGGTTGGCACATTTAAACATGTTTGTCATATTTGATTTTTGTAATGTTTTTTTTTATTATAAATCAGATCGTAAGTTTTTCAATTGAATAATTTCATATTTTTCTTGTCAGGAATATAAACGACTTTTCCATGTAAACGGTTTACCGTTTGATAATAGATGTGTATAAAAATCAGTTATGCTCGTAAATTAATCTACTAGTGTTGTATGTCTATTTATGATAAAAAATGGTGATGCATATTTGATATCCAAGTACAATAGTATATCTCACTAGTAAACAATGATACGAGATTCCTTCACTCTATGAGTTTTGACATCTATCTCCTCCCTTCCAATTATCTAGTAAGTTCAAAGACTTTATTTTCATATTGTTGTATCTTCCTTTCTTTTTATAAAAAGAAGATGTGGTATAATTTCCAATGAGACACAAAATTAACAACTATATGTCACCGTACGACCTTCAACAATGAGCAAATCCCATACTGCATAGTCAGCATGTATTTTTGCTGATGAATTATCCCTTTAACAACCATCTTAGTAGTAATATGCTAAATCTTGTTGCATGGTTGAAACTCATGAGGTCTTCTTAACAAATCCAACAGTCCAGAATAGGGATATTCCCCCACTAACAAATCCATGGCCTATCTCTATAAATATATAGGAATACATTTCTAGAACAACATCGTTAGGTGAAGGGAACTATCTGCAGTAAAGGGGAAGTCTTCATTTAACTAAGTTGTGTGTCTTTTTAGAAAAAAAGTTATCTTACTATTAATAAATCTTCTGGTTCTACGTTAGTTTTGTTAGTATATACTCTTCAATGTACAAATATTTATAATACAATTTTAAACTTCATATTTAATTTACTAAACAGTTGGAGGTTTAGGTAGCTTTAAAACCAAGTTTAATCTATCTTTTTCTACACAGACAAGAGGCTGTCAGAGAGACAGCAAACAGGATTTTCCTGCAGAGGTCGAATTGTGAACAGTTGAGCAAGTATGGACCCATTAGGCTTAAAACAGCTTTTAATTTTGATTGTGATTGAATATTTGATACAGCATGTGTTTGTGACACAAAATAAATGTGGTCAAGAACTGAAAAAAAAAAGAAATTGAACATTTACCTTTTAATATGGTCAAATATCCAAAATCTAAATACATTGCAAGAATCAACATATCAAAGAACTCCAAGAATTCAATTGTTGATGAACTACTTCTTTGTTAAACCTGTTCTGTTCAAAGGAAAATAATGAAAATCGAAAATTAGATATAATTTAACCTAAGACTATTAAAGTAGATATGATGTTATATTCATTTTTAAATTATAATTAAATATTATTAATAGTTTTCAAATAAAGTTCACTCCATAGATTGACATGTTACAGATGTTGTGTGAAATCTAGATAAAAGATGAAAATCATTTTAAAACACTAAGTGTAATCCACATTTTTATATATAGATGATAGTTCTCAATATTTTTCTTTCATTTGTAGCAAATTAATATAGATATGCAACTTCTCTTTTTTTTTTTAACTTTTTAAATTATTGAAATAGATTATTAACTAATGAATTTGCAAATCGTGAACCCCAAACAGGATAAAGTAAAAATTAGAATTAACACACACAACAACAAAAAATATATATATGTCGTGTACAAGTTGCGATTTTGTACAGGTTATAACTTGTATAAAAATATTGTACATGTTATAACTTGTATAATGCAAAAATACAAGTTATAACATGTACAAAAGTACCTCATACATGTTATAACCTGTACAAAATATTGCTTAAAAATGGTTATAACTTGTACAAAATCGAAAAATAAGGATATTTTCTATTAAAGCAACAGATGATATTGACCTCAATAACATTTTCATAACTTTTTTATTATTCCTTCATGTAAGTGTGTTTTATATAGCAATTAGAAAATTAATTTATACAGAAAAGCACACAACTTTTTCAAACAATTTATCAAAGAAAACTTATCTTTTATATCTTCAAAATGTGTAATAATGAACAGTTGATTTCTAATTATATCCATATAACTCCTATATAGCTTTAATTCATCATCACTCAGAAAACAGAAAAATTATTAAATAAATATGTCACTCGAATTGTAATTGTCAGATAAGACATAAATTTTATACTTTATGTATAAAGTCAACAATTTCTGAACAAAGAGAAATAACTCAATGACAGTATAAATACCACTTTTGTATATGACAGCGGATGAAAACTTTTGCAACATTGAGAAGAACTAAAATCGCGAAAATTGAACTTGTTCATACAGTCGCAGGACACAACATATGCAAATTTGAAAACATTTCGTCAAAGGGTTTTCATATGTTATTGTAGAGACAGTATTTGGTAGCCGCCCGCACTTCTGCCTTCATCCCCAAATCAATAACCGGTTTTTACTTCGAAAAACCGGTTGAAAATGCATGAACCAAGTCAGGAATGTGACAGTTGTTATTTATTCGTTTGATGTGTTTCAGCTTTTGATTTTGCCACTTGATTAGAGATTTTCAGTATTTTTGTGATTTTACTTGGAAAATGGTAAATACATAATTCTCAGATTCTTACGACGAAATGTTAAGTTATGAAAACCAAGTGGAATATGATGACGATTTCTGGAAAATAAAAAAAAAACCTGGCCAAGGATGTTTGCAATTTTAAATAGAATCCTTAAAGGGGTTAATGACTTGTACAATGTATATTCGTAACTCTGAGCTGAATCAAAACCTGCAATACATCTAAGGTGTATGAAGACTGTCGGTCATACAGCGCTTCAAACAAATTTAAGATGAACGTAATTAGCATTAAGACAGATATTTGTAATCATATGGTAAAAACATTTTGAATATATAACACTGGATTATCTACGAGGCTGGCTTTGAATACTAGATTATAAACATGATAAAGACAATAACAAAAAATACATAAATGTTAAACATGTTTAGTTTATGATGTCACATCAAACAAAAATGCCTTTTCTTTCACGTTTGCTACTAACAACTTGTTAGTAATCAAGTCATAGTGCAAAACATTGGGCTCCTTAAGACCGTCTCTTGTAGATAATAATTGTCTATGCCGTTGTCCATCGGGGGAGATAACTACCACATTACAAGAATCACGTCCTATCACATAAACATTCCCACTATTGTCTACAGCTATACCAAGAGGATATTTCAGAACACTCAGATTCCTGAATTCCCATTTAATCTGTCCTTGCATATCTGTGCATGTGACTGTACTTTGGTCTCTGCCGGTATAGATTATTGTGTCATTGAATGTTTTTACATACGACCAATCTCTTAGTTTTGAATTTATGATTGTACTAGCAGAATCATCTGTTAAACTTATTTTCTTCAACCCTTGCGCTCTTGCACAGTATATCAAGTCCTTATTATATAGAGCTATTCCGTCATTACTTGAACCAACATTCAATGTTTTTTTAATGGTCTTTAGTTTTATATCTATTAAATGAATATCATGTGAGTAATAACCAGAGGTTACAGCTATAATATTATCGCCTATATATACAACATCAAAAGCATTTCCTGGTTTAACTTCAAAGTCTTTCGATCCACAAGGCTTGCAAACTGTAACATCGCCCCTGGGATGGTAACAGGTAAAGACCATTCTACCATCTGGAAGTATTGTACAACCCGTAACTTTATCACTATACGTATTGATGGACTGAACCAACGTTAATGTTATGTCATCTATAGACTTGGCTGGTACAGGAACTAACGACTGGGCGGCTTGTTTATCCTTCTGCCGTACAAAGGGAATAGCATTTGGTTTCATCACTTTAATAACTTCTCCAAATGTTTTAATATTGCTTGCAAATTTTTCCAAGGTTGTGTCGATCTTCAAAGAAAAATGATGATGGTTCAGACTTTTGTTAAAAGATTGTATCAATTCTTCCTTTGCAGCAATGTCACGTTCCATTTGTTTCAAAATAAGAAACGTCTGCAGTTCAGAAGCATGGTGCTTTATTTTCAAATGGTTGGATTGAAATTCTTTAATATCTTTCTCATTCTGCTCAACTGATATCAGGAATGTGTGAGTATCTTCATTTTCTTTATCAATAGCTAAATTAATTGCTTCAGTTAACATCTCCTGAAGTAAATCAAGATGATTGTTAATTTCCTCCCTTGTCTGAAGTATTTTTGTCTCAATTTTTTCTTTCTGTTCTTTTATGGACAGTAAATTTTCTTCACGATCTTTCTTGACTCTTTCAATGTACTCGACCATATCGATAAGGGTCAGCTCAATCTCCTGAAAAGCGGTGGATGATTTAACGTTTTTGATGACGTCATCAATATCAACAAACACCTTACAGTCATTGTGTTCATCGATAACACATTTCGCACAGCATGGACAGGCGTGTATTTTGCAAAATATTTGGTACTTTTGGTTATGTATTTTACAAGACTGTGCAACTTGTTGAACTTCAGTTGGTAAGTTTTGGTAATCATCAATAGGTACGGTGTCATGATCACGTGACGATTTGGAAATGCTGTGGTGTTCTTTACAGTCATCACAAAGTCCTTCGTCGCATTCAGAACACCACACCACTGATGGTTTGGTGACATGTCGAAAGTCACAGATACCACAGACTGACCAATTACTTGCCATTGTGCTAAAAGTAAATTCAAGTAGTGGAATGAACTTTTTATGGATTCTTATAAATTCTATATAACTTTTGGACTATTTAAAATCTCGGTCTAATTCTGAAATTAATTCTTACATACTTTTGATTTTTTAACCCTGTATGCTTACATTGCCCAAGTGAAATTTTAAAATTGGTTGTATAAGCATTGAACGACAAAAATATGTGACGTATAAAACTTTCTGACGTCAGCTGACACGCGAATCAATGAATGTGTTTGTAGATGAATGTTTTTGTGTCTTGTTAAATTGTTCCAATTAATTTTTTTTACATATGATGACCGCTTTACCCATATTTTGACTATTTAATTATTATGTCTTTTTAGTTCACACATCATTGTAAATATAACGGAATTTAATGAGACTGTCAACAAAGTGAGAGGTTTAGCGCTATAAAACCAGGTTTAATCCACCATTTTCTACATTTAAAAATGCCTGTACCAAATGAGGAATATGACAGTTCTTGTCCGTTCGTTTTTTATGTGTTTTGTCATTTATTTTTCCATGTGATTATGGACTTTCCGATTAGATTTTCCGCTGAGTTCAGTATTTTTGTGATTTTAGTTTTTCAATACAATTCCATATACTCGAATCTGTTACAACTATTTTGAATTACATGCAATCAAAATAAACCATATCTGTAAGGCATTGATATTTCAAATTATTCTCGTGACTTTTAATGCTCTGCAGGAAAACATGATAAGGTTTTAGTAATAGCACTTGCCCATTACACAAAAAAGTCAAGATATTGAATATCGATTCCATTCAACATACAAATAACTTCATTTATCTTATTTTAAAAGAAAGAAAACAGTAAGATAATAAATCAAATTATACTGCACTCGTTCTATTTGAGCAGTCAAAATGCGTTGACTGTATATTTCTATGTCATATACAGTCACTGACCTGATATCACTTTTCCTCATGAATATTGAAATAGAAATTGCCGAAATTGTAATTAATTATTCATACGACCTATTCAACCTGTTCTTGTTTCCAATGTATACAACGACTCAAACTTATTTCTTTTACAATTTTTAGAACAAAAAAATATTTCCCTTAAATCATTATGTTTTATGCTTATTGTTGATATTTTAGTTCATTCTCAAACAATAATTTCTTCACCATCGATAAAGGATTTCATTAGGAAATGTACATTTCATTGTGGTGTATATTTCTCCGCCCGCATGATATGAGGCCTTTTTATACAAGGGGGAGTTTTTCAATATTTAAACTAAATAATAAAATTAACACATTAAATAACAATTGAAAATGTTCATTAGATTGCAGTATAAAGACAATAATAGTGCATTGACTTGACATATCAACGATATAAGGATTCGGCACAAAACGGGGAAAATGCTCGGCATAGACTCGCCTTCCCCGTTTCTAAGCCTAATCCTTATATCGTTCATATGTCAAATCAATGCACTATTATTGTCTATATATACATTATTTAAACAACAAAACACAAACAAGTCTATTTTTTTACATTGTATTTTGTTTTATGGATTGAATTTATTAAATTAAAGTTATCCTATGCTTGTATCAAATCATACAATATTGCATCCCTTATATAACTTAATCTAAAAGGATTTTGTAAAATGCAAAACAACCAATCATTTTTCTTTTTAGAAAATTCTAGATGTAAAAGTTTTAAAACTTAATCCAGATTGGTATTGTTTTTGTGTGACTTTGTTGACTGTGTTGTGGATTATATATTTGTTTTAAATCAAACATAGGCAAAACTGATTATCGGTGAAAGTCTTGACAACTGATATTAACTGATGTGATAGTTAAAAGATCATTTCTTTCGTTACTATTTATGAATTTTTTTAGGAGCACTTGACTCCAAACTAAATTGACTATTATTGTCAATTTTCCTACTGATGGTCGGTGGTTCTCATCGAGTCTCCAGCTGCCTTCACCAATAAAACCTGACCGCCAAAAATAACACAATAGTGTTGAAAATGGCGTTAAACACCGATCAATCAATATCTGAAGCTTAACCATCAATTTGAAAGAGTAGGATTTTCTGCATTCGTATCGGAAAATAAATACTTTCAGTAATTGCAAAAATTATTTGAATCGTTTGATATTGTGTTTTAATGAATTGTTGTACCAGGTGCGCTTCCCCTTCAAAGAACCCTACATATATATTTAATGTATCTTGAAACAAGTTTTTAATAGAGTACCCTTTCATCAATAAAATAAATACATAGAGCATTCAGAAAATTAGTTTTTACAAAATAACAAACCAACCAACCACAAAATATTTGAAACAATTAACCTAAGATTATAATAGTGTCATAAGAATTATGTAAGACGTTTACAATATTCTTTGTAATATGACAACAGATGAAAATTATTTAAATACACTTAGTATAAACTTTATGTTTCTTAGATAATTTCTGTCCAAAGGAAAATAACTCTATCACATTAAAAGTACCACTTTTGGATATAATAAAGGGCGATAACTCAACAATGCGAACATCTAGATTCGTGAAAATCTAACTTGACCTTCATTTATTCACAGGAAACACATTTCTTAATTTTTGTGTTATTGAATGGACAGTGTTTGGACGAAGGCATCCCGACCATCCGCCCGCCGTTCATCCTCAAATCAATAACCGAATATTTCTTCGAAAATCTGGTTAGAAAGGTATACATGTTTTTGCAGTGTTAGATAAAGTTAAACGTTATCATGTGTATAAACCCACGTGTTTTGCTGATATTTCCACTGTCGTTACTGGAGTCTTTTACTTCAATTCAACTCAGAATAAACCTATAAGATAAGTAATATGCTTTCAATGCATATTTTTTTTCACCTGTCCTAAGTCAGGAATCTGGTGTACAGTAGTTGTCGTTTGTTTATATAATATATACGTGTTTCTCGTTTCTCGTTTTGTTTATATAGATTAGACCGTTGGTTTTCCCGTTTGAATGGTTTTACATTTTAGTAATTTTGGGGCCCTTTATAGCTTGTTGTTCGGTGTGAGCCAAGGCTCCGTGTTGAAGGCCGTACTTTAACCTATAATGGTTTACTTTTTAAATTATTATTTGGATGGAGAGTTGGCACTCACACCACATCTTCCTATATCTATGTAAACGATAAAGATTTGCTTCTCCCCACAAATATTTGTGAATACTGTTTCGAAATAAATGAATATTAGACCGTTGGTTTTCCCGTTTGAATGGTTTTACACTAGTAATTTTGGGGCCCTTTATAGCTTGTTGTTCGGTGTGAGCCAAGGCTCCGTGTTGAAGGCCGTACTTTAACCTATAATGGTTTAATTTTTAAATTGTTATTTGGATGGAGAGTTGTCTCATTGGCACTCACACCACATCTTCCTATATCTATCAGCTTGAAATACTAATTCATATGAAAAACAATTAGAGACAATTGCAATACAATAAGGTCAGATCAAGATATTCTCTCATTGATACTTCTATATGTTCAAAGGATATCTTTTTATGTGACGCTTCCCCGTTAAACAATATGTCCTCATGAGTTTATGCAACTATTTTTCGTTATCCTTTGTTATGATAATTCATTGTTTTGTAAGTTTGGGATACCAAAATCTGCAAATTTGGAAAAAGAATTGCAAGTTATTGGTTACAGTGTCTATTTATAAGAGGAAAAGAAAACGGAGTGATTAATTGCATTATCCAAAATTTAAAAAAAATATCAAATAATTGTGTTGTTCACAATGAATTGTTTAACTTAACCTTTAATGGGAAGATAACTCCTTCAGAATTTTTTTTTATACTCGACTGATATGGAAAAAAAAAGTTCGATGACACTTTTTTTTCTTTTTACATCCTTGAAACATATAATAAAAAACCTATCTTTTCATATTTTTTTTTCAAATTCCATCTGATCAATTCAATTGTAAGCACAAAATATTTTTTTTTCATGAGCAATTTAAGCAAATTGGTAAATTTTCAACGACTATTAGCTTGAAAAAAATCACAGCGACCCCTACTTTTTATTATATTTTTGAAAAAAGCGTAGTAAAATCTTCATTTTGGCAGTGTTTAAAAAAAATCTATTTGAAGAAATATATACCGACAAGTATGTGAGCTTTGCTAGAATATGTACTACATACATTCAGTTTGCACAAAGACTATTTCGAAATATTTCATTCAATATTTATTTCCGCAGCAGTGTTTGAATCTGATATTGAAAAAAACTCCTTTTTATAATTATTTAAATGAAATAAAATGGTAACGATTAATCTGAACTGGGGCAAGTCTCTACAAAGAATGCATTGCCAGTGATGCTTTTGTCTGAGGCTAACGTTAACAAAAATGATAAGGCAAAACCCATTACAACATTTGAAAGCTAATAAGATAAAAAAAAAAAAATACACACCAAACGACTTAAAACTGACGGTAGGAAACCAGAACCACAGCAAAATTGAAATATCGTCCTTAATTTGATTGCCATTGTATTTTGATCTCAGCAGGGTAAACAGTATGTCCGTACTTTTATTATATAGTATATCACTTGGTTAAACATCGTTGTTGTATAAGATCACGAAAGTAGGCACAAAAAATATAAATAAACCTGGCTATAGTACACATATTATCAAATAGGCTGCTACGATTTGTTTGATTTAAGATTAACATAACTTATAACTTCTTAAGGGCAAAAAAAATTGTCATCTTTAAAAAAATGATTCATTAATAACATTAAACATGTTAAACTTGAAAAAAAAACCAGTAGATTGCGAACAAGAAATTGTGAGAATATTGTCCTTTATACAATATTTGTAAAAATTATATAGTCATCCTAGTAAACAGGCAATCAGTATTTTCGTTTTACTTGTAAAAGTCACTGTATCTAACAAGTTTAAAAACGAAAGTAGTTTACACTAAATAAAGATAAACATGAAAATAGTACACATACATAATAGTGAACAAAGTTGAAGAAATATATTGAATAGTAAATGCTCAAATAATACAAGGAACATGTAAAGATAAACATGAAAATAGTACACATACATAATAGTGGATTGTGTCCTTAAGCATGTTAAGTTTAACATTGTTCATTTCTTGCACAATGTGCCAAAATACCTTTCATTTTTTCAAATATTACCTTTAAAGGGAATTCATACATACATGTACCCTGATAAAATGGTAATTTGCTTACCGGAAAAGGTGTTATTATCCCAGCATACAACATTAGTTCAAATCAAAATGATATATATATAAATCTATAATTGGCGGCAATTTTTGAATTGGTTTAGTGGCAAAACACAAAATCTTGTACAATATGATTTTTTTAACTTCGAGGGGCGTATGTATTCTTCTTAAAAAATATTATGATCCCAAATTTGATTGAAACAAATAATAAATTGTTTAAACATATCAATGTTATCCATTTTCCCCCATACCTTAAAGTCATATGAAACGAGTGAGTGGTGAATAATATTTTTTATCCAATTTTTGAACCAATGCATGTATATATCATAAACTTAGTCCTCTGTGCACGATTTTATCATTATTTTCGCAAATATATCATATAATCATCAATTTTTTTCTCTGTGTTTGTTATGATTTAACTGATATGGCTGCTCATTATTTGCCGTGTTTTGAAGCCGAGTTTTACCGATTGTCACCTTATAGTAAACAAATCACAAAAAGCATGGGTATTTAGCACGTGTTTAACATATACAATCAGGTAATTGTTTATTTTAATGACAGATTCATGCGTATTGCGATCACCGGATTTTTACGAGGAGGGTTACGCTCGGGTCACTATGCATACGGAAAATATGTTGGCGAATTGCTTCCTGGAAGCAAGCAATTGAAAATAAGTAAACTTCTTCTAAATGTGAACAAATTAAAGAATTTCCCCAAGAAAAAAAGTATATGTACATTAGTTGTATAATAAAAACTATCCATTTAGATATAAAAAAAAACATGTGCATATTTTTTTTTAATCTGAAGTTTTTTATGACTTTAAGTGAAAAATTTTGAAAAAAATATTTGATTAATAGCGTAGAAAACTAAAAAATGTTTTGACTTGGACAGTAAACCATAACACAAGGTAGGCATTAGAATGCTTTTCTAGGTTAGATACACTTAAATCGTTTATATAATAGATAGATCGTAACTATAAAAACAACAAACATCTTAGATATTTTTATCATGCAAAGTTCTAAATTTCTGTCCATGATTTGGCTCTACTTTTTGTTTTAGGTAGTTTGTTCTAGGTGTTATTTATAAGTTTTAGATTTTTAAATGTTCGGCCTCATTCATCACTGACGAGACATAAACTGATGAAATGCGCATGTAGTGCCAACAACAAGTACCGTCATTGTTATTTTCTTCACTACTTAAACCGTTGTTCGTACAAGTCCTACGACTACGGGAGTTATTTTTTTGTCAAAAGAAAAAAGTAACGAATAACTAATAAAACATCTGAAAAAATTTCCAACAAAAGGGGCATTTTCAGAACAGTCTGGAGGGGAACTTAGAAAATAATTTGTTACCATATCTTATCTAATCTTTTTTCACTTTAACGTGTATACATATGTATAGTATGTTTATGTTTACCATACTGAGTTGAATTGATCAAAAATGTATTTTCTTCCTTGTGTATTGTTTTATATTAAATGTCCAATGATAAAATTTGAACATCTTTGGCCTTGCCGAAACAGTGTCGAAATCTAAAATTGTTGAATACTTCAATTTTTCACCACAACATTCTACACACTTTTAAGGCAACATAATATTGCATTTATATTGTTCTTGATCACTATTCCATTTAACAAACCAATGATCTTAACTTTTTCACATTTTATCTTACAAATATAACAAAAAGAAGATAAACAAAGACTGAAAAGATGGATATCCATGCTGCATATTTGTTTATCCAAGGAAAAGAACTTAATTCTTCATTTTCTCTTTTAATCAAATAATTCACAATCTATCACAAAGAAACTGACATTCAAAACACAAAACTGTTGTCTGGTCAGTTTGATCTTATTCTAAATCAAATAGAACAACATTGTATGCATCATCATTGGGACTCTTCATATTACATGGGTTAGTTTTATTTCTGTTTCTGTATATTTCGAGTGTTTATTTGCTGCAGTTTACAATCTTAGAGACATTTTGGACTAAAATGTATGAACACTATGTTCATGTTATTTGCAACAGTAAGATCGTTTAACCAAGGGAAACACAACTATAAGAGGAAAACAACGAAATAATAGAATACAGAAGTGCAACAAAAATAACAACATCAATGCAACATTCATAGAAACAAACTATCAAATAGCGACTGCCTTATTCCTAGCTTGGTACAGAATATTTTCAGAAAACATTTAGGATATGTGATAGAAACGAATCATTATAGAACACGACAAATACAGTTATCTATAGAAGACAGTTAGCTACATAAACATTTATGTCTGACTCTGAAGCATATAAGGTCAAAATTTTGTTCGAAATAATAGATACTAGAATGGATATATTAATAACCCTAATTCAAATGACTTTATAGTTAAAAAGGTCAACATTTTACGATAAAACAATAAGTGTTAGTATATATCTTCCTTATTTTAACTATTTTTTATCGATAGAAAATAAAAGTTAAGACTAAATATTAATATAGGAATACAATTAATGAATAGTAGAAAGGATCTAAAACCAGCACTATCTTAAAGGGGATATACATAGAATCAAGTGCAAAATATGAAGGAAGATATTTGTTATTAACGTTTGTAGTTAAAGAATAGGAGCAAAAATAGTGTTTACGTGGTGTTAACGTTTAAGGTTGTTTTCTGTCTCTACCCTTGCTGCATACTTATCTATCAATTACTTTATGAAAAATAATTGTTCCTACTAAATTTATGTGAGGTTATGTAACACATGTACTTATAGTACATCTCTGAAATACAAGACGTCATATTTCTTTTACATGTATTTCACTCGGTCATGTAAGTGGTGAAAACCTAGGAAGATGGTTACAGGTTAGGAAAGTTGAATAATAAGAATTCGTCGAATGAATGGTTTAAATTAACTTTGCAGACATCGTTTTTCTAAATAAAAAAAAAGAAGATACATTCATTGCTGTGTTTATAAAATTACATTTTTTTAATATAATTTTAGTAAACAATTGCTCAATCAAGTCTGATTGTTTTACAAAGTTTTTCCTCAAATTCTATTAAAATTTTTCAAACATTCGATATGATAGTATTGGGTTTATTCAGTTAAATATATTATTTGGGTTTTGACTGTGCTAATTATGCAATGGATACACACAATATATAAATCTATCCACATTTCAATTCTCATTCATCTTTAAATTATCATATTTGGGTATATGTTAAAATACAAATTGTCATTTCTGTACTCCCTCATTTGTTGACGAGATTCACTGTTAACATCGTAATATCGGTGAATTGTGTAATCGTCTTTCTTTCCTAAAACAATCTATTTGGTTTAACAACCTTTGACAAATGGTAGTAGCTTTTACTAAATTATAATCCTGGTACCTTTGATAACTTTTAACTATGATATGAATCAATATTGTTTATATCGCAAGCAATTTAAGAAAAATGCTATAGCGTTCACAAGGTGTTATTTCACAGATATCAGCAAGAAATTGGTTAATGCAAATACTGTCTAAAATAAAATCGTTGTAGACTTTGAGATATATGGTCTGAGTATATGAGCATTCACTATTTATTATTAAAATACAAATATACAGTTATCAGGTCTTTCGAGGAAACATTGTCAGTAAGGGACGACATCAAAATATCAATGAAGGATAAAAAACTTAATTCTTATATTTTGGGGGTGGGTCAAAATTGCTTCAAGTTTTGTTTAAATGACATCGATTTTATATATATACTTATTGATCAATCATTTCCCCCCCCCCAAATTAAGTTAAGAGGAGGGTGAGGGGGGGATTGCATTAAGTTTTATTTATATCCTAAATTGTATTTTTGATGTCGTCCCTAAATTCTGAATTGCTATATCTATTGGCGACCTTTAAATGAGGACAAACACAGTCTTCAGACTCGACAAATTTTTGGATATATTGTATTAATATACGGTTGTTTTTCACCAACTTGTGTTTAGGTTTATGCTTTATGTTCTGTATTAGGCAAATAAACCAGACCTACCTTCTTATCTACACACAGAACTTAATGGTTCCTTTAAAAATGTCCTGTACCAAGTCAGGAATATGACTATTGTTATATTATAGTTCGTTTCTGTGTGTGTTACATTTTAACTTTGTGTTTCCGTTGTGTCGTTTGTTTTCTCTTATTTTTTAGTGTGAATTTACATTACTATAAGACGTGTCACGGTACTTATCTATCCCAAATTCATGTATTTGGTTTTGATGTAATATTTGTTATTCTCAGAGGATTTTGACTAATGCTCAGTCCGTTTCTGTGTGTGTTACATTTTAATATTGTGTCGTTGTTCTCCTCTTATATTTAATGCGTTTCCCTCAGTTTTAGTTTGTTACCCCGATTTAGTTTTTTGTCCATGCATTTATGAGTTTTGAACAGCGGTATACTACTGTTGCCTTTATTCATATCTTGATTTAAATAAGAAGACCAAATTTGTACATGTTACCATTAAAGTGAGGCGAAAGATATCAAATGAGCATTCTAACTAAAATTGTCGAAAAAGAACTGAATGCCAAGGCGAAAAACGAAAACCGACGCAAAGACACAACGCAAATAGAAAACTAAAGACTGAGCAACACGGAACCCCTCGAAAAACCAGTAGGGAACTGAAGTGTACCAGAAGACCAATATTGCCAATATTCAGGAGTATGCAATTAAATAAGTGATTATCGGTGATATTTACTCTATCAATTTTTTTTTATGACTACACATATTTTTGTGAATTTGCAGAAGGGTGAACCATTGTTTTAATCAATTTCGAATTTTTTCCGTTACCCCGATAACGAAGGCTATTAAGAAAAAGTAAAATATAAATTCTTCACATGAAAGTTCACATTTCTAAAAGTTTTCAAAAGGTTTTCTTATCGCAGGCATATATAACCTTAGCCGTATTTGTCCCAATTGTTTTGGAATTTTTGGTCCTCAATTTTTTTCAACTTTGTACTTATTTAGGTTTATAATTATTTTGATCGGAGCGTAACAAATTAGTCTTACGTAGACAAAACGCGCGTCTGGTGTATTAAATTATAATTCTAGTACCTTAATCAACTATTTACACTACTGGGTCGATGCAACTGCTAGTGAACGTTTCGTCCCCTAGGGTATCACCAGATCAGTTGTCAGTATTTTGGGGTTGACATGAATATCAATTATCTTTATAAATTTTCTGTTTGAAAAACTTAGTATTTTCTTATCCCAGGCGTAAATTACCTTAGCCGTATTTCGCTCAATTATTTTGGAATTTTGGGTCCTCAATGCTCTTTAACTTTGTACTTGTTTGGCTTTATAACTATTTTGATCAGAGCGTCACTGACGAGTCTTGCGTAGACGAAACACGCGTCTGGAGTATTAAATTTTAATGCTGGTACCTTTGACAACTATTTGTGAATTATGCAATTGTTTGTATTTTTGGTTGTTTCTATGGTTCCTTTTTTTTTCTTTCAAAAAATCCAACGACAGCTGCAACATTCACTGATGACATGTTACATAACCACTATGATTCAGTTGGTTTGAGTATTCTGTAAGAAATAAAATTTAAATGTGTTTTCGCATTGGGTGAATGGTTATCATAAATATTGTCAGTACCTCAACACATCAAAGGCAACAGTAGCGTTTATTAATGCTTGTTCTTGTAAAGAGAAAATATAATTTTGTTTTCTTTTTACATTTTTACAGTTTCTATGGGAAACTTACACATTGCGATGTTAGAGAAACAATACTACATGGTGATTAGCATTATAGCATAGTTGGTCAATTCAATTCCAAGAACAAGAACAAGTCCGAACTAGAAAAGTGGGGGAAAATAATGATGAAAGTTGACATAAACTAATAGTATCATTGCAAGCATTTCAGAGTATTTGGGGCATTTAAAACATTTACACATTCATATATGTTTCCTTAGCAAAAACGACCAATTTGAAAATTCCAAATACAAAAGTTGCATCTACATGTGCATATCATTTAACAAGGATGATATTGTGGCAAATCATAAGTCTTTCTTCGCTTCAATGAACAATACAATAAATAGACAGAAAATAGGAGTACTAACCTTAATTGGTTGTATTTGACACCTGCAGTTGAAGTCATAAAACTCTGTTCAGTGCTCGGAGCACAAAAATCATGCTCAAAACATGAAATTCAGTATTTTAATTGGTTGAATCTCGAGTCTGAGTACAAAAACCGTGCTCGAATGTTTTATGACAGTTAGGCCTAATCGTTACAAAAATTTATACAAACAATTATACATTACCAGCTTATCTGCATGTTTGACTAAGTGTTGTCCTTTAGATAGAGAAAAATATATGTCCTAAGTGAAAGAGGATCTTCAAAAATACTATGCAACTGTTTACTCGTGTAGCGGTATTAACCATAAGCAGATTCTACCAAACTTCTGGAAATTTTTAAATCTAAAGGACAAACGAGACGATTAATAATTTGAAATTATCGATTCTCCCACCTTTGTAGTAATATACTAACTTCATCTGAAGATAACATATACATTTCCCAAATTATTCGCTTGCAGCTACTACGCAGACTTTTTTTAATGTAACCATGGCCAGAGTCTGAGCAGAAAGTTAATAAACCAGGGATATGTCAAAGAACGTTTCGTTTTTTTTTTAACTGAAAAAAATATCATCGGAAGGTACCAAGACCTTGTTGTTAAATATTCTTTATCAATTAAACAAATAATACACAGTGATAAATTGATTCTGGATACTTACGTGGTTTATAATCTTATTATATACCTATATGGAGTTATTTTCTTTCAGAACGTCAGGTCATTCTTTTTCAGAATCTACCCGGACGATACCATGTTTCAAAGGTATATGCTCCAAGGCATAAACTAATTACCTGTGTAAGGTCATTATTTTCCTTGATAAACATGCAATCTATGATTTACTTCAAAATTTTATTCGTCTAATAGTTTTTTGTTGCCGATTTGGAAATTTATTTTCTAAAGTTCAACGGATGATAGATGTAAAAGAAACCGTCATTGTAGACCCGCAATTTAATTTTAGAAACAAATAACGTGAAG
The DNA here is from genome assembly GCF_036588685.1 of Mytilus trossulus. Lineage (NCBI taxonomy): Eukaryota > Metazoa > Mollusca > Bivalvia > Mytilida > Mytilidae > Mytilus > Mytilus trossulus. The sequence continues at coordinate 2,799,973 of NW_026963318.1, forward strand.
TTTTGTTGATTTATCGCTATAATAAAGAAACATTATCATATAGGTCAGATGAATTTTAATGTAGACTTTCATAAAATAAATCCAGATTTAACATATTCGTGTGTAAGATTTTGAAAATCTTATAATCCTGGTACCTTTGATGACTATTATTGAGTCAAACTGAATAGGTTGATTGCTTAACGTCCAGTGGCAAATATTTCATGCACGTTCAGAACGATACACACTGAATAGGATCTCATACTGTAACCTACATGTATTTATATTCGTCTTCGTGTCAGTTCATAACTTTTTAAAATTTATGTATACCTTTTACTCTATCAAATGATCAACTAATAAAATAATCTTATATTCTATTGAATAAAATTAACGTAACTCACAAAAGGGTCGGGTGCGGAGGGTATATAATTTTATCCTGATTATCTTTTAATAAAATGTATTGCTATTCGAAAAACAATCTTTCTGAATTTTTCATTCGATTCATGTAAAATGGTTAAATGAATAACAACTGTCCTTTCTCGCGATAGAAATAACATAACAAAACGAAAAATAAAATAAAATATCCCCTCCCCCTTTTCTGCTAAGTGGTACAATAAATAACTTACAATGTGTCTTGTATTTGTCATACACCGTTATTGAATTGTAACAATTCGTTTGTGCCTTACTTCATGCAGTTACAGTTATATTTTTATTGTGTATGGATAACAATTTTTAAAAGGTTTATATCTAAATTATATAGTGAGTTTTATTTCACATTTTAAATGAGCCGCAGGGCGTATTAAAACCTGACCGCATTAGAAAGGAATATCCCACTTTATTGTTGTCGGTAAAAGAGGATACTAATTTTACAAATCTTTATAAAATTAATATTTTTTGACGGTATATAAGTCAGATAATGCATATTTTAAGGTTTTTCTTGTCGTAGAACACACCTCGGGGTGTCAGGATTGTTCAAAGAAAGACCTCCCTCCGGTCGGTCTTTCATTTGATCAATCCTGACACCCCTCGGTGTGTTCTACGACAAGAAAAACCTTAAAATATGCATTATCTATAACATAACGTGTTATAGTATTTTTTTATTTATTTTTTAATATTAATAACATCTACGTCTATTTCTGGGGATATCCTTTTACTGGCTTGGTTCTTATACACCCAGTCACTGTTTTATTGTGCTATGGTAATATTTTGTATTCTTGTCTTTCTTTTTTGCTTATGTTTTTGGCTATATGCCTTTTTGTGTTTCTTACTTATATATTTGTTAGTTTTTGTAGAGATTAAGATTGTTACCCATGTTGAGCTAGTGTTGTCTTATATTTTTACCTATTATGTCTGTTTGGTTGTTTTACACACCGTTGTTTTTTTTTATTGATTGTTGGTTGCTTTACGCCGCACCGTTGTCAATATGATCGAATTTAATGCGACTGTCATACAATTGAAACGTTTAAACCAGGTTTAATTCAAAATTTTCTACATAATAAAATGTACCAGTCAGGAATATGACAGTTATCCAATTGTTTGATGTGTTTAAGCTTTCAATGTTGCCAATTGATTAGGGACTTTCCTTTTTGAATATTCCACGGAGTTCGGTATTTTTGTTATATTTAGAGTCTTTATATGTAAATACTGTATATCCAGTGATTCTCAAATCTTCCAAAACCTGTATATATGTAACATCTACGTTGAATAAACATTTAATGATCTTAAGTTCAGCCATTCTGGAATTTTTCACAAACAAAACTTAAATTCTATTTTTCACCTTTTAAAGATTCCATAGTCTATTTTCACATTTGCTTATGATGCTTCGCTTTATCCTAGAAGGAAAGAAACGGGTTAAATGCAATAATATACGGCTTCAAATGATGTTGTTGTTAATGATATCGAATAATGAACCGAAGAGAGAGAGAGAAGTTTTAATTGTAAACATGTTAAATCAAATCAAACAGTCGAGCTTCGTCGTGAATATTTGCCACTAGCAATTGTTTCTTATGTCCATAATAACGGAGTGCGATGGGATATCGAAAACCAACACCTGCTGCCAATAGCTCTCGATACATTTGTCCATCATTGGAGATAATAACAACATTGTTCGAATGAATCCCTGCCACATACAAATTACCATCATTATCTACATCAATACCAAGAGGATCTTTCAGAACGCTTTCATTTTGAAATGTCCATTGCCTTTCACCTTGCAGATTATAGCATGTAACAGTGTTATTTATTCTGTTTGTATGATAAATGTTGTCTTTAAATATCGCAGTGTAACCTTCCGTTGGCATTTCTTCTCGGATAATGTCGGTCAAAGACTCGTTGTCTAGATTTATCATTCGTAGACCTTTGTTGAAGGCGGAATAAATCAATTGATTGTCCTTTAATACCATGCCATAGTTATCCGAACTCAGTGAAATTGTTTTCTTAATTTTTCTCTTCTTCAAGTCTACAATGGAAAGACATTGCTTGCCTGATTCACCGGATGTTACAACCAATGTATTGTCATTGCTGATGTATACCAAATCAAACGCTCCACATGGTATCTTCATCTCAAATTCTTTTGATCCTTGATCGTTGAAAACTTTTAATTTTCCTTCACGGTTGTAAGTAAACACAAATCTACCATCCGGCAGCATGCAACAACCGTAAATCCAGTTGCCTTGTAGGTTTATTGTTTTGTTTATCTTCAAATTAATGTTGTTAAAAGATCGTGATTGAACGATCGGTACTATTATCTGGGCTTCTTTAGCTTTGTTTCTGCTTAGAACAATATCGGCAGGTTGTTCTTCAATGTGGACTTCTCCAAAACTTTTGATATCAGACATAATTTTCTGAAAAGCTCCATTTATTACGTATTCTAGAAAATGCTGGTTTAAATCATCACCTTCAAATAATGAGTACAGGAATTTATCTTTGCTAGAGACGTCTTCTTCGATTTGCTTCACTGAAAGAAACATTTGAAGGTTTGTTGCATGTTGTTTGATGTTCGTTATGTTTCTCTGACAATCTGCTACTTCTTTTTCTTTCTTTTCTAATGCTGACAATAACTGATTAATTTTCAAGTTTTCTTTTTCCTCGACCGCATATAACTGTTTCATTAAATCTTCTTGTAGCTTGTCGAGATGATTGCTAATCTCCATTCTAGTCTTATTAATTTCTTTCTCAATCTCCTTTCTTTTGGTCTTCAAAGTCGAAGCATTGTCCTGTTGATGCTTGCGAATAGTCTGTAAATTTTCTGCCACTTCAACTAATGTTTTCTCAATCTCAGACAGGGCATTAGGCGTTTCATAGTTCTTTATAACGTCATCCAAATCTACAATATCCCGACATTCCTTATGTGCATCTACTATACATTTGCTGCAGCAAGGACGTTCATGTTTCTGGCAAAACATTTCAAACTTTTTATTGTGTTTGCTACAGTATTGACTGATTTTCAGAACATCTGTCGGTAATTTTTGGTAATCCGTAAATGGTATCGCACTATGGTTCCTCGAAGCCTTTGACAATCTATGATGTTCATGACATTCTTTACATAGTCCTTCATCACATTCCGTACACCAGACTATGCATGGATTGGTGATGAGTCGGAGGTCACAAACACCACAGCTGTGGAAGGATGACGCCATAAAGCACAATACTACAAAACAATAAATAAGTTATGATGATAAAAATGCTAGGTAGTTGTAATGATAGTTAATAATAACACAAGCAGCATCAACTAGCCTCACCACCAAACATGAACTTCACATAATAAAAATATAGTTGAAGGAATCTGTAAAATAAGATACATTTCCATTACAGTAACAAGTATTGTTTCAGGCCCCAAGTATAAGAAACTATTTTACTCATTTGACCAGAACATAGTTTTCTAAACGACAGGATCCCGATGCTCCACTCTGTATTATATACAAGAAATGAACGTTTGATCAATGAGTTTGAGTATCATTTTAGCTGTTTTAATTCCAACTAGTATTTTTTTTTTATAAAAATCAAAAATAACTACAGTTAATAAAACGTAAATTTTGAATGCTAATGACTAAAATAAAATACCAATTGACAATCTATGTCAAGAAATGTGTACATAAATCTAGTCTTGAAAATAATATTAATTGTTTACACATTCTGTCTATTCTTTTTATTTCTTATTTTCGAGATAACAGACTTTAGAGCTAGAAATGTCATATCTTTAATCAAACTTTACTGGGAGCAAACTTGTGATTAATCATATTCTCATTTTTAAAGATACTTTATAAAGTTAAATAACAAAAATACCGAATTCAAAGGAAAATCAAAAACGGAAAGTTCCTTTTCAAATGGTAAAACCAAAAGCTAATACACATCAAACGAATGGGAAATAACTATCATCTTCCAGATTTTGTACATGCATTCCCTTATGTATAAAATGGTTGATTAAACCTGGTTTTATAGCTACCTAAAACCTTCACTTGTATGGCAGTTGTAAGTTGTTGATAATGTTTGTCGGTCTACACTTTCATGGGTTTGATTTGTCTTTCTTAAAATTATTCTATTGGAAGATTACCAAAATACAATCAGTAGATAGAAGGTAGTACTTAGAAGAATAGTAATAGCCACTACAGAAACTTGATAATAACCGGTATTTTGATCTTAAATGTTTGTTATCATGTTGATGCATACTGTTTCTGTTTATTTTTATTTTCTAATAACTTAACGAAAGGCAAAACATAGATGATTTTTTTAATCAATGGTGGCTTTTGTAGATATTGAATTGCTTGCTTAATTCAGGTATGTATAACATATGCTTAACTATTAAAAGTTCAGGAATATACCAACATCTGTCAACATCTTTACCTAAGGACAAAAACACTTATAAATAGTCAGTTGACGTTTGTATCTATTCTCAATTTCTTGCCACGATCAATGTTGATCATTTTTTCTTAACAGTTATTATATAATTTGAAAGATATTTGAGCATTATGTTCATAATAGACAGGTGATTAAAGCAACACATGCATTATACATTGATATTTTCATTAATAATCTTTCTCTCTGTTTACAATAATTATGTTTGAAGAATGGAAAAAGGAATAACGGTTTTTGTCAAAGCAAAAAATTCATGCAATTAAAATGTTATGGTTAATTCCCAAACGTAAATTCAGCAGTGACAACCAATTGGTAATCAATGTCTCACTCGTAAACTCGCTCAAAGACATGGGAAGATATTATTTATTCTTGATAAAAAGGAACGTTGTTATATAAAGGTACAAAGGAGCAGTTGGAAAGTGAGATGAATAAGGTTCCTTTTAACATAGTATTTGATATTGACGACCAAACAAACCAACAATCGTCGTATGGCAATAACTTTTACCAAAGGATTAAAATTCTGAACTAGTGTTTCGTTTCGCTGGCAGTGATAGAAATAAGAAGATTTGTTATCAGTACATCGACGACTCTCTCATTCAATTCAAATAAAAGCAACAGTAGTATACCGATGTTCGAAATTCATAAGTCGATAGAGAAAAAACACATCCGAGTTACAAACTAAAACCGAGGGAAACGCATCAAATATAAGAGAACTACGACACAACAGGAACACAACATTAAAATGTAACACACACAGAAACGAACTATAATATAACAATGGCCATTCCCCGGACTTGGTACAGGGCATTTGAAAAACAAAATGGTGGGTTGAACCTGGTTTTGTGGCATGCCAAACTCTCCGCTTTAATGGTAATGTCAATTGTAACATTAAAATGACAACATTACATGACAGGACTACAATACAAATAAATGGGAGAAAATGTAGGACAGAGAATCAAACGATTAATAGCCAACAACACGTACCTGGTTAAAAATTTAAAACGCCAGACGCGCGCCACGTCCACACAAGACTAACCGGCGACGCCCAGATGAAAAAAAGTTTGTAAGGAAAACTAACAAAATTAGCAAAAGTAAACCATAATGATTATACATGTAGATCAAAGTACGGTCTTCAACACAGAGCCTTGGTTTACACCGAACATTCAGTTATAACGGGTCCCAAAAATGACATATATAAAAACCATTCAAACGGGAAAACCAACGATTGATTCTATTAAAAAAAAAACAGAAACCAAAAACACATATGAACCACACCAACAAACGAATACTATTGAACCTCCTGATGCATGGATTTGTCTCAATAACTATACAATCATACAGTATATGTATAAGTATGAAGGAAGTCAATACACTTTAACATACCATGTTACATAAGAAGAAATAAATGCTGGATCTAGAATTGATTACGTACTAAATGTATCCATGCATAATTTGTCATTATATAAGCTTAAGGCAAAAGGTAAAATCACAAAATACTGAACTCCGAGGGAAATTCAAAACGGAAAGTCCCTAATCAAAAGACAAAATTAAAGTTCAAACACTTCAAACGAATGGACAACAACTGTGATATTTCTGACTTGGTAGAGACATTTTCTTATGTAGAAAATTGTGGATTGAACCTGGTTAATAGCGATAAACCTCCACTTGTATGACAGTTGCAACATACTTTATGGTTGTATGCCGGTTATCATATAGAATTCCACATAATAAAATCACATCATGTAGAAAATCATCGAATGAGTTCTTCTCATGATTTTGAATTTTTAATGCAAATGCAAATTCAAATTTGTGGATAATAATATATCCTTCCATTGATAACACATGCAATAATTGTATCTTCCATTACAGTTTTGAACATTAAAACTAATCCTTAAATAAACGACACTGCTTATTTCAATAGGTTTGGTACAAGTTGGCTGTCACAGTGAAACCCAGTTTATCAAACAAAAGCAGAAAATTGTTTTTGTTAGAAAATACTGTCAAATATCCAAATATATTATCCACGATGATCTGTGTCCGCAATGTATACTAAATTTTGAAAACTCATCATGTCTGAATGAAATAACCATTTGTATTTCCGGAAAACGGCTTTATTATATAGCTTATGAAAATTAAACCCCATCGCTTTTAATTGATATTAATGACATTGTCAACGTTACTATGATAACCATATGTTAAGAATAATCAAAAATATCAGTCTATTAATTGTGTACCCCAGACAAAATACTCATCAATGACACGCTTGAATCACAAAGTTCAAAGGCCAAAAAGTTGAAACGCATGGGGATACAAACTTTGAATGTTTATGCCAAAATCAGGAAGAACAAGTTAATTATTCAAACATCAGTAGCATCAACTCAGAGGTTAAAAGGAAAATCCTCAAAAATATCAGGCTTATAATTTTGAAAGTCAGACGCACGTTTAATCTAGACAAGAACTCATCAGTCATAGTCGTAATAACACAGTAAAAATACTTAATAAAGTATGATGCTTGGTGACAGTTAATGTAATCAGTTCCTGGGGGTAGCGAATCCTTAGTTCGACGAACAATTCAACCGTTGTCACTGATATTTTCTTTACCATATTTTCAAGGATTTACAAGGATTGAATACACTGATCATTTATATCGCTTAAACAAAATATATTCTTTGCATTTCTTCTTTGTAAATTTTGTAAACATGTTAAATAGTTTTGCTTACCTCTCATTCAATAAGCATTACATTCTTTTTTCTTCTTTGAGCACAAGCAGAGTAATAATAAACCTGCATGACTTGTATAATTTAAATAGCATGTCATTGCACAGGTGTTCGCATATCGTCTACATGGACGATATATTTAAAGATATGTAAACGATATCCCACAAGAAAGAGACACTATCAAATGACTTTGCTTAACATTGATAGTAAAGTACGAACGGGATTCATGAAGTCTGGATATAGAATACGACAAATTGAAAATATGTAAAGATTTGGAAAGCTTCTTTTTATAACATTCTAATTGAATGATACATATATTTATTATATATTTAGACTAAACAACATATGATTTTTACCGTATGATAATAGCATTAAATTAAAGTATTTTCCATATTTTTCGAATTGGTGCTTAGCGGGCTGATATGAAAAGTTTATCACATGCTTCGATTGTTATCACATGCCTTTCCGTAACGTTATCACATGGCATTCCGGTGATACTCGGCAAATTCCGGAAAATACACCTCAATGCTATGTTTTCAGTGCAAAACATAACAAAGTATTGTACAAAATAATTATTTGAATACTGGAAAGTATATTGTGTAAAATGATAAAATTAAATAAAAAAAATAAAAAAAACAGTTATTAAATGAGGGACGAAGGAGTAAATAAATGCATTTTTTAAGTTTTTCTGAAAAATAATTTAGAAAGTTACTTTAAAAATGTTGACTTTTCCAAACATGTTCATAACGTATATTGTTGAATTTTATTTGTGTCGATTTGTCCATTATGATATGAAAATTAAGAAATAATTCATGGGGGCTTGAATATATCGTGATTTTACCACGGGTTGGCCCTTTTTGACAAATATTTTACCATGAGCGATGGCGAGGGGTAAAATATCGACATAAAGGGACAACCCGTGGTAAAATCTAGATATATTCAAGCCCCCATGAATTATTTCGATTCTAATAGGACATGTACGGCAATTATTTTGGATCGAAGCGCTCTAGGTGGTCAGGAGGACAAAATTTGCCGTTCCCGTAAATAAACGCACTATTAAATTGGCGTAAAATAACAGAGTAAACTGAATTAGTGACATGCTTAAACTATTTTCGATAACGTATTTAGGTAGTTTTTAATGAATTGAAATGATAATGTACTTAAATGTGTTATATTTAATGTGTGACACATTCCCCATTTCCATTCTCAATTGTATATGTATAAAAATAATTGGCTTACACCAAATGTTTACGTTTTCTTGATGTGATGGGAGAACAATCGGCACAGCTCTGACAATATATTCATATTTTACCACGTGTGTGTACTCAAAGTGTTTGACGGACGTCATGTTAGAATGGTTTTTTTTCTCCGTTGAGGCATATGAAAGAAAGATTTCATTTTGAATGTATCAAATTTTGGGTCCGACGTCAGTGAACTTTTTACTCTTTCAAATTCTTTTTCGGGAACCACGTAAAAGGATCAATATATGAATCTGTTATTTTTCTCTACTGTTGAAGCATATGATAAAAAGATCATAACATGTCATTTTTGATATCGCATGTATTATCAGCTCTCGGTCAATATCAGCCCTCGAGCCATGCGGCTATTGGGCTGATATTGAACCAAGGGCTGATAATACATGCGATATGAAAAATGCCATGTAATAATCTGATAAAATCAGTCGGAAGTTGAAAGTCGTCTAGTGTTGATAAATTCACAGTTTAATCTACTGTCTAAATAATGTTAAATATCATATGGAAAGAAGTTTAGGAATCATTGTTTTTTTATCTCTTTTATCTATTTTATAAATTGCCATTAAAATTTTCAGTGTTGAGCTTTTATCAATGGCTTTCTCTGCATTTAATTTCAGATTAAAAAAAAATGATTTTTAACACGTGCAATATTTGTAAGGAATTCACTGTGTCCTTTTATTAATTGCATAATACTATCGGTTATTCTACCTAAAACTACATTAAACGTATTTTATTTTTAAATCAAAACGACAATCAAAACACGATTTGAGTCATTTGCGTCAAATTCAGTAATATGATTCATCCATATAAATCTGTGTACTAATATAACAATGTTGTTCATGATATCAAATTCTAGTGCAGGAAAGTTCGTATATGTTTGGCAGTCGCTAAGCTCGGATGAATGACTAAGAACGTCCCATTGTGATATAACCACATAACGAATTTTAAATTATATTGATGTAATCTTTAATATAGACCAAACAAAGCGTTTTTTTTAACAGAGAATATAAATGAATATTGATTGTCAACACTAGACGACTTTCAACATCTGACTGATTTATGTATTTATAATTCGATTAGAGTTTTATAAAAAGAAGCTTTCTACAACTTTACAATTTTTATTTTGTCGTATTCTATATCCATACTTCATGAATCCCGTTCGTACTTTACCTACAATTTTTAGCAAAGTCATTTAATAGTGTCTCTTTCTTGTGGGATATTGTTTACATATCTTTAAATACATCGTCCAAGGAAACGATATACGAACACCTGTGCAATGACATACTGTTCAAATTATACAAAGTCAAGCAGGTTTATTTTAACACTGCTTGTACTCAAAGGAGAACAAATTATTCAATGCCTATTGAGTGAAAGGTAGGCAAAACTGTTTAACATGTATTCAATATTTATATAGAAGAAATGCAAAGAATATTTTTTTGTTTTAACGAAATAAAGACAATATCAGAGACAACGGTTGAATTCGTCAAACTAAGGATTCTTTCCCCCCAGGAAGAGATTACATTAACTGTCGTCAAGCATCATACTTTATTTTCCCTTTTTACTGTGTTATTACCATTATTACTGATGAGTTCTGGTGTAGAATAAACGTGCGTCTGACTTTCATACAAATTATAAGCCTGATAATTTTGATTATCTTTTAACGTCTGATGCCACTGATGATGGAGGTATTCCTCTCAGATTGTATAACAAGCCCGGTAATACGCATTTTTTGGTTAAACTTACCTATCATTGATATGATCATATCTATATAAAAAAAAACAGTTTAAAATCTTAGAAGTTGATAAAAAATAGAAGACTTTTCCACTCGTAGAAATATACGGAATAATTAAGAAATAATTCCTTCATGTCATGCTCTATGCTCATTTGTTATCAATGATTCTGATATATTATTATAAACAACATAGAATTTCCAATTGCATATAAAAATTCAAAATCATGAGAAGAACACATTCGATGCTTTTCCACATGATGCGATTTTATTTTGTGGGATTGAATATATTATATATTATATCCGGCATACATGTACTACGTACATGGTTCTAAATGAGTTATTTTGTGGTGGTCATTTCTCTATTGGGTTTCTTTACTACAAATATAGACCAGTTAAGAATCTTTCACTTGTTTGTATAAGATTTCGGCTATATGTCTTAATTGTTTCTTAGAAGGTATATAATGGTTTTAGTAATGCCAAAACATGGAATGTTGCATTGGGCTATATGAGCTAGAAAGCGCACTTCTGTGTAGTTTTAGTTCTTTTGTTCAAATTGTCGTAAATAAGTCATTTGTTTGAACATTATGAAAATATTATCAATTAATGAACTTTGTAAGCATGCTTTACAGACCCGTCACTTCTCCATAAGTCGACTGATCAAAATTCTAATGCATATGAACCACTTGCATAATATGGTATACTTATCTACTCAGTGCTATTAAGTTCTGGTGACAAATGAGTGTTTACGAAAAAAAAAGACTGATGGACAACGGCTCAATGCCATTATACTTTACTTTAATAATTTGTAGTGTAGTGTTGGTTAATCTAATGAATTTTTTAATGACTCTAAATTTTCTAGATATATATTATGACAACGATTGTAAACTTGAAGAAATGTTAACTATTCTTTTAGTATTTGAAATCAAAAATGTAAAGTGCTATTATAACTATAAAATATTATCACTCTTTTCAATGTCTATCTATCGTCAATACTGAATAAACTAGTATATATATATATATATATATATGTAAGACTTAGTTTGAGGCTGGTACTTAAGTAACCTGCATTCTTGAAGTCGACGTCCATATCTTACGTCATAATCAATTGAGATTCCAAATATACAAACAATTAATATTACCCTCTAGAGAGCTTCTTTTTTGTTTTTCTCAAATCAATGTCCCATTTATTAGTACTGACGTATTTTTTGAAGATTAGCTGCAAGAAATCACGTTTTTATAATTGAAGATTGAATCATATACTCAAAATACTGTGCAAGATAATATTTAAATTTTTGCAAATAAATCTATAATACTTTTAAACAATTGACTAAACCTCTAATTTCGTCTATTTTTTAAGCTGTATATTGATGTCTTTAAATGATTTTTCACATTGGGTTGTTGGCTGATGATGTATATATCCACGTGGCATTATTAATATAAATATGAAAGGAATATGACAACGTAAATCGAGAAGATAAGATGAACTTCTGTCACCAAATTAGTAATATGCATACCCAAGTCGGGCTACAAAGCCAGTAGTGTTAACATTACAGTGTACACCATAACCAAAAGAAAAAGAGAACACATGAATATACAAATAACAATAAGAAAAGCTACGAATGGTAAAACATCATAACTGTCGAAGAGAGGATGTTGGTCTTTTGGTATTTAAAACTGTTTATTTATATGAAAATATGCTCAAAGTGTGTTGCAACTTCAAATACGTGAGAGGTTTAGCGCTATTAACCAGGTTCAATCTACCATTTTCTACATAGAAAAATGCCTTTACTAAGTCAGAAATATGACAGTTGTTATCCATTCGAAGTGTTTAACCTTTTAATTTTGCCGTTTGCTTAGGGACTTTCCGTTTTGAATTTTTTCGGAGTTCAGTATTTTTCTGATTTTAGCTTTTGCCTATTACTAATATTATGAAAAAAATATTCATGGATACATTTAGTACGTAATCAATTATAGATCCTTTTTTTAATAAAATAAATTCTTTATTGCACATTTCTCTACTGTTTACAACTTACTCGACTCACAGCATTCAGTCGGGTTTCCCTATAAATTAGTTACTGTTTAACCAGGGAGATTATACAGTAAAAATATTAACTATTGATTATGATTAGTTATACAATAATAATATATAAAGACATTGATTTTGACAATTTGTCTTTTACAGTTTCCTCATATAACGTGATTACGGAACTTGTACTATCTATTGTCCGCTATTGATTTTATAGATCCAGCTGTTATTTCTTCTTACATGTATATAACATGGTATGTTAAGGTGTATTGACTTACTTCATACTTATACATATACTGTATGATTATATATATAATTATTGAGACAAATCCAAGCATCAGGATCTTCAATAGAAGCCGTTTGTTGGTTTGGTTCATAAGTGTTTCTCTCTTCCCGTTTTTTTATATAGAGTAAACCGTTGGTTTTCACTTTTGAATGGTGAACATATATCATTTTTTGGACCCGTTATAGCTTGCTGTTCGGTGTAAACCAAGGCTCCGTGTTGAAGACCTACTTTATTGTTTACTTTTACAGAGTGTAACTTGAATGAGAGTGCTGTCTCATGTGTACTTAAAATAGATATTCTTATTTCTATCACTGTCAGCGAAACGAAATATTAGTTCCCAATTTTAATCCTTAGGTAAAGGTTATTGCCACACGACGATTGTTAGTTTTTTTGGGTCGTTAATATCAAATACTAGTGAAAAAATAAGTGAAGGTGTTAGCTAGCAATAAAACCTGGTTAAATCAACCATAAGGAAATGCATGTACAAAAGCGGGAATATGACAGTTGTTTCCCATTTGTTTGATGCATATGATATTTTGATTGTGCCTTTTGATAAGGTACTTTCCGTTTTTGATTTTACTTTGAATTAGGTATTTTTGTTATTCTACGTTTGTAGGATCTTTAAAAAAAATAAGAATATAATTAATCATAAGTTTGCTCCCAGTTAGGTTTGATTAAAGATGTGACAATTCTAACTCTTAAGTCTGTTATCGCGAAAATGAGAAATAAAAAGAAAAGACAGAAGGTGTTAACAATTAATATAATTTTCAAGACTCGATTTACATACACCTTGCTTGACATAGACTGTCTATTGGTTCTTTATTTGAGTTAAAACATTTCAAATTTTTACTTTTTATTAAAACTGTCCTAATTTGTTTGATTTTTATCAAAAATAAATAATAACTAGTTAGAACTGAAAAGGCTAAACTGATAGACTAACTCATTGAGATCAATAGTTCATTTATTGTATATAATACGGAGTGATACATCGGGATCCTGTTATTCAGAGAACTAGGTTCTTGTCAAATGAGTAAAACAGTTTTTGAAACAATACTTGTTACAGTAATGGAAATGTATATTATTTTACAGATTCCTATAACTATATTTTTTTATGTGGAGTTCATGTTTGATTGAGAGGTTAGTTGATGCTGCTTGTTTAATTTTTAACTACTTTTATTAAAACTGCCTAGTTTTATAATCATACCTTTTTTTTAAATTATTTTGTAGTTTTGTGTTTTATGGCGTCATCCTTCCAAAGCTGTGGTGTTTGTGACCTCCGACTCATCACCAATCCATGCATAGTCTGGTGTACGGAATGTGATGAAGGACTGTGTAAAGAATGTCATGAACACCATAGATTGTCTAAGGCGTCGAGGAACCATAGTGTGATACCATTTACCGATTACCAAAAATTACCGATAGATGTTCTGAAGATCAATCAATACTGTAGCAAACACAGTAAAAAGTTTGAAATGTTTTGCCAGAAACATGAACAACCTTGCTGTAGCAAATGTATTGTAGATTCACATAAAGAATGTCGGGATATCGTCGATTTAGATGACGTCATTAAGAATTACGAAACACCCAATGCCCTGTCTGAGATTGAGAAAACATTAGTTGAAGTGGCAGAAAATCTTCAAAAAATTCGCCAACATCAACAGGACAATATGTCGACGTTGAAAGAAAAAAGAAAGAAAATTGAGAAAGAAATTAAAAAGACTAGAATGGAGATTACAAATTATCTCGACAAACTTGAAAAAGATTTTATTAAACAACTCTATGGGCTCGAAGAAAAAGAAAACTCGAAAATTGGTCAGTTATTGTCATCATTAGAAAAGAAAGAAAAAGAAGTTGAAGAATGCCAGAAAAATATTACCAACATCAAGCAACATGCCACAAATCTTCAGATGTTCCTTTCCGTGAAGCAAATCGAAGAAGACGTCTCTAGCAAAGATAAATTCCTGCACTCATTAGTTGAAGGTAATGAGTTGAACGAGCATTTTCTGGAATTTGAAATAAACGGAGTTTTTCAGAAAATCATGTTTGATATCAAAAGTTTTGGGGAAGTCCATATTGAAAAACAACCTGCCGATATTGTTCTAAGCAGAAAGAAGACTAAAGAAGCTCAGATAATAGTACCGATTGTTCAATCAAGATCTATTGAAACCATTAAAATCAAGAAATACAAGCAAATAAACTTGCAAGGCAAATGGATTTACGGATGTTGTATGCTGCCAGATGGTAGATTGGTGTTTACTTACAACCGTGAAGGGAAAGTGAGAGCATTCAACGATCAAGGATCAATAGAATTTGAAATGAAGATACCATGTGGAGCGTTTGATATAGTATACATCAGTAATGACAATACATTGGTTGTTACATCCGGTGAATCAGGAAAGCAATGTCTTACCATTATAGATATAGAGAGGAAAAATATAAAAAAGACAATTTCACTGAGCTCGGATAACTATGGCATAGTATTGAAAGAAAAGAACCTGATTTATTCCGCCTTCAACAAAGGTTTACGAATGCTAAATTTGAATGAAGAGACTATGAGCGACATAGTCCAAGAAGAAATGGCCAGTGAAGGTTACATTGCCATATATAAAGACAACATTTATCATACACACAGACTAAATCACACTGTGACATGTTATAATTTACAAGGTGATATACAATGGATATTCAAAAATGAAGACGTTCTGAATAATCCTCTTGGTATTGATGTAGATAGTGATGGTAATGTGTACGTGGCGGGGATTCATTCGAACAATGTGGTTGTTATCTCCAATGATGGACAAATGTATCGAGAGCTTTTGGAATCATGTGATGGTTTCCGATATCCCATTGCACTTCGTTATTATAGACATAAGAAACAATTGCTAGTGGCAAATATTCACGACGAGGCTCGACTGTTTGATTTGATTTAAAATATTTACATTGAAAACTTCTCTCTTTTTGGTTCATCATGCGATATGTTTATAAACAAAAGTATTGAAGGCCATATCGCATTTCATCCGGTTTTTTTTCAAGCATAATGTGAAGCATTATAATTATGTTAATGTGCAAATAGACTATAGAACCTTTCAAATGTGAAAAAGATGATTTTTTTTGGTGAGAAATTAGAGTATGACTGAACTTAAGATAATTGAATTGTATTCAACGTAGGTGTTAACTATATAAAGATTTTGGATTATTATGAGAATCATTGGATATACTGTATTGACATGTTAAAAGTTTTAAAAGGTCCCCTACCAAAATCATATGTTAAAAACCTTAAGGTAATAGAATGGTTCAAAAAGACAACAACCTGACCATAGCAGACAACAGCCGAAGGCCACCAATTGGTCTTGAATGCAGCGAGAAACTCCCGCACCCAGTTGCGTCCCTCAGCTGGCCCTTAAACAAATTTTTATACTAGTTTAATGATTATGAACGTTATACTAAACTCCGAATTATACGCAAGAAACTAAAATTAAAAATCATACAAGACTAACAAAGGCCAGAGGCGTCTGACTTGGGACAGGCGCAAAATAGGGCGAGGTCAAACACGATTTTTGAAATCTCAACATTTCCCCTTTACCTCCAGCCAATGTAAAATAATCCAAGCGCACAACAATACGCACAGTAAAATATATATTAAGAGAAGTTCGAGTCCGATGTCGGAATAGGTAATAAAAGAAAATAAACAAAAATAATACATAAATTACAAAGGACTACTTGCATTACTGAAATGCCAGCTACAGACTGCAATTAAACTGATATCTCCTGTCATGTGCCAATGAGGCCTCTGTCTTTGGAATTTTGGGATAATACATAAGCTGACAAATATGTAGTAGTGTTCCCCTGACTTTGCAATGTGTACGATAGCTACGCTTTCAACTGAAAAAATGTAAAAAAAAATCCAAATTCTTATTCCTTTATACAGAAACAAACACAATGCAACTTTATGCAACTGTTGCCTTAGATGTCTGGAGGGTGCCTCCAGACATCTAAGGCAACAGTGCACCGACAGTATTTATGATTAACATTGTTCCCATTGGAAACCACTTAAAAACAGCATGTTCTTACAGAATATTCTTACCTACTTAAACCAAATGGATTTGACGAAACGATTCAATTTTAATGCATGTATTTTTAATAGACATTTTACAATTACTAATAAAGATATTCACTCAAAATGTGTTAAATGAAGAAGAAAAACGTCAATATTTTCGAGATCGATGAATATATTTCAATTTTAGGAGCTTGCAATATCTATCAAGCAGGTGGGCCCGGTGCAAACCATAGTAGGACAAATAATTTCATCATAGATACCAGGACTAAATTTAGTATATACGCCAGACGAGCGTGTTGTCTACAAAAGACTCATCAGTGGCGCTCGAATAAAAAAAAGTTATAAAGCCCAAATAAAAATTGAAAAGCAATGAGGACCAAATTCCTAAAAGTTTTGCCAAATACAGCTAAGGCATTCTATGCCTGAGGTAGAAAAGCCTTAGTTTTTCAAAAAAAATTGGTAAACAGTTAATTTATAAATACAACCATATCAATGACAATACATGTCAGCACAAAAAGTGCTGACTTATGGAACGCCGGAACTGTCTTATAGTGTAAATATTTAATGTGTTATGTCGCTTTGCCTTTACGTCCTGTCATTTCGTCTTTATGTTATGTGCAGATGCCTTTATGTCCTGACACGGCATCTCTGTGTTATGTCAAATTAGTAATTTGTTTGGTCAAACAAATGTATGATATGTCATTGCTAAACTTTGTTGTGTAAAATATGCATTACATTATGCTGTAACTACTATATATTCTGTGAATACTTCGGAACTTTATGATCAACCACCTTTACATTCTCTCATATTTTATCTATGTTGTGTCTATTCTTCTTTTACGTAGGTCAGTTAATAATTGCGTCCTGTCTCAAGTGTTATTGTTATGTCAAATGTTCTAAACGTTTTGTCGTGATACACCTTTGTTCTATGTAAATCTCATGATATTATAGTCTTTTGGCGTTATGTTGTGTTTATTCAGATGTATCTCTAGTGAAAAACATAATACATCATGGTATAATTCATATGCGTTTTGCCGTAGAGTAAGGACTCTCTGTGAGCATTCATTGCGTCATGTGCAAATGCCTTTTACATTATGTGCAAACAACTAATACGTTTTGTGCAAACCTCGTTTACGTTATGTGCAAAAATTGTTTACCTTATGTGCAAACACCATGTAAGTAATGTGCAAATACCTATCACATTATGTCCAAAAATCTATTACGTTATATGCAAACACCTATTACGTTATGTGCAAATACCGCTTACATTATGTGCAAACACCATGTAAGTTATGTGCAAATGCCTATTACATTATGTCCAAACATCTATTACGTTATGTGCAAACACCTATTACTTTATGTCCAAACACCTATTACGTTTTGTGCAAACACCTATTACGTTATGTGCAAATACCGCTTACATTATGTGCAAACACCATGTGAGTTATGTGCAAATGTCTATTACATTATGTCCAAACATCTATTGCGTTATGTGCAAACACCTATTATGTTATGTGGAAACACCTATTACGTTATGTGCAAATACCGCTTACATTATGTGCAAACACCATGTGAGTTATGTACAAATGCCTATTACATTATGTCCAAACATCTATTACGTTATGTGCAAACACCTATTACTTTATGTCCAGACGCCTATTACGTTATGTGCAAACACCTATTACGTTATGTGCAAATACCGCTTACATTATGTGCAAACACCATGTGAGTTATGTGCAAATGCCTATTACATTATTTCCAAACAGCTATTACGTAATGTGCAAACACCTATTACGTTATGTGCAAATACCGCTTAAATTATGTGCAAACACCATGTAAGTTTTGTGCAAATGCTAATTACATTATGTGCAAATGCCTATTACATTATGTCCAAACATCTATTACGTTATGTGCAAACACCTATTACTTTATGTTCAAACACCAATTACGTTATGTGCAAACACCTATTACGTTCTGGTAAACGCTTTTTTGACATAGATTGAAATAAAACGCATCAATGATATGCATTTTGAAAATGAAGAAAATTAAATGTTGGACCTTTTTAACAAACTGTGGATTTTCATAATTATATTGAATGGTGTAAAAAGGCTATATACATACTATGTATTTAGTTTTATGGGAAATTATTTTGCTCCACATTAAAAGTGTGCGTTATGCAAACCCCATTAAAAGTTGTGCGTTATGAAATAATTATATTGAATGGTGTAAAAAGGCTATATACATACTATGTATTTAGTTTAATGGGAAATTATTTTGCTCCATATTAAAAGTGTGCGTTATGGTTGCATAACGCACACTTCAGGTGACCCGCCCCTCTTATCTGACAATGTTTTTAAAAACTCACAGGGATGTTGGAAAAATTTGATCCAATTTTCAATCAGACAGGTAGACGGGTGTAACAAAAAGCTGCATTTTCTAAAAAAAAACCTGTTTTTTTCATATTAAAAACTGCCTTATCCTGTAATCCACAAAAATGACGCATACATATATTACTCTGAAAGAAAGGGTTATCAGCCTTGTTTAACCTTCACTGGCCATACTCAAAATTAAATTCCGTAACTTGAAACTCCAAATAGTGACTTTCATTTATCCGTATTTCGTCTGGTAACTTTTCGAATCGTGTCATCAAGAACGATACAAAAAAATACATAATTTAGTAAATTGTTATTGTTTTCTTCTATTATTTTTTTTATAAGTGATGCACATATCGTTTCTTTTGTTGTCTTTAAGAATAAATAGATAATTTCGTGGCTAAAATGGTCATCATAACCTAATTTTTCCTTTGAATTTCAGAAAATACTAACTATCTTTTAAAAAGGATGTGGTGTGAATGCCAATTAGACAATTCTCCACGAAATACCAAAATGACATGGAAATAAATAACAATAGATCCCCTTATGGCCTCGCTTTTCGTCTGTTTCTAAAGCTCGTACAAAAAAAAATCACGTTTACCGACAAAGTACATTTATAATCAATACATTATTCCACAGTTGTTGATATGGATTTATCTATTTGTTCAATATTTCAACGAATATCGTCGTATAAATTAGAAACATAAACTTATTTTCCGAACGGAGAGTCTTAAATTCATTGAATATTACGGGATATACGGTATAAACGGTAAGCTTCGATGCGTTTAGTTATAAGCGGGAATGGTTCGATCAATATAGCTAAATACACAATTAAGCCAAATGTTCATAAAATGATTTTGCTGCACATCATTATTCTGACAAATCTTATATAAAAAAATATAAAGTTTCATACAAATATATTCTATTGGATTTCAATGTTATCATTCTAAAATATTTTTTGACAGTTTCTGTAAAATATTGCCATTTTTGTCGAGCCTTCGACTTTAGTCGAAAAAGCGAGACATAGCGATCCTAGATTCCGTCGTCGTCGGTGTCGTCATCGTCGTCGGCGGCGGCGTCCCCAAAAAATTCACTTTGTGGTTAAAGCTTTTGAAATTGTAAAAACTTTCTTAAACTACATAAATGTATACTGGATTTCTTCCAAACTTAGACAGAAGCTTGTTTATGATCATAAGATACATGTACATGTATCCTGAATTAAAATTTGTAAAAATTAAATTAATTTTTTTCCGTATTTTACTTATAAATAAACTTAGATTTTCTGCCAGGAAATAATACATTTACACTGTGAAGCAACACATTCACTCTGTGGTTAATGTTTTTAAAATTTTAATAACTTTCTTATACTCTTTTGGATTTGTAACAAACTTGGACAGACGCTTGTTTGTGATCAAAAGCTAGTATCTGGAAAGAAATTTTGTTAAGACCTGTGTTTTACTTAAGAATGGACTTCCAGTTATCATTACAGTCTGAAGTTCTTCTGTAATTTTCCTGCTACTGATTATAAATTAAGAGAGTTCACTTGTCATGTTTAATATTATTGGAATTTTGGAACCCTGTTGTTCATCAGTTTAAAGCACCATGCATGCAACAATTGCCAGGTAACTCCCAGTTTTCAAGAATCTTAAAATGTGCAGTATGTCATTGATACGATTCGAGCTCTCAAAGTGAATCAAGATAATATAAGGACAATAAGACATTTGTAAAAAATATAAAACCCTTGTTATGTGTTGTTTCTAGTTAAGAACATCTTTATGTTAAATATATGAATCAAAGCACTGAAGTACTGAACATCGGATAACCGCAAGTTCTTGTGGACAGTCACAAGCACTTGTCCCAGAAAACCAAATCACATCTCTTTACCTGAAAGTGACGTTAAAGTACAGATAGATAGTTTTTTCTGCGCGTGGATGATAAATTCAACCTCATCGTAGAAGTCATAAAAATCAGTAAAGTCTGTTTTTTTTTTGTTATACATTATTTTAATATTTGTAAATTACAGTTACATGTATATATAATTTTCATCCATTTGTATATCATTCAATTGCACTATATTAGTTATAGTGCTGTGCAAGTGCATGGTGGACACTCTTCTGTAATATTTCGATTTTTGTAATAGATTGCATTTGAGTGGGCATTCATATTTTCCAGCAAAACATTCAATGTCCCACGAAAGAGGAAGCAAAGACAGATAACTCTGCATGTGATATCGCAAACGTTCTTGAGATATTCTTCCGCATGCGGTAACACACTTTTTCTGTACGTGTGTATAAATATTAAAGATTTGTTTACTTTATTTATGTTTCTCTTTATTTGTGTTAAAATAACTTCGTCCTCAGACAATATAATCTGAAAAGACGTATATATTATGTGTTGACCTTGTCAAAAGTCTATAATAAATAAATGTAATTTGGCGCCTCAAAAACTATATGTTATGATTATGTATGCAAGATATGGCGACCTATGAAATGGCCCGCTTGGTGCAGTTGGAAAAGAACATTACATAAATAAGGCCGTTAGTGCTCTCGTTTGAATTGTTTTGCATATTCTTTTCGGTGCCTTTTATTGTTGACTATGCGGTATGGGCTTTGTTGAAGGCCTAACGTTGACATAAAGTTGTTAATTTCTGCGTCATGTTGGTCTCTTGTGGAGATTTGTCTCATTGGCAATCAATCCACGTCTTCTTTTTTTTTTTGTATATCAACTTATTTTCCGTTCACATTTTCCGTAAAGAAATGAGGTTGCATTTTGTTTTTTACATGTAGCTTTTTTTTGCTTCGAATAACAGGGTGGACCTTTTAGTTTCAGTCGACATACACGCTATCTTGAAATAATTACTTTTCACATATAAATTATGTTTGGTTGCTTCATGATGTGGTTGAAATTCAGCAACAACTATTGGCTTACATTAGATAAATATTTACAGACTGTTCTCTTCTGAGGATATTAGGCCATCAAATGCCGGAAAATTAACTGTGTGTATTACATTTCAGATCAAATGTAATTAATTCATGGTCGTTTTATTATGCATATATTACACACTGAAATTGAAAATTGAAATATCAATCATTAATACGTCTTTACTTGCGTTGCTAATCTGCAATATGTAGCCGTTACGAGCGATGTTCGTGTCTATAAGCGTAACATACGTTATCGCTAAAAAAAAATTCATGGTTTAGACGCTACAAAAATACTTCTAGAATAAGTAAAGTTAATGTACCTGTCTGGTTAGGGGAGGGTTTGGATCCTGCTTACATGTTTAACCCCGCCACACTATGTATGTATGTGCCTGTCCCTAGTCCATGTAGTCAGGAGCTCGTAATTCAGTGGTTGTCGGTTGTTTGTGTGTTACATATTTGTGTTTCGTTCATTTTAAATAAAATACAGCTCTTAGTTTTCCAGTTTGAATTGTTTTACATTGTCATTGCGGGGCCTCTTATAGCTGACTATGCGGCATGGGCTTTACTCATTGTTGAAGGCCGTACGGTGACCTATAATTATTGATGTCTGTGTTATTTTGTTCTCTTGTGGAGAGTTAATTGTCTCATTGGCAAGCATACCACATCTTCTGCGGTACCCAAATAACGGCTTTAGTTGTTCTCGACAATTGTCGGTATGGTGGCCTTATACTTCAAATGGAATATGTATGCAGTCTTTGAAAGTACCAAACAAATAGTTTTCACAAGAATAACATGACAGGTACGTAACTGTCAAATAAGCACCTTTCAAAGAAGAAAAAAATTGATAAAGACTATTGATATTAGGAACGATTTAAAAGATATTGTCTCACGATCTATACTCCCGAGTTCTGCCCTGTTATTCGAAGCAAAAAAAAACTACATGTAAAAAACAAAATGCACCCTCATTTCTTTACGGAAAATGTGAACGGAAAATAAGTTGATAAAAAAAGGAGACGTAGTATGACTGCCAATGAGACTTCTCTCCACAAGAGACCAAAATGACACAGAAATTTACAATTTTAAGTCAACGAACGGCCTTCAACAATGAACAAAGCCCATACCATACCTTTCACGAAGTTTCGAAATATTATTTTTGAATAAAAATTATATATCCGTGTTTGAAACAAAGGTCGGTTTAGTAACATTTAAAACCAATTGCGTGACTTACATGTATACTGAACCGATAATATAAAGTGATAGTACATGAAATATTACAGAACTTTATATATTCGTATCGTTTCAAAGAAACATTGGGAGCATCATCCGAAACATTCTTCGTCCGTAAATTTTAAAGAAGACTCTTTAATGCTATAAGATAGAAACGCAAACAAAAAATGCTCATGCAATTACGCACCCAAGTTTTACTCGTTTAAATTTGCAAGTGTTGCACTTGATTTAAAATTTGTGAGTAAAAATAAAACATTCAATCTGTTCCGGGTTGAGGGCAACATTTATCAATATCATAGAATGATAAAAATAATCAGAAAAATCAGTAACATATAGATAGATCAAATCTTAGTTTAAAAAGTATCTCTCTATATATGTAGCACAATATATGCACCGACAATGGACTAAGTTGTGCGCTTGTTCTGTGTGTTTTTATGGCACTGCGTTTTTTGTTTCGTTGGCTATTCAAAACCACGCTAGGTTGCCGCGAACATTACCTTGAACAAGAACTATCTCTAAAAAAGATATCCGACCTATTTAAATTTGAGTATATGTTTAAAACTATCATTTCGATAACCTTCAGAAGAACAATGACTTAATGATGCAGGATCTCTTTAATTAAATCTCCATCTGAATGTAACTACAACAAATTCTATACTAAGTCTGGTTATACTAGGGCAATAATATATAAGAATATTGTGATGACACCTAAAAAAAATATTTGCGTTCAGTATTCTTAATCCTCGTATCTTTGTGCTTACATTCATCAAAACCCCGCGGAAATCTCACATGCATAGGTGCGTTCTAAAAGTCATGTACGTTCGTACAACAAAGTTTACATTAAAAAAATTATAATTATCACGAATAAACAGCTGTCATGGATGCAAAGAGCTATTGGAGAAACAATTATTTTAATAAAGATATAAATCTTTGTAAGATCTAGTTCAAATATTTATAGTTTTTCACTTGCTTTCCATCACGATATAAATAACGAGACGTGTTTTCAAACACAACCAAATCATCCACCATGAGATCATTTTGTCCAATCACAATAATGATTTTCGAGCATGCGTATTTTGTTGCCATAGTTAAGCGTCCTTAAGTTCAAAGGGCACAAACAGAAACTATACCGACTACGTCGGAAAAAGAATACAGCGAAGTAGTTCAGAGCTTTTAAGAAAGCTAAAACTTATAGTTTTGAAAGTGTATATCACTGATGCGTTTTGTTTTAATCTATGTCAAAAAAAGCGTTTACCAGAACGTAATAGGTGTTTGCACATAACGTAATAGGTGTTTAGACATAACGTAATAGGTGTGTGCACCTAACGTAATAGATGTTTGGACATAATGTAATAGGCATTTGCACATAACTTTCATGGTGTTTGCAAATAATTTAAGCGGTATTTGCACATAACGTAATAGTATTTGCACATAATGATGAAGTTTTTATACATAACTTAATAGGTATTTGCTGATAATGTAATAGGTGTTTGCACATAAGGTAAACGATGTTTGCACATAGGGTGAACAATAGATATAGGAAGATGTGGTGTGAGTGCCAATGAGAAAACTCTCCATCCAAATAACAATTTAAAAATTAAACCATTATAGGTTAAAGTACGGCCTTCAACACGGAGCCTTGGCTCACACCGAACAACAAGCTATAAAGGGCCCCAAAATTACTAGTGTAAAACCATTCAAACGGGAAAACCAAATGTTTGCACATAAGGTAAACGAGGTTTGCACAAACCGTATTAGTTTTTTGCACATAATGTAAAAACCATTTGCACATGACGTAATGAATGCTCACAGAGAGTATCAGCTGAACGGCTAAACGCATATGAATTATACCATGATGTATTATGAGATACATATGTATAAACACAACATAACGCCAAAAGACTATAATATCATGAGATTTACATAGAACAAAGTTGTATCAAAACAAAACGTTGAGAACATTTGACATAACAATAACACTCGAGACAGGACGCAATTATTAACTGACCTACGTAAAAGAAGAATAGACACAACATAGATAAAATATGAGAGAATGTAAAGGTGGTTGATCATAAAGTTCCGAAGTATTCACAGAATATATAGTAGTTACAGCATAATGTAATGCACATTTTACAGAACAAAGTTTAGCAATGACATATCATACAATTGTTTGACCAAACAAATTACTAATTTGACATAACACAGAGATGCCGTGTCAGGATATAAAGGCATTTGCACATAACATAAAGAAGAAATAACAGGACGTAACGGCAAAGCGACAGAACACATTAAATATTTACACTATAAGACAGTTCCGGCGTTCCATACTGACTACTGGAGCTTGTGATACCCTCGGGGAAATAAATCTCCACCAGCAGTGGCATTGACCACAAACACATTTTTCGTCCCCTTTTTTATCGGAAAAAAACAACACAATGAATCGTAGAAAATACATTGCATCACCAAGAGTAAACTCTATATAAATATTATGCAATAAATGTTTATAATAGCCATCACTAGTGTTCTGATTTGAAAGCAGCTGTAAAGTCGGGTCATAACTTCGGGTCTAGATTTGAAGGCAGCAGTAAAACAAGTTAGTTACATTAACATGCAGATACAAATTTTGCTACACCTGATTCGTATTTTAACAAATCATGTCTCTTTAACGGTGATCTAGGCCAAAAATACAAAACATAGCAAAATTGTTGCAGAGCTGATAATAAAACCAAAAAAGACCTAAAATTTAGCCAAAGCCGGAAAAGAAATCTGCCGCAGACCTTGCACGAAAGAGATATAGTTTTCTATTTGTAATGCTTAAAAAAATTCTATAACAGCAAATTTAAATCTGACACTATCCATCTTTTCATTCCAAACCACAAGTGTACTGGCTACTGGGCTCGAACCTCAGCATTATGATACCTTAGGGACTTAACAGTACACTATAAAAAGAAGAGGTGGTATGATTGCCAATGAGACAACTATCCACTAGTTGATCACACTTTTCGGCTCTCAGCACTTGTCGTTACAATCTATCGTTATTGCAGACAGTTTTTCTCAATAGAGGCGGACATACTTAGAAAAACTCTGACTATTTCCTCCTTACATCCAAAAAATATACACCCCTCCCACTCTATTCAATATGGCTGCAATGACCGATAAGAAATAATCGAGACATTGCAAAATGGTTTCTGATTGTGATGGTATTCATTCGTTTTGAGTTGTCCAAACCAGGCATTGTCTTGAAGTTACTTTTTAATAAGAATTTACCCTGAGTTTAAAAATGTCCTTTTAAGACCATTTTTGTCTTAGTTGTGAAAATGAACACTTGAACTTTCAAATGGTTTGACCTGGCAATCCACTGAAGAGTGATCTATTGTTGAATTGGCACCCAATGCTATAACACTGGTATACAAGATGGTGTGAATATAACAAAGTAAAGAGCTAGAACAGAGAATAATAGTATAAAATAATGAATAAAAAAAATTAGCAACAATGTTAGTAAGTAAGTAAGTAAGTAATGACTTAATTTAAAGATGGTGACTCATTTAGCTTTCGCTAATATACCTTAAGGCCCTCACAAAGAACAAACCGTACAAATAGTACAAAGCTTACAGTTTCTAACATATTATGTAAATGCACTGTTCATGCTAACTTTAAATTGTTTGTAGAACGAGAGACAAAGATATATGTATCTTCATAAATTACAAATCATTAGAATATTAAAATTGTTATAAATCATTTATCGTCAGTAAATGTTGAGAACTGTGATTTAATGGTTCATCAGAAATTGCACGGAAACAGCTTAATTGCCATTTTTCAATCCAAATTTAGAACATTGTTCCGCATAACACTATCATAACATTCCGTTGAAATTGCAATGTAAAAAAACCGCTAAATGACAACAATACGTTTAACTATTAAAGATACAGTACAAATAAACGCAAGAACACTCAAGACATTTACATACATAAATGAAACGGAATAATCTTCTTCTTGTTGTAAAGATTGTAGTCCTTCTCATAGGTAGAAAGTGTGCGCCTCTTCGCGCTAACCTGTTCTTATTTTTAGGTGGTCGGAGTTTCTACTTACACTTGTCAGGAACTAGATGATCATAGAAGCAAGGTCATTTAATTTCATATTTATATATATTGAAGATGTTCTTTCCATTAACAATCCAATTTTCTGGTTGGGTTCGTACATATATTCACAAGAACTAGAAATTAAAGAAAACAACAGGTACGGCTACCTCCGCCTCCTTTTTTTAAACTTATACCTCGAATTTGACATACACGATCATCTCAGTATCATAACCTATTACAAACCAGACGATAAATTGCCCCCACCTATGTAACTTCACCAGCAGATGGGATATGCATTTCTCAACTTATTCGGTTTTAAAGAGTTTGCAGCTGCTACTCAGACGTCACCAATGGCTAAGCAGAAAGTTAATGAGCCAGGGGTATGTCACAGAATGATTAGTCCGTTTTAGTTCATCGGAAGGTACCGATACCTTGTTGATAAATATACCGTATCAACTTCACCAATAATAAACGATTGTCGCGATGTATAGGTTCTCGTTACTGACGTTGTTAATCATATTAATAATGTGTTATAGTATTCTTTTATTTGTTTTTTTTTTTTAAATATTACTTTTACTGTTTAGTCTATTCCTGGTGATACCCTGAGTTTAAACAAGCACTTATATTCATAACTACCCCTACCTGAATGACGGGTTATCACAAATTTCAATGTAAATAATATGCACATGTATTTTTACTGGTAACATTCCCAAGTTATGTCTCTATGAGATGGAACACAGAGAGCATAACCGGGAACCAGTATGTAAACAACGATATATTAAATCTCCCCAAATGAGGCGTGGTTTTAAAACAGCTGTATTTACAAAGTGCAACATATAAGAATGAAATACTTCTGTAAGATTTTTATCCTAGGGTCATACATGTTAAAATGGTGAGCCTTTTTAGAGCTTTCATATGGAAATACCGTAAATCCAATGATTGTCAAATCTTCCAAAACTTCTATATATGTAACATCTACATGATCTATGCTGAATAAAAAATTTAATAACTTAGTTCATCCATACTCAAATGTTTCACAAACAAAACTAAAATTGTATTTTTCACCTTTTAACGATTCCATAGTCTATTTGCACATTTGCATATGATGCTTAAAACTATGCTCGGAAAAAAGAAAAAATATGGAATGGAATGCAGCCTCGTCGTGACTATTTGCCACTAGCAATTGTTTCTTATTTTCATAATAACGAAGTGCCATGGGATATCTAAAACCAACACTTGCTTCCAAAACTCATGATACTTTTGTCTATCCTTGGAGATAACAACAACATTGTTCGAATGAATCCTGTCACGTACACATTACCATTATTATCTACATCAATACCGAGAGGATCTTTCAGAACGCTTTCATTTTGGAATGTCCATTGCCTTTCACCTTCCAGATTATAGCATGTAATAGTGTGTTTATTCTGTTTGTATAATAAATGTTGTCTTTAAATATCGCAGTGTAACGTTTTGTTGTCATTTCTTCTCGGACAATGTCACTCAAGGACTCGTCGTATAGATTTATCACTCGTAGACCTTTGTTGAAGGCGGAAAAATCAAGTGATTGTCCTTTAAAACTATGCCATAGTTATCCGAACTCAGTGAAATTGTTTTCTTAATTATTTTTCTTCTTCAAGTGAACAATAAAAAAACATTGCTTGGATGATTCTCCGGATGTAACAACCAATTTATTGTCATTGCTGATGTATACTAAATCGAACGCTCCACATGATATCTTCATCTCAAATTATTTTGATCCTTGGTTGTTGAATACTGTTACTTTCCCTTCACGTGTATAAGTAAACAAAACTATCTTGTTTAAACGATCGGTAGTATTATCTTGGCTGCTTTTGCCTTCTTTATGCTAAGAACAATGTCGGCAGGTTTTTCTTCAGTTTGTACTCCCCAAAACTTTTAATAATAAGCGTGGTCTTTTGAAAAACTGCATTAATTTCAAATTCCAAAAAATGCTCGTTCAACTCACCTTCAAATAATGATTGCAGGATGCAGGAATTTATCTTTGCTACAGACGTCTTCTTCGATTTGCTTCACTGAAAGGGACATCTGAAGGTTTGTTGCATGTTGTTTGATGTTAATAATATACTTCTGGCATTCTTCAACTTTTTTTTCTTTCTTTTCTAAGGATGAATAAATTTAAATGATTGAGAATATTACATCTTGTACAGAATTTTGAGTATTAGATTCAAACAAACATTTTATAAATCTTTGATTTATTGCAGATAGTCTGTGAAAGGTTCGTCAATTATTGAAGCAAATACTATTGAGACATTGATTTGTGAGAAACAAAAAAAAGGAGTATATAAATGTTCGTATATTTGGAATCTTATTTTTATTATGACGTGAAAAATGGACATCGACTTCAAGATTGCAGGTTTATTAGGTAACATGCGTCAAACCAAGTTTAACCTTTGTATTAAAGTTGATTCAGTATTGACGATAGATAGACATTGATAAGTGTGATATTTTTTTGTTTTATGTGATAGACATTTAACGTGGCTCGGTATTTAAACATCCCGTCAATGTGTGTATACTATTTCATTGTTTGCTGGTGTGTTTTGTATATGCGACGTTTTGTGGTTTTTTTTGTTCTTATAACGTGACTCTGTACTTTAAGATCCCGTCAGTTAGATATTGTTCTAATATATGTCATAATGATATATTTCTATTATGAATTAGAAAATACGTTGAACCACAAACGTCAAAATTGTTCAATCACGTAGTGGAATGAAATATTTGTGGATTCTTATAAATTCTATATAATTTTTGGACTATTTTAAATCTCGGTTTATTTATGAAATTAATTCTTACATACTTTTGATTTTTTAACCCTGTCTGCTAACATGCGGAATTTTAAAATTGTTTGTATAAACATTGAACGACAAAAATATGTGACGTATATAATTTTCTGACGTCAGACACACGAATCAATGAATGTGTTTGTAGATAGATGTTTTTGTGTTCTGTTAAATTGTTCCTTTAAAAATTGTTACACGATGATTACTGCTGTACCCATATTTTGACTATATTATTTATTATATCTGTTTAGTTCACGCATCATTGTAAATATAACGGAATTTGCTGAGAATGTCAACAAAGTTAGAGGTTTGGCGCTATAAAACCAGGTTTAATCCATCATTTTCTTCATTGGAAAATGCCTGTATCAAGTCAGGAATATAACAGTTCTTGTCCATTCGTTATTGAAGTGTTTTGTCATTTGGTTTTGCCATGTGATTATGGACTTTCCGATTGGATTTTCCTCTGAGTTCAGTATTTTTGTGATTATACTTTTTTCGAGAAATTCTAACTTATTACTTTTTTATTTCAACAACTAAAATAAAACGTTCATATTTCGTCAAGATTACCATATTTGTCATAATTTATATCTAGATATTAAGAGTCAGCAACAAAATCATTAGAATAACCAAGTTAGTTTACACCAACTACAAGTAATTAAGTGAAGTATAATGGCATTGACCCGTCAGTGTCTTTGTCTATCAGTCCTGTTTTCTTTGTCAACACTCATTGGACACCAGAACTTAATGAAACCATGTAGATAATTAGACCATATTATGTAGTGGTTCATATCCATAAGAATTTTGATCAGTCGACTTTTGTTACGAGTCTGTGAAGCATGCTTACAAAGTTCATTAACTAATATTATTTTCTAACAGTTCAATTTGTTTTTGTAAATTTGAGAATGACTTGATTACGACTTTTTCTTACAAAAGAGTTAAACAATACAGAAGTGCACTTTCTAGCGCATCTAGCACAATGCATCATTTAATGTATTGACATTACGTAAGACCATTATATACCTTCTAAGAAACAATTTAGACATGTAACTGAAATCTTATACTAATAAGTGAAAGATCCTTAACTAGTCTTCATTTTTGGTAAACAAACCCAATAGAAAAATTGCCATTACAAAGGAACCTATATAGAACCATATACATAGTACATTTATGCTGGTTATCACATGAAATCTTATATATTCAAATCACATCATGTAGAGAAGCATCGAATGAGTTCTTCTCAAAATTGTAATAACATTGTGGATAATAACATATCAGATTCATTGATAACCCTTGCAATAATTGTCGCTTCTATTACAGTTTTGAACATTACAATTTAACATTAATTAAACGGCACTTCTTATTTGTAGAGGTTTGGTACAAGGGGTTGTCACAGTGCAACTCATTTTATTATAGAACCCTTCAAACAAAAGCAGGAAACTCTTTTTGTTAGAAGATACGTTCAAACAGTCAAGTATACTATCCACAATGATCTGCGTCCACACTTGTATACTAAATCATACAAATTCGTTATGTCTGGATGAAATAACCATTTGAATTAACGATAAACGACATAATTATATGGGTTATGGAAATTTAATCCAATCGCTTTAAATAAATATCTATGACATAGTCAGGCAAACTATGATAACCATATGTTACAAATAATAAAAAATATCAGTCTTTTAAGTTTTTACCCCAGACTAACAAATCATCAGTGACACGCTAGAAGCACAAATTTCAAAGGCCAAATCTTATTAAGAGTTGACAGTCATAGACATGATAGAGGTCAAAAAATTTGAATGTTTTTGCCAAATCAGGTAAATTTTCTTACTCCATGTATTCCTACGGGTGGAATAGTCTCAATAAATATTCAAAGATTTTAAACTGTTTTTTTTTTTGTTTTTTTTAGATATGATCATAACAATTGTATGTAAGGTAAATATAAAAAGCTGATTACCGGGCTTGTAATACAATTTGCAAGGAACACCTCAACCATCAGTTTCAAGTTAAAATAAAATCATCAAAAATATCAGGCTTATAACTTTTAAATTCAGAAGTACGTTTTTTTCACAAGAATTGATCAGTCATAATCGTAATAAAACAGTAAAAAGTGTTAATAAATTTTGATGATTGCCGACAGTTAATGTAATCTGTTCCTAAGGTAGGGAATCCGTAATTCGACGAATAATTCAGCCGTTGTCACTGATTTATTCTTTACCATATGTTCAAATATTTACCAGGATTAAATACACATATCATTTATATCGCTTTCACAAATACTATTTTTTGCATTTCTTTTTTTTTTAAATTTGGTAAACATGTAATATAGTTTTGCCTACCTCTCATTCAATTAGCTTGAATTCTTCTTTTTTTCTTTTTTGAGCACAATATATCCAACAAGAAAGATACACTATTAGATGACTTTGCTGAATATTGAAGGTAAAGGACGAACGGGATTCACGAAGTCTGGATATAGAATACGACAAATTGAAATTATGTAAAGATTTAGAAAACTTCTTTTTATAAACCTCTAATTGAATTATAAATACATAAATCAGGCAGATGTTGAAAGTCGTCTAGTGTTGATGAATTCACAATTTAAACCTTTGACTTAATAAGGTTAAATATCTTGAGGAAAGACTTTAAAAAAAAAAAAATTTTTAAAGATTTATTTTGACATGATGACATGGATTTTTTTTATCCGTACACAATATTGTTCGCTTTACTATTGTTAACCATATAATGCACTGTACATCTCCTATTTTGTGTTTTATGAGTAATTTGTTGAGAGTCTCTCTTACTTAAAGGGGGATAAGATACCAAGTGACATATAACATTTACTATTCTACGTTATGGCCCAAAAAGTAAGAACAACGACACAACGACGAACAACAATCTACGCATATTATCAAAGGTAGGAGGCTTATAATTTAATACGCCTGACGCGCGTTTGGTCTGCATAAGATTCACTAGTGACCTTTAGATCAAAATGGTTATGAAGCCAAACAAGTACAAAATTGAGAACATTGGGAACCAAAACTTCAAAACAAGTTTTAGCCAACTAAATCTAACAAAATCTATGCATTGGATGAGAAGATCCTTAGTATTTCGAAAAGTTAATATTTTTGTAAACAGGAAATTTATACAAATGACAATATAATTACAAATCATGTCAAAATATTCCACATTAAACTTAAAGCTTTCTATGCATTGTATTTCAGATAAAAAATATATATTGTAAAACTGTTAAACTATAAACTATACATGAAAATTTCGGTAATTCAACTTAAACCCACTTAAAAGTTTCAATCTAAAATTGAAATAACAATCAAAACACTTTTTGAGTTATGTCAGTCAAATCTCGTTATACGATACATTAATATAGATCTTTGTACAGTTTTTGTAGCTATGGCCGTGTTCACATTGACCTAAACTCGATGTTGTATTAGTGTAACTCACACATAAACTAAACATAATCACGTTCCCATTGTTTTACATGTAGTTTAAATTATGCTTTGTCTACATGCAGTCGATAGTCGATGTAGACCTTGTGTAGGTTAAGTGTGTACTAAACTAGAGATTTAGAACTTTAATTTCCCCATGCATATTTAAAAAAGAAACGATTTTTATATAAAATTGATACTTATAACACTTATTAATAAAGTTCTTTGCAGAAATATTTGTCTAAACTTGATACATTTATTTGTTATAAAAACACTTTACGTAACCTAATAAAACCTTATCAAGACTCATCCATCATTATTGCCGAACACATAATTCATTTGGGAAGGTTTCCGAATCGACGGGACGGACACACTGACAGAAATATTTGCCACTGGTCTCTACTCAAACAACGATTCACTCATCAATGCAACACTGAAAAAGGGTGAGGTTAATTGTTTTCTTTATGTAGTATCACAGATCCGGTTAAATACAATTAGATGAACCCCCCCCCCCCCCCCCCACTTAACCAAATACCCCTTAGAGAAAAAATACCAACATAAAAGATAGAAATGTAGTGATCCTTAACATCGCAATTCTTTTTCTTCGTCTGTAAGCACGCTGATACAGCCTACGGTTTTATGCGTAATCGAGACATCTTTTAAAAACTACTGCAAATCATCCAAAATTACTTTCTTTAAAGGAGCAACCACTTTACTTTAAAAAAAAGGGGGGGGGGGGGTTTCTAAGTCAGAATTTTTTCTCGCGCGATAGTCAGTTATATTTAGTTTTTTTATCGATGGTAAAATATTTAACACTATAATGTATTGGAAATTTTGGATTCAGAATAATAGTTTATTCTAATCATCTGTATGACCCGATTTTATTTAATCAAATTATGGAAAAAAAAACATCCCCCCTTTTTTTTTAAAGTCAAATGGTCGTTCCATATCTGCTACAAAAGTTGTTCAAAAATTTGAATTCTGTTCTACATAATGAACATTTAAATGACATATAGTTTATAAGTGTGAACAAATTTCATGTACAGGTAACTAAACAAGGTGTATAGATGTGTGAACAAGTTTAATGTGAAACTAGTGTACGTTACATTAAACTAAATGTAAACATGTTTACTGTACACGGCGTTTGGTGTGAACACGGCCTATGTTGTTCATAATATCACTCTAGTGCAAACAAGGTCGTATTATGTCTGCAGTTGCTAAGCTTGGATTAATGACTAAGTACTTCCCATTGTGATATCAACACATAACGAATTTCAAATCATAATTTAATATAATCATTGATAAAGGAAAAAGCAAGATTTTTTTTTTAAACATAGAATATATATGAATATTTATTGCCAATAAAAATAACTTGTAAGATACGATGTACTAAGATCATACATCATAAGATAAGGATCACGTCATCTTTGCACTCATTTTCCTTAAACTACTGAACATCTTAACATCTATTTTCGTTTAAAATATTTCAAAAAATCGTTTATTGAATATTTAGTTTTAATGTTCATGACCTATATAGAGGAGACATGTAGTCTAGTTTAAATCAGTCAAAACCTTTCAAAAAATTTTATTTAGGTTTTCTTAATATATACCCTACATCTTGGCGAAAGTATGAGTATTTTGCGTATATAATATATGCATTCCTGCAAACCATTTTGTCTACGTGCAACGTTCTGGTGGATGACTTCATTTTCACATGATATTTATGTGAATTTATTAACTTTTTAAAAACAAATCCGTTATGGGAACAAGGCTAGCTGTGTGTGCTCAAATGCTTAAAAGATTTACGTAAAGAACATGTCATGGATACCTAAATATTTCTGATAAAATATGGTCCCAAACTTTAGTTTAAGATAGTAGCAAAAACTCAAAATTATAAGAGGAACACTTTGATAACTATTTACATCACTGGGTCGATGCCACTGCTGTTGAACGTTTCGTCCCCGATGGTATCACCAGCCCAGTAGTCAATACTTCGGTGTTGACATGAATATCATTTAAAAAAAAAATCTGTTTACAAAACTTTGAATTTATCGAAAAACTAATGATTTTCTTATCCGAGGCAAAGATTACCTTAGCTGTATTTGGCACATTTTGGGGGAATTTTCTATCCTCGATGCTCTTCAACTTTGTACTTGTTTGGATTTATAAATATTTTGATATGAGCGTCACTGATGAGTCTTATGTAGACGAAACGCGCGTCTGGCATACTAAATTATAATCCTGGTACCTTTGATAACTAGGTACATTTCTGCATAATGTGATTTTTATGTAAATTTGAATCTTTCTTGTTGATCTTTGACCTTGATTAAACGCAAATTGCAGCGTACGATTTTTTTACGACTGGACAAAACAGAAAGTACAGTTTGCGATTGATATGCAATACATATGTGTGTAAGATGGGTGCATTAAAGTACTCAACTAAGAAGCTTTTTGAAAAATGTCAGTCGTCTTTTTGATATGCGAAATTGTATCCAAGAACATGTATGCATGTATTATTTGAATGATTCTAATTCTCCTCCTTTGTGGGGTCATTTCTAACTTGTTGTTGTCCATAAAAACTTAAATCAGTTAATGATCCTAACGTACAAATGTATCATTAGTATAAGATTTCGTTAAAATGTCGATATTGTTTCTTAGAAGATATATGATGGTTTTAAGTAATAAAAAAAAATAATGCAATAATATTTGAATTTAAAAAGGCTATTTGAAAAAAAAGTAAAAAATAAACTGAATATGCAGTCTATCCAGGCTTTGCGGAAACTGCATATGAACAACGAACTAAAACTAGTCTTGTTAAGCTCGGATATAAAGTAAAAATGCAAAGAGAAAATTGAACTCTTTATCGAAGACATATATGAAGATATAATAAGTTCTACTGCTCTAAACGAAAGGTGTGTTTGATTCCATATATAATGATCTTATTGTATTTTTGGAATAACGTAGTGAGCAATATGTTATTTTTACAGAAAGAAAACCATTTTTTTTTTAAATGTAATCAATATCTAAATTTATGTCTGTGCAAAATATGTATATTAGCACATTATCACATATATCCTGCTGCGTAATACATTAGTACTCACCACATGTGCTTTACCCTTTTTGTAATCCATATGTAAATTACATAATAATTTCAATTGTTGTTCAATCACATCACTGATTTCAAATTCGAACTATACATGTAACATGTATAACCCATTTTTTCTCAATCAAATAATTAGAGTTTTTTAAAGTTTAAATCAACACATGTTTGTTCATTGAACCGGATATACGATAGTGATTATGTATTATAAAGTGATGCTTATCAAGTAAAATCAATTGTATTGGTTTCTTAAGGATGTACACCTCTTAGGAGCCAAACATTTCTAGAATTAAACTTTTGTTCTTAACCTGATTTTTGGGTTCATAAGACTGTAACAAAATAATTGGTGAAGAAAAAATCATATGATGCTGCACTTTTTTTTGCTACGGCCCTTTGAAAATGGCCAAATTTGATGATTGTCCCATTTTTCATCGGATTTACCTATTTTGGGGCATTTATCTTTCTATAAAGATGAAATGGACCAATCTGAATAAATCTTACTTAAAAAAACTATAGGTAGGTGTTAATATAAGAAAGTTTAATCATATTTTGACCGTTTTTTTGTGTAAAATTTACCATGCTGTCAATTTTCTATTTATGTGATTTTTCTGAGTTTTAACAAAAAACGTGCATATTATTTCAACTTTTTTGTTATATATGATTGAAATCATACATATCTAAGAAATTTGAAAAGACCAAAACGATATGGGATGTATAAGATTCTTGTAAATCATGTTTTTGTATCCCTCACCCATTTTATGTTATGTTTGATCATAATATTTTTAAAATTCATTGCTATTTTCCACTTGTATCACATGTTTTTGGAAATAATTCAAGAACGAGATTTAAACGAGACTGAACGAGACTGAAAAGTCAGAGGAATACATCCTTAAATATATGTATGCAAAACAATTGTAAGTATAAACTCATTTGATTTTTCCCCAGATCATGTGAGGCTGTTAAAATACAAGGGCCCTAAGTATGCGACCTGAGCTTCTTATGTATCAATATATCAGGAAATGTTTGAATAAAATATTTGTTATCGTTAAAAAATAGATAAAAAAAACAACCCTGTATTTAAATTGCATTTTTGGACCCAGATGTTAAGTTGGTTGCAATAAGGGACCAAGTTAAACTTCATATGAAAAGACGAATTCTGGTGCCATCTCATACTTTACAACATGCATTTATAAAACGATTTAAAAGACCTGCCGAGTTATTAATTTTCAATACATAGTAGGTCAGGTTTTTTTAATTTTCAAACTACCAGAAAACAAACTATTCATGTTGTTATTATCAAGGCTGAGTTATTTATATTCGAAATCCTCCTTCCCACCTCCCGATGTCCTGGCCAACCGCAAAATATCAAATGGTCGTCCGTGGTTAGGAATTGTTTACTACAAGACGAAGATTGTTCCGTTT
Organism: Mytilus trossulus; assembly: GCF_036588685.1. Classification (NCBI taxonomy): domain Eukaryota; kingdom Metazoa; phylum Mollusca; class Bivalvia; order Mytilida; family Mytilidae; genus Mytilus; species Mytilus trossulus. Next base: position 2,838,257 of record NW_026963318.1, read on the forward strand.
CACGGGAATAATTATGAAGCAATGGATGCAAACATAATGACCCCTTTCCACTTTAAACACGTATGAATAGTATTCTTTTACTTGTATAAATTTCAAAGTTTATAAAGAACGAAATTCAGAAATATTTACCAAAATGTGTGTCTTATAATATTACAGAGATCAAATGAAATTCTTGTCGTTACGGTCAGCCTCTTTCAAAAACACATTACCAGTAAAAACCTAATAATGTGAAAGTGTTCATCGAAACATACATATTTCTATGTGAAAACATTTTGTATTTTACATGCATGCATGCAAAAGAGAACATTTGATATAAAAACATCAACAATTCGATGCTTGTACATATCTTAGTTACAGTGATGCTAATATCGAACAACGTGATCTTGGTTTGCACACTGCACCAAAGCTATCATCTTACCAAGGCTGGATTACTAAATGTGAATGAAGGTTTAACATTAAGACTTTTGTTTTTAGTTCTGACGTTTTCTTTTCCTTTGTAACAATAACCTAATTACATGAAATTTGTAATTGAAGTTTATAAATTATTTTTTTCTTCTGATGCAAGATATTTGTTTTCATAATATTATGGACTCCACGATGAAAAGATGAAAGGGGTGTTGATAACATGTGTTTCCCTTAGACTTTTAAAACCATTGCTTCGGATGGAGCGTTCATTTGGTTGTTTGTGGCGTATCGATACACAGCCACGCCTTTGCAAAATCTTTATGACTTCGTAGATTTCTTGTTTCAAAGCAGAATTTCTGTCCCTATCTAACATACCTTGCTATTGCCAGGGGCAGACCAAATTTCCAAACCTTCATCCTGGTTGACTCAATCCTTGAAAACACAACCTAAATGAATTTATTTTTGATTTATTATATTGTAAAATTTTGCAGTTTTCAGATTTATTGGTTTTTTTTTTATCAAGAGTATGAAAGAGCATTCTTTTATTATTTAAGAGCAATTTGATATCAAGTAATTTTTTGATTGAAATGTCAATTAATTTATCATTAGTTTTTTTGTTAAAGAACTTCTACAACTAAGACAGACTTTTCTCTTATTACCATGTAAATGAAAGATAAATACTTATTATATAATAACGATAACACAGCATTTATTGAGAAGGTGTGTTGTATTCTTATAAAATTGTTGGAATAAACATATGACAGAACACAGTAAACTTAAATATTTTAAAACCTTTTAACATTTTCCCCACAACAGAGGATAATGGTTTACAACAGGTTATCAAGCAACAATTAAAGTCAAGTATATCTATCTGGCACGCCCTGCTATTAGATAATGGAGAATTAACAAAGTAATCATATTGGTATGATTAAACTATGCATTATCTTTAAACAGGAATGTTTATATCTGATTAACATTTCATGTTCTTTTTTATCTCCTATCTGGCTACCAATTATAATCAAATTATAAAAGTATGATTACCATGTCTGTTTGTGCAGTCATAGTTAATTCGATACTTTTCTGAAGTAAAATGATATAAAATATAAATTTAAACTTTGTATGTCAATACTGAAAAATAAAACGTCCCATTTTCGTTGGTTGTTCAATTAACCCTGGGCATCGATATGCATGAAATATTTCCAACTTGACGTTTAGTAAACAGCAACAATCGCGTAACATAATTTCTTTGGTTCCAATAATAGTTTACTGGTCTATGATTACAACATGAAAAAAAAACCCGATACTGTAATAAGCATTTATTATATGATGGTCGGGATGATGTTTACCGAGCGGAAAATAATGAATAAACACACAGAATAAAGGGCAAACCAAACAAAGAGTAAAGAAAAATTGGCCAAATCAATTAGACTATTAAGCTTTAGCTCACTCATGATACTCTGATTTGGTTTTCCTTAATCAGGTAGCCATACGATTGATTCATTATTATTCGTTGGATACCAATTTTCGTGTTTTGCATAGGTACAGGTAAAACACGAATTTAAATTTCAACTAATAACAAATTTTCTATAAGGTTGTATGCAGACTTTGGCAAAGCCAAGAACTCACATATATACGAAAGGCAAGTTTTTTGCAATACTCGTAAATTGTAAGCTTTGATAGAACTAATTTCAGAAAAGATCAAGATTTTGAATTGTCTAGAAGTTCTTTAGAATTTTTAAGAATCCACATATGGTTAATACCACTACGCAAGTAAACAGTTTCACAGTATTTCTGAAGACCCTCTTTCACTGCGGTCAGAATTTTATTTAATCTAATGGACAATTCTTAAGTGGAACATGAAGATGAGCCAGCAATATACCGTTGTTTGTACGGATTGTATGAAGCTTTAATCCCAAATCTTCCGGAAATTCCAAGTCAGGAATTTGTCATTTATTTTCTGTTCGTTTAATTGGTTGACAAAGTCCAACGTTCGATTTTCAGCTGAGAGATTGACTCTTAACTGGCTCGGTGATTGCTTTAACTAAATCTCTTACAGTATCTATTCTATTTTTAGACAACTTAGAAACATTAACCATTCGCATTTCAGCTCCGAAAATGTATAACTATAGTTAAAGTTTAATGATAAGTTGATATTGACATTAGATAACTCTTCACAAAAAGATGTTAAGATCCCCGAGCCCGGTGGGCGAAGGGATATTATCATCCATTTTTGTGAGAAGGTCTTTTTATGTCAATATTAACTTATCATTGAACTTTCAAGGACCTTTACAAAACTTTTCATGCAAGTTTCATTGTCATTCAAAACAAGATAGTTATCTAAGATACCTGGAACGATCTACTTTAATAGATTTCAAGTTTCAAGAACCCGTTTTGTTAAGTTATTGTACCCCGCACTTATGAACCCGTTGTAGGCTTTTAAGTTGAGTATCTATTAACTGAGAGTTTATCGGACATGCCTAATTAGACACGCTCCCTTAGAATCATGAGGTCCAAATTAGGATCCAAAAAATGGTCAGAAAATATCAAAATCAAAATGCATTGCTACAGTGGGAAATTTGTGAAGTAATATCATGTCCACTGTAAATACTGAAAACTAGGTCTTTTCAATTTTTTTCCCATTTTAGCAAGGACGCTATCAATTATAAATTCACGGGAAAACGTTCTGGTAAATAGTAATAAAAGAAATAAGTTGAAATAAAAACCAAACATTTAATGTTGTTATTTTTATTCTCTAATAGAAAAAAGACGAGTACAGCAGACTAAAAAGGAGCTTGGTGAAAAATTGGTTTAAAACGTTGCTATGCGTAGAAATTCCTTGAGTACCTACTGTCAATTTATGTTTTTACAGCCTGTATACCTCTCTGAACCATGCTAATTACCTATCTGTATAAATGTAAATATGGAACTAGATCATAGAATGTCGGGAAAAAAATCAAAAGGAACCATTGATATCCAGTGCAGATTGGCACTTTTGAAATTAAGTTAGTAAGCAAATTCAAACGGAAGATATCCGAAGGTAAACAGTGAATGTGAAAAGATCGAGTAAATTGTATAAAAAATAGAAAAAAGGAGCCTACTTTATAAGAATATCCATCTTTAACTGTATAACCTGTACAGACAGATTTTTGTATTGTTATATTCATAAAAAGACTATTTCTATTTTGAATTCTTGTGTCAAAAGAACAGACTGGTGTAATCAAAAACTTAGAATGTGAAAAATCAGTATATATTGGGAAATTGTAACATGCTTAGGACGTCGTGGAATACTCCAAACATTGGTGACCTTACATATCTTTAGATTTTGTATGCATATGATTTTTATTCCTTTTTTTTATCATAGTGCAGCAAAGATTGACATTTTTGATTTAAGTTTCACAAGCTTCTAATGCAATTTTCTCGATAAATACTGGACATAAAACATCATATATGTCCATGTATATTTCTAAAAGCACAGTTTAACAAACAATTTCTTCAAAATGTACAATTGTTAATTAGAAATAACTCTTGATCGCTGTAGACACCGGCATTGTTTCATTAATGATTTTCTCTACTCTATGATAAGAAGAGGTATTGTGCTTCTGTTTTTCTTACACTAGATTTCCCACTGGGTTAATCATTTCCAGTTTAAATTTGGAATAAATTCAAACCTGTCCGAAAACTGAAAATGATGGCTACAATGGAAATTTATAACAAAAATAAGTACATTTCCTATTTATGAACGTTGTTTGGGGGACGCCCATTTAATATTCTGTGAGACATTTTCTAGATTGATAATTTATTTTCATCTGTCGCTTTGTCTGCTTTTTCTCGCATCTTCACCTCGCGAAAATTTATTTATATTATTTACATTTTTGTATAAATTTTATTTCTCTGTTTTGTGTTACAGAATATTCATTTAAATCCTATCCTATTCAAAGTTAATTATTTTCAGTTCTTACCAAGCTAATATATTCATTTTCAAAATGATCTTTTCATAAAAATTAGATAGTCGTCTTCTTGTTGCCTTCATTCGTGTTTGATTAATGTTTGCATTCGTATACCGTGGAGAGATTGGGGCTATCAATAACTTATCTTAAGATATGGGACATGGTTCAAATTTATTCTTGTAAAGTTTACTGTACTCTTAATCCTACTTTCCATATTATTCAATTGTTATTTTAATTTGGAAAGATTGTTATCCACCTTCTTCGCATCTTGTCCAAAATATTCGTGAAATATTTGCCACTGGACGATAAGGAAGCAATCAATCAATCAGCTTTATTAAGTTACATTTACAGTTTTTAATCAATAATGATTCATGGTCTCCACAAGATTTCTTGTATCAATAAATATGATCTAATAATGTATAAGTGTGTGATTATGTCAATTTAAGGGTAACGAATGTATTGTTTGATAAAGAGTATTTGGCATGAATTTATATACATGTAAGTATTGCACATCTCATATCTATGGATATTAGTTTGCCGTATCTAGACATACCAAATTTTTCTGAGTTTATATGAAACAATTATGATTAGGTCAGTTTACTCGCCTATTGGAAGTCAATCTTGTCTTATATGCAATTGTTTTAGCATTTGGACAGTTTCTATTAATGAAGTTTATTTGTGTCAACAGTTTATTATAATGAAAATGGCACGTTCAGCGATTCAGACGTTTAGGAATCTTTAGTTCAGTATAAACATATGGATTAGTGGTATGATTGCCAATAAGACAACTATCAACCTGAGTTCAAATGAAGAAGATAGAGGTCGGGGTACGAACTTTTACAAAATACCAAATAATTAGCAATATAAAGTAATATGTTCAACAATTCAATTGATAAAAGTTACGACCTACTTTGTGTCATCATAAATAACGAATTTAAGTCTGAAATCGTCCTTTTAATCTAAAGTATCACATGCAAAGACTGGTAAATGAACTATAAAGTCATGTTCAGTCTTTTGGTAAATTTTCAGATAAATTGATTGTGGTAAATTCGGTACCGTTGAAACAATTCGCTTGCAGTCACTTCAGTCCTGATCAGGAGCTTTTCAGACAATTCAATATATTGTTGATTTGAAAAGATAAACATGTTTTTTTTTATATGTCGGGAGTTCGGTATTTTCTTTCTAATACTTTTTTCTGAACAGTCGTTATATAGACTGATGAGATCCTAATAGGCTCGGGCGAATTGTCTGAACACTACTGAATTTATTGCAGTGGATCAGAATGAAAAACTGTTAAGACAAAGATTAAAAAAAAACATAAAGTGTCTACTTTTGTTAGAGCCACTTCGATCAATATGACCATTTCAGATTTAAAACTCATTTACAAGTACCATTGAATCAAATTTACAAAAAACAAACATAACTTACATGAAATACGGACAATTACTGAATTACCGGCTCCTGACTGGAGATAGGAACATACACAATGTGACAGGGTTAAACATATTTGCGATCTTTCAACTTTTCCTAATCTGTAACAGTGGTGTAACAGCACAGCAAAAGAACCAACTGTAAATCTTAATCGAAGCACACATATTATGGATAGACGAACTCAATGTTAAAGGCCGTAGGATTATCTATAATTGCAATTTCAAAGCCAATTACAACTTCTAAATAAATTATGTTTTCTTAGACTCAATTTTTGTTTTTGCCGAATGTATTTATAACATGGTGATGCCACAGAGTACACTAGTTCATATATGTCAAGTGCGTAGAAAGAATTTACACACGATCGAGTGTAGCTGTAGACACAAACAATTTTTGTAAAGCAAAACCATCCTATTTTTCAGAATCCAGCAACGTATATGTTTTACCGCGTTTAGTGATACGTTTGATTGTGAAGGTAGTTTTGCTGCTGGTAATATTTGCAATTGATGGCAGTACTATTATTTAAATACACTAACTACTGTTATAATTGATTACTAGTATATACCATTATTTTTTTTTATATAGAATTGTGTTTTATGGCGACATCTTTCCAAAGCTGTGGTGTTTGTGTCCTCCGGCACATCACGAATCCGTCCATATTCTGGTGTTCAGAATGTGACGAAGGACTATGTAAAGAATGCCAGTTTATCCAAGGCGTCGACGAATAATGGTGTGATACCTTTTAGCGATTACCAAAAGTTACCGACAGATGTACTGAAGATCAGTCAATACTGTTTCAAACACAAGAAAACACAAGAAAAAGTGTCAAATGTATTGCCAGAAACACTAATGTCCTTGCTGCACGAAATGTTGGAAAGAAAGTCACAACGAATGCAGGGATATCGTCGAATTAGATGACGTAATTCAAAATGCGAAAACATCAAATGCCCTATGCGACATAGAGGAAGCATTAGCTGAAGTAGCAGAAAATATACAAAACATTCGCCAGCATCAACAGGATACACTGTCGATATTGAAAGAGAAGAGAAAGGAAATTGAATCAGAAATAAAGAAGATCAGAATAAAGATCAACAACCATCTCGACAATCTACAAGAAGATTTCATGAAACAACTGTATGCGGTCGAAGACAAAGAAAACTCGAAGTACTATCAGTTGGAAAGGGAGGAAAAAGAAGTAGAAGAATGTCAGAGAAATATTATAAATATCAAACAAAACGCAACGGACCTTCAGATGTTCCTTTCAATGAAGCAAATAGGAGAAGACGTCTCAAGCAAAGATAAATTTCTGCGCTCATTATGCCAAGATGGGGATTTGAAGCAGCATTCCATTGTATATGAAATAAACGGAACTATTCAGAATATCATGTCTGATATCAATAGTTTTGGGGAAGTAAATATTGAAGCCAAACCTTGCAATATATTTCAGAGCACGACGAAGACAAAACAAGCCCAGATAATGGTACCTATCGTTCAATCAAGATCCGTTGAAAACATAAAGCTGAGCAGAGACAATACAATAAGCACTCAAGGAGACTTCACTCCTGGATGTTGCTTGCTGCCGGATGGAAGACTGGTGTTCACGTATTCCAAGGAAGGAACAATAAAAGTATTCAACATTGAAGGATCAAAAGATTTTGAAATGGAGATACCGTGTGGGGCGTTTGATTTAGAATACATCAGAGATAAAAAAAAAATACATTGGCTGTTACTCCCGGTGAATCAGATAAGCAGTGTATTACAATAGTAGACCTGGAAAGGAAAGAAATCAAAAAAACAATTTCATTGAGTTTGGATAATTATGGCATAGTATTGAAAGATAACGCATTGATTTATTCCGCTTACAACAAAGGTATACGAATGATCAATATGTTCGACGAGTCATTAAGTGACATAGTCCGAGAGGAAACGGCCAGTAAAGGTTACACTGCAACATTTAGGGACAAAATATATCATACAAACAGACTTACTCACACTGTTAAATGCTATAATGAAAAAGGTTAAATGCAAGGGACATTTCAAAATGAAAGCGTTCTGCATAATCCTCTAGGGATTGATGTAGATAATGATGGTAATGTGTACGTGGTGGGGTACTATTCGCACAATGTAGTTGTTTTCTCACCTGATGGACAACTGCATAAAGAAGTATTAAAAAGAAGTGATGCATGGTATTAAAAATCCTACCGCACTTCGTTATTGTGGATATAATAAACAGTTTCTTGTTGCTAACCATCACAGAGAGGCTCGACTGTTTAATTAGTTTTAACTGAAAAGAACACCGGTAAAAACTTTTCTTACATTATCTTAGTTTAGTTCATCTTGCAATCAACGGAACTCGGTTAGCGAATATACAATTTTATAATCCTTTTTGTAATTTTATGAAATTTTGTTTGTTTTCGTCATTTCTTGTCTATTTGTATTAAATTAGAATCATTGACGTTGACTGTCAATGTGCAGGTTATTATTTATGTCCTTATACTGCAAATAATCAAGTTTGTTTTTTTCAATATAAGAACATTTTTAGTTAATTGCAAACTGCAAAGGCGTGATTCCTCAGATCGAAACAGAGAGCCAACAATAAAAATAACAAAGCACATACCGTTTCGAGTATTCACAGTATTTGAAAACTTATTTCAACCAATAAGTAAACAATGTTTTCCTAGACAAAAATGTAGTCATGACCAATGCAGTTCATAATTGAATTTGAGGTAATAGGATTGCATAAATACAGTTATAAAGTCTCCGTTTTGATTGTTTCGCTTTTGTCTTTCCTGATTTGCGGTAACATTTATTATTTTTCTGTTTTCTTGGATTAATAGTTGAGCTAGATAGGTAAGAAAGTATGCTGTTTTTTTCCCTTAAAACAAAAAACAATCCAAAAATAATTTGTATAATAACAATTTAGTTACGGTGGTGGACAACAAGGTTGATATTACAGTAACTTAGTGCGAATTGAAATTGATTACATTTTACTTTAGTCCAATAAATAAGTTTTTATAAAAAAAAAGGTACATGTATTGATGAAGGGATGTTGATATATATTTAACAGAGAGCAGTTCAACATACAAACATAAAAACAAACCAAAAAAATTGAAGGCCAACAAATAATCTTCATCAATAAGCATGCGTATTTTTCCTTTGCCTAGATTTAAATCTCTAAGACTAAAACGTATAGTAGGTAAACGAGCAAAGATTCATAAAAATGACAAAAAACACAGTCATGCATATATAACAAGAGACAATCACTAAATTATTGATATTAAGCACTTTGGAAAGAAACAGAAACAAGTGCTCATTTTTTTCGTGTGTGATTTCAACTCCTCTGCTTATAATTTCCATAAATAGTATCGAGTGGTATTATGAGAGGTAGGTAATGAACATATAACATAAATCAATGTAGAAAAATATAACTTCAGGGTTAATGGATTTTGCCTCTATGGAGTAATGGAGACGATTTCTTAGGTTATGTAATAGGGACCACTTATGACAAGTCAATGATATTCGGTATGCATTTGTATTAGCATTGACTCATCTCTTTCTATTTCAAGACATTATTTTATACAAATACATCATGCTTACAAGGGGTATTTGCCAAAAATACCGGTTGAGAGGTACAAATTTCCACAGCCGTTAGGCGAGGGAAATTTGATTACCTCAAATCCGGTATTTTTGGCAAATATTCCTTGTAAGCATGATATAATTGTTTAATTCCACCGAATGTTCCACCTCAGAACTGACTGTATATATATCTCCCTTTTTATAATAATAAGCTGGTTCTCGGCTGACTACTACACTTTGTTCATCAGTTTCAGTGAAGCATAATACAAGTGGATTCCAGTTTTATGTGACCGGTTGACAATTCGTTTCCGTTGAGTTTTTTTTATGACGTTATTTGCGGAACTTTTACATCATTCGATCCTAATTCAATAATGATGCTTTTTCTCCTAAATATTTCATCTGGAATCATATATTTAGAATGACCATGTATTTGTCATATTAGAATAGAAATAATTCATTGAGTTATTTTTAGACATGGTTTTCCCCATCTGCCATGGTATTTGCTAGGGTATTCGCCATCTGCCATGGTATTTGCTAGCAAATACCCCGGCATATGGAATTCCCTAATGGCAAATACCCCGGTAGAAAAAAGAAAATCTCAATATATAGAAATTGGTAAAAAATACCATGTCTCTCATTCAATCAAAATACAGCATTATTACATAAAAAGTAAAATCACAAAAATACTGAACTCAGAGGAAAATCAATACGGAAAGTCCATAATCACATGTCAAAATCAAATAACAAAACGCATCAAAAACGAATAGACAAGAACTGTCATATTCCTGACTTGGTACAGGCATTTTCAAATGTAGAAAATGGTGGATTAAACCTGGTTCTTTAGCGCTAACCCTCTCTCATTAACAGTCTCAGGTGGAATTAAGTCTGATATTCTTAGCTTTTGTATTTTATGTCACAAAAATTTTGCTCAGATTAACTGTTTCAATTTGTGATAAGGTCAGTTTGAGGGAAACAACAAATGATAAGTGGATGTTATTTGGTATGTTTGGCTCTTTCTCCTCAGTAATGGGATATTAACCTTAAAGATTTTGAGAAATTTACATGACAAAGCTGTAAAAAAAGTTTAAGATGAACCACTTATTGTAAGTCCATTTTTGATTTTTGTTATGCAATTGAATTATTATTTGTACACCTCATTTCCACGGCGATTATATGGTCCCATTCCTTAATCATTGTTTATCAACTGACGCCTTTTTAATAGATATAGGAAGATGTGGTGTGAGTGTCAATGAGACAACTCTCCATCCAAATAACAATTTAAAAATTAAACCATTATAGGTTAAAGTACGGCCTTCAACACGGAGCCTTGGCTCACACCGAACTATAGTTCACTTGTTAAAATAAGGTCAGTTTAAAGTTAACCACTAATGGCATGTCAAAGATATGTGTATGAAGTTGTATTAGCATTTGTACATCGCATTTATATGAAGATCTGTCCGACAACTTTGAGAAGAGTCCGTAGATGTCATGTTGCAAAGCAGAAAATCAACTACCGTTTAACATACATGTACTATTGTTTACAGTGCAGTTCGAATCTCTCGTCCCATCGTGCAACACCTACCTATTATAACAATTCATAACAGTTCTTTTCCTGAATTTGTATGAAATAAATGCCACTGAAAGTTAACCAAGAAACAATTATTCAATAGTGAATGAATGAAGCTGATGAGGTTGGACAAGAACATTGCTTCATAAGGAGGGTAGTCTTTTATATGTTTGATTCCATGTTTTCCATACACCAAATTGTTGAACCTATTCTATTCAATTTCTTTTTCAAACACAGTTTTGAAACGTTACAAGGAAGTGTTCTTTCATTTGCATTGAAGGAATCAACTGTATTCAAATCATTAAAATAGAATACTTAATCCTGAGCAACACGAACCCTGTCAAAACCAGATTGAGCTTGCGTGCTTCTGAAAGATAATCAAATAGTGCTCCTCATGTGACAGTCGTATTGTTTCTCACTGTAAGTAAAACTAATTCCATGACGACACATTCCAGGTCAAAGGGCGGGACTATGGCTACGACACTTAGAACATATGCGTGTGGTCATCTCACAGAGGGTCATCCACTGGGATATATATATATATCCTCTATATGCAGGTCGTGCTGCTTGAAATATAAAAAGTAGATGTGGTATGAGAAAACTATCCACCAAAGTTCAAATAAAGTGTTCTCATTTGACCCTCAAGTTCAAGATGCATGTCAAGATAGCATGCAGAATTAACTATATCCTAGGATCCTGTATTTCAAGTTAACAGGGATAGATAAGTTCAACATAGCGACCGGAAAAACGTCACCCTCCGATTGATCTATACAACGGAACGTTAAACTAAGCATGATGCTAGATTCTTTTCTTACTTCTTTAGAAGCTCATGTAAGTTTACCTCATAAATAAAGGAACAATGAAATTGAGAAATGAAATGGGGAATGTGTCAAAGCGACAACAACCCGACCATAGAGCAGACAACAGACGAAGGCCATCAATGGTTCTTCAATGTAGCGAGAATTCCCGCGCCCGTAGGTGTCCTTCAGCTGGCCTCTAAAATATTATGTATACTAGTACAGTGATAATGGACGTCATACTAAGCTCCGAATTATACACAAGAAACTAAAATTAAAATTAATACAAGAGTAACAAAGGCCAGAGGCTCCTGACTTGGGACAGGCGCAAAATTGTGGCGGAGTTAAACATGTTTATGAGATCTCAACCCTCCCCCTATACCTCTAGCCAATGTAGAAAAAGTAAAAGCATAACAATACGCACATTTAAATTCAGTTCAAGTGAAGTCCGAGTCCGATGCCAAAAGATGTAACGAAAGAAAATAGATAAAATGACAATAATACATAAATAACAATAGACTAGTAGCAGTTAACTGACATGCCAGCTCCAGACCTCAAATAAACTGATTGAAAGATTATGTCTTCATCATATGAATATCAGGCACAATCCCTCCCGTTAGGGGTTTAGTATCATACTATCATAAGAAATATGAGAAGAACATAACCCGTGTCATGCCAAAAACTGTTTTTAAAAATTAAATGTGTTTAGTTCCGATGCAAAGACCCTATAAGTGAATCAATATTAACGCCAAAATATGCAATCTTTAATGACCTGACAACATTATCGTAACTATATCCCTTCTTAATAAGTCTGTTTAAAGGTTTTGTAAGCTTTTGATGTGAATACTGACATTTTTGTGCTTTGTAAAGAATATTACCACAAAAAATTGGATGTGAAATACCTGAACGTATAAGATGTCTGTATGTTGATTTATATTTACGAAATATTTCCTTATACCGGTGATAAAATTAAGTAAATGTTTTGACCAGTTTGTGATATCGAAAACCCTGGTGTACTAATTTTTCAGTAATACATCAATATTTCTCGCTAAAATCTAATACGTTGTTACATACACGAGCGAATCGTACAAGTTGAGATATATAAACACCATAAGATGGTGACAAGGGAACGCCACCATCTAAAAATGGATAATTAACGATAAGAAATGCAAAATCATCTTTTTTATCATAAATGTTTGAATTAAGCTTCCCATTAATGATATAGATATCAAGATCGAGGAAAGGACAACGGTTATTGTTAGTATTAGCTTTATTTAAAGTAAGTTCAACATGATAAATTTCTTTAGTATACATACTGAAGTCGTCATTATGGAGAGCCAATATATCATCCAAATATTTAAAAGTATTGTTAAATTTTTGTATCAAATGTTGTTTCGATGGATCTTTGCTAATTTTAGTCATAAATTGTAACTCATAACAATACAAAAACCGGTCCGCAATAAGTTGTGCACAGTTAGTCCCCATTGGAATTCCAATAACTTGACGATATACGGAATCTCCAAAGCGAACAAAAATGTTATCAAGTAACAAGTCGACCAAAAAGGTAGGTTCCTTTATGAATGCCGATTGACTATTTAATACCACGTCCATCAAACGTAACACATTATGTTAATTGGTTAATTAATGTACATGTGTTTCCCTGGACAACATCTTCGATCTCTATATAGAATGGAAAAGCGTATATGGCACTAAATATTTTTAGTGCCAGTTTTCGAACGTCGAACACATACGAAATAAACATATTCCTTTTTTATTTTACAAGATATGATATTAAAGTTATCAAAATAGTATTTTCCTATTAACACCATGCAATGTAAAAGTTAATAAAAAATACCACTGTTCATTAACATTTTGTGAATTTAACTGTTATAATATATATGTTTTGTACCCAAAGATAAAACCACTACTAGAAGAATTCCAGGTTCTCCTGATAGAGGATATATTTATAGAAGGAAACAGGAAACTACAACCGGGAACTACATCCAACTTATACTATTGGTATATGCATCGGACTCGACCCGAAACGTGTTAGTTATTAGATATATTTATTATATGGAAAACAAAAGGGCATGGAATGGTGTAATTTTTAAACAACACCATTGCCTTATATAACAAGTCGTAGTTATATATAAGCAAGTAATTTGTTTCTTTTTCCAATACTTGTAGCTGTCATAGTCTAAATTGATAATATATTACTACATTGTATTATTTATTAGGTTGACTGCAATACTTATACTAGTATCATATAATCGACGGTCACAATTAATTGAATATATAACTTAATTTCAAAAACATTACATACTACATAATTTACTATATTTACAAAAATAGGCGTTAGAAATCAAATTCAAATTGTAATATACAATGTGCTTTTATGTGGTGCACGATAAACCAAAGAGAGAAAAAATTAAAAGGTTTACTTTTTGAGATAAAATCAAACAGTCTAGCCTCGTTATGCTGGTTTGCAACTAGCAATTGGTTCTTATATCTACAATAACGAAGTGCCATTGGACGGTCAATACCATCATTTGCTGCCAATACCTTGTGTCGTTGTCCATCAGGGGAGATAACAACCACATTGTGCGTATAGTATCCCACCACGAACACATTACCATCATTATCTACAACAATACCAAGAGGAATATTCAGAACTATTTCATTTTGAAATGTCCATTGTATTCCACCTTGACGATTTCAACATGTAACAGTCTTTGTTAGTCTATTTGTATGATAAATGTTGTCTTTAAATGTGGCAATGTAACCTTCACTAGCCATTTCTTCTCGGACTATGTCGCCCATAGCCTCGTCGAACTTGTACAGATATATCATTCTTATACCTTTGTTGAAGGCAGAATAAATCAATCGGTTGTCTTTCAATACTATGCCATAGTTATCCGAACTCAGTGAAATTGTTTTCTTAATTTCTTTCCTCTCCAGGTCTATAATGGTAAGACATTGCTTCTCTGATTCCCCGGATGTAACAGCCAATGTATTGGTATTACTGATGTATACTATATCAAACGCTCCACATGGTATCTTCATCTCATATTCTTTTGATACTTGGTAATTAAACACGCTCACTTTCCCTTCACGGTTGTAAGTAAACACTAATCTACCATCCGACAGCATGCAACATCCGTAAATCCGTTTGCCTTGCAGGTTTATTTTTTTGTTTATCTTCATTTTAATGTTTTCAAAAGATCTTGATTGAACGATCGGTACTATTATCTGGGCTTCTTTAGCTTTCTATCTGCTGAGAACAATATCAGCAGGTTTTTCTTCAATATGTACTTCTCCATAACTTTTGATATCAAACATTATTGTCTGAAAAGCTCTATTTTTTTCAAATACCAGAAAATACTGGTTCAAACCCTCCCCTTCAAGTAATGAGTGCATGAATTTATCTTTGCTAGAGACGTCTTCTTCTATTTGCTTCACTGAAAGAAACATCTAAAGGTTTGTTGCATGTTGTTTGATGTTCATTATATTTTTCTGGCATTCTTCAACTTCTTTTTCTTTCTTTTCTAACGATGACAATAACTGACCAGTTCTCGAGTTTTCCTTTTCTTCGAGCTCATAGAGTTGTTTCATAAAATCTTCTTCAATTTTGTCGAAATGATTGTTGATCTCCATTCTAGTCTTCTTAATTGATTTTTCAATTTTCTTTCTTTTTTCTTTCAACGTCGACATATTGTCCTGTTGATGTTGGCGATTTTTTTGTAAATTTGCTGCTACTTCAACTAATGTTTTCTCGATCTCAGAAAGGGCATTAGGCGTTTCGTAATTTTTAATAACGTCATCTAAGTCGACGATATCCCGACATTTTTTATGTGAATCTACTATACATTTGCTGCAGCAAGGTCGTTCGTGTTTCTGGCAAAACATTTCAAACTTTTTATTGTGTTCGCTACAGTATTGAGTGATCTTCAGTACATCGCTTGGTAATTTTTGGTAATCGGTAAATGGTATCACACTATGGCTCCTCGACGCCTTGGACAAACTATGATGTTCATGACATTCCTTACATAGGCCTTCATCGCATTCTGTACACCAAACAACGCACGGCTTGGTGATCAGTCGGAGGTCACAAACACAACAGCTTTGAGAGGAAGTCGCCATGAAACACGAGACTAAAAACAAATCAATACCATATCATCAAATATAATTATCATTGTTTTATTATATAATCTAAAGTATATACAGTATGAAATATTAAAGGTCGCAATAATAGCCTACAATTAATGTTGTTGGCAATTTATCATACAAATATGGTACAGTAAACTGCAAAATATGATATATAGTAAGCAAGTCTAAAACTAAAAAGGTATAACATAAAAAAAAATTAACTAATATTAAATATTTCGGATAACTAATATCCAGGTTCAATGATTTGTATCGTATCTTGACATTTGGTATTCGAACTGACAAATAATCTTGATTGTATCAGAATTTATCACGAATCAGTACGCTTGTAAAATTGATCTTTTGGAGCACGAATTCAATAAAACTGTGAGATTACTCTCGTACTGAAGTTACAGTAAACAAGTGATGATTAGGACTAATTTTGTGTTTTATACCAATATCATACATAAAGGACAATTATATATATATATATATTGAAATGTGTTGGTCATCTTTGTTGCACTTACTGTCTTTTGTGTTATGACATAAGCTACAAATAAGCAAAATGTTAAAATCACTATTGAAGTGTTTTAACTCCCTTTAAGTATTTGATATTTTCAAGAGCTAGTTTATGATCGACTGGTAGTGCAAAATACGGTCATTTGGAATTCCCCCGTCCATCTCGTTGTGATGTAAAAAGCAGTCCGCAATGTCATGTAAAGGTGGAATGTGTAAGTATGAGCCTCGTTCTTATTGTTAAAGAATTAATAGGCTTTCTCTATGAGAAAATATCTGTGCGAAGACAGGAGTGTGGCAGTTGTTTCCCGTTCTTTTGGTGTGTTTAAGCTTTTGATTTTGCCATTTGAAAACATGTAACAGGGGACTTTCCGATTTGAAATTTCCTTGGAGTCCAGTATTTTTGTTATTCAACTTTTGGGTACATGGTTTTCATTTATTAATTCATCTAATAGACCACTTTCGAGTTCATCCGTCACCGGCAAAAACTCGTCAATTATGCACGCCTTTATGACGTCATTTACCAGATAGAGGGGCTAGCCTGTATCCCTGCACTATTTACGTTCATCAAGCGTCTTAGTGATCGTTATTGTGCAGGATAAACTAGAAATAATGGTTGCTCTGTAGGTACTTACTGACAATTCCCTAATGACAGCAGTGTTGATTGTCTATTTTTAGAATTCAATTTGCCGAATAATTCGTACAATATAGAATTATAATTTTCCAACCACTCGCTCAACCTTGTAAGGAAGTGACGACGCCCCTAAACGCACAGATGACTGCGATAAAGGCGCGTATAATTGACGAGTTTTTTCCGGTGACGGATGAACTCGAAAGTTGTCTATTGTAGAGATTATTGAATTGGATTGACCTTCGAATCTGCAGTTTTACTATGTATGGATATATGTAAAAAACTTAACCGTCCGTGTCTAAAATTTACCATGCAAAACCAACCATGGCCCAACAATGTGTTAAAGATATCTGCTTGTCATGTTTTTTGAATTTTGTCATATTTTCGGAATCCTCTGGTTTTATCCATTTGAATGCCTTAAAAAACATTCCCCATGAACCCCCATTTTCTTTTTATAAATCTTTTAAATGTTTAATTATAAGTCATTTGTAAAAGTCTTATAAAATTTTATTTATTTTTTAATAGTATTTGAGAACTTTAACTGGTGTATGATAAAGCTATGAAATGTCAAGAGAGAACATTTTCCCGCCAAAACGTCAATAGCTAATATCTCTAAAACAAGCACATGGACCCCTGTATTTTGTTTGCTATTTTGATTCCTCAATTTTTTCCCTATCAATACATACTAGTTTTATGAAAAGTTATTTATTTTGAAACTGAGCAGCGAACATCCTTAAGATTGGCATGGAAAATGACAGTGAATAGTGATATAACTTTATAACTCAGTAAACCTGTTTTTTTTTAAAAGTTGGTACTAATTGAGAACTATCTGTTAGATAATTAAATAGGCCAATGGAGCACATGCACCAATTGAATGTTTTGAGAAAAAAAACCAATGAAATCCAGAACCTTGATTTCTTAACAAATTTTGTTATTTTTTATATTTATATATTATCTCTTATATATAGAATTAAAGTATGTTTAGTGTTTGGCGAAAAACATAACTAAGAAAAACCACCAAGAGGGAGAGACAATTATTAGGATGAGGGGTTATTATAGAGAGTCTTTTCACGTAAGAAGTGTATGTGCTATTGACATGATTGATGACTAACCACTGTAAGCAAAAAAAAGGAATATGTTATAATCATTAGAAAAAAACAGTATCACTCATATTACATTATTATTTTGCCAATTAAATACGCATTGGGAAATTACTTTTATCCGTCGGTATAAATTTTAACGGTCTGTGCAAAAATTACATGTTCGTAGGTTCTTAAATTTGTGAATTTAGTTTTCTGAAGAGGTAAAATCGAATAATTCAGAAACGATAATTCGTAAAATTATTCATATTCTGTTTAGCAAAATAGGTTGTTCATTTTCACTCACGTGTTAGTTTTTCAATACAAATAACATTCATAGATAGTATAAATAAAATAATTTAGAAAATTTAAAAAGAAATAGAAGAGCAGATTCATCTATGCTTACAAATAGTTTTGATTGACGATAAATGCAAGGTAAACGTTTGAGTTGTTGCACAAAATTAATCAATTTGAAGACACGAATTAAAATTGATTGTTTTACCATACTTTTCAAATTCTTTAAAATCTATTATTTTAAAATACAAAATATGTTTAAAAATACTCATCAGAGTTTTTATGGGGGGGGGGGGGGGGGGGGGGTTAACACAGCCATCTCATTCATTTGGTATGAATAATGATCGTTTAAGTGTGTTTTTTTAAAGAAAAAAACTTATTCATTTTAAAAATTGAAGGAATTGGTGGTTTTCATACAATTTTATGCATCTGTCAATAAAGAGGTTCAAAACCACCATTTTCGACATAAGTGAATGTCTTTACGAAGTCAAGAATATAATACATTTGTAATAGTTGTTACCCATTTGATAATATCGGAACTTAACACATTTATTTAAAAATAACAGTTTTTGGCATGACACGGGTTATGTTATTCTTATATATTTTATGATAGTATGATACTACACCCCTAACTGGAGGGATTGTGCCTGATATTCATATGATGAAAACAAAATCTTTCAATCAGTTCAATTGAGGTCTAGTAGTATAGTTGTATGTATCTATTCTTGTCATTTTAATTATTTCCTATTGTTACATCTTCTGACATCAGACTCGGACTTCTCTTGAACTGAATTTTAATTTACGTATTGTTATGCTTTTACTTTTCTACATTGGCTAGAGATATAGGGGAGGGTTGAGATCTCATAAATAGTTTTAATCCCGCCGCAAGTGCGCCTGTCCCAATTCAGGAGCCTCTGGCCTTTGTTAGTCTTGTACGATTTTTAATTTTAGTTTCTTGTGTATAATTCGGAGTTTAGTATGACGTCCATTATCACTGTATTATTGTACATATTTTTTAAGAGGCCAGCTGGAAAGCACCTACGGGTGCGAGAGTTTCTCGCTACATTGAAGACCCATTGGTTGCCTTCGGCTGTTGTCTGTTCCATGGTCGGGTTGTTGTCGTTTTGACACATTCCCCATTTCCTTTCATTCTGATTCAAATAAAAAATTCTCTGAAACCGATATTATCAAGATGCTTGATTTCTTGATTGACAACATATTTTTTACGTTCGGAGGACGTGTTTTTCAACAGACTGTCGGCATACCAATGGAAACAAACTGTGCCCCTCTGCTTGCTGACTTGTTTCTTTATTATTATGAGGCTGACGTCATGCAGGAACTTCTTAGGAAGAAAGATAAGAAGTTAGCAATATCCTTGAACTCTACTTTCCGCTATATAGATGACGTTCTTTTACTAAACAATTCAAAATTTGGTGACTATGTGGATCGCATCTATCCCATCGAATTGGAGATAAAGGATTCTACAGATACAGTTAAGTCGGCTTCATATCTTGACTTACATCTAGAAATTGACAATGAGGGTCGGTTGAAGACAAAACTTTACGACAAAAGAGATGATTTCAGCTTTCCAATTGTGAACTTTCCATTTCTTAGTAGCAACATTCCAGCAGGACCTGCATACGGGGTATATATATCCCAATTGATACGATATTCCCGTGCTTGCATTTCCTATCACGATTTTCTTGATAGAGGGTTACTGCTCACAAGGAAGCTATTAAACCAAGAGTTCCAAATGGTGAAGTTGAAATCATCCCTTCGTAAATTTTACGGACGCCATCACGAGTTGGTTGACCGTTATGGAATAACCGTTTCACAAATGATATCGGATATGTTCCTTACGTCGTAACTACAATCCCCTTCCCTTTCATGAATTTGACCTACCGAATCAGACTTTTTGCCGGATTTGTAATCACATAAGCAACACGACGGGTGCCGCATGTGGAGCAGGATCTGCTTACCCTTCCGGAGCACCTGAGATCACCCCTAGTTTTTGGTGGGGTTCGTGTTGTTTATTCTTTAGTTTTCTATATTGTGTCATGTGTACTATTGTTTTTCTGTTTGTCTTTTTCATTTTTAGCCATGGCGTTGTCAGTTTGTTTTAGATTTACGAGTTTGACTGTCCCTTTGGTATCTTTGGTCCCTCTTTTACTAGTTGAAGCTTGTAATCAGAATAAATGCCTTTTTCACTCTTTTTTTAAATTCAACAACATTGTTTATAAATCTAATATGAATTTGAGTCAAATCGGTGAACATGAATTTGACAGTAAGTGCCCTTAAAATAAATTATGAATTTGGAAACATATACCAGGCATCCTCCGGTTTGATAATTTTGATTGGCATTAGAAAGAGCTCGGTATGTTGCGTTGGGACAGAAATTCTGCCTTGAAACAGATAACATACGGAACCAAAAAGATGAAATGCAAGGTGGTATGTTCATACATCATGAACACACAAATGAAGTTCCTTATCTCTATATTTTGGGAAAACTTATATTTTGCATTGAAACGAAAGCTAGTTGAATGTATATTTTTTTTTAATTTCCTGTACTAAAGTCATTGATACACAAGAGTGAATATGGTAATGTGAGAAGTAACATAGACTTAATCTTGGAAGTATCGACTAGAATCAAAAACTTACGTTTGAATGTGGACTATTTTTCATCTCCATCTGATTAATCAGGAAGTTGATGAATATTCACATGACTGTGACTGTATAATGTGTAATACGGAACTAATTAATTGAGGAAAGTTTCGATTTATAAAGACACTCAATAGCACTTTGTGTCGTTCCAGCTCAACATAATATGAGTCGTTTCTGTTCAACACCTTTTGTACAAATGGTTTTTAAACGTAGTTATCATGGTTAGGGAACTTCTTTTTTTTTAATAGAATGATCCCCATTTTGATGGAAATAATTGTTCTGAATGCAAATTTCCCCATACCTTATAGTATTACATTTTGAAAAAATTGAGCGAGTTGAAAAACTAATTACATAAATTAAATTCAGGAATGACTGTTTTCGTCTGTAACGTGCGGGAACTTTGGTCCTTGATCCTCAAATTAATGATTTTTAATCAACAAGGAAATATGGATTGAAAAATGGCAAGTAAGCTGCTTCCGTGAAATTTTTTATGAACCGTACAACCGATGCTCTTAACATTGTTGCTCATTTTTCTCTATTCATCGTTTTATACCATTACTTACTGTAGTAGCTCATTACTCTATTTATACTCTCTTGTATACCAGTGTTATAACATCAGGTGCCCATTCAACAAGAAATCACTCTTCAGTGATGCGCGAGGCCAAACAATTCAAAAGTCCAAGGGTTTATTCACGAACTTAAGAGATTATAAAATACCCTTAAAATGACGAAAAGAAAAGCTATATCAAGACAATGAATCTGAACAATGCATTAGGACTTGAAAGGCTTTTCGGCTTAACAAGACAAGAATGGTTTATAGGTATATCATTAAAAATCATGCTAAGTTCTTATTAATAAGTAACTTTTAGACAATGCCTGACTTTAACAACTTAAAACAAAGTGGAATACCACCACCATGAGAAACCACTATATCATGTCTCGATTATTGCTTATCGGTTGATGCCGCCGTATTGAATAGAGTGGGAAGGGGCGTAGATCTTTGGATGTAGAGGGAAGTGGTCGAAAGTACGAGAAAACCTATGCATTTTTCCAAACAACTATTCTGTTAAAAAGATGTTATCCCAAGTGTTTCGGAGCATGTCCGTCTCTATTAAAAAATAGTAGCTATCTGCACTATAAATAAAGAAATATATCTCCTTCGTGCAAGCTCTGAATATGTTTCCCTAATGTAAGCTCTGCAGCAGATTCCTTTCCGGATTTGGCTATACTTTATGTCGTTTTTGGTTTTATCATCATCTCTGCAACGTTTGTATAAGTTTTCGTATTTTTTGCCTCGATCCCAACCAAAGAGACGTGTATTATCGAAACACGAATCTGGTGCAGTAAACTTGGTAACTTAAATGTAATAAACTTATTTTATTTCTGCGTTTAAAGCTAGACCCGAAGTTATCACCCGGATTTTATGCTGATTTCAAAACAATACACAAGCAATTGGTATTATAAACATTTATTGCAAAATATATATGCAAAACTAACTCTTGGTGGTGCATTGCATTTTCTATATATTGTGTTGTTTTTTCTATCAAATAGCACTTGCACATCATAGAAAAGCAAGTGATTTATCTATGTTTCAAATTTAATAACAAAAATCTCCGTATTAAAGGCTGTGGATTTCCTATAAAATTCTTGGTTCATTTGCCACAAAGTACTCTTTTTCTATTTAATGCAATGAAACAGTACATAGTAATGCTTTGCATCAAGTTTCCCCCTGGTATATGTACAAAATGGCCTATCTCTATTATTCATTGTATTTGTAGTTTTGATACAATTGAAGTTTGAAAAGTTCGTACAAAAATGGCTACAAAAGGGGTCATAAGTCATAAGAAACCTTAAATAAAAAAAAATAATGCATATGTTTTTTTTTATATCTCAATGGATAGTTTTCATTATAAACTTATGTACATATACTCTTTTGGGAAGAAAATTCTTTCATATTTAGAAGAAGTTTACTTTATTTTAATAGCTTCCTTCTTATGACTTTAATCGCGTATAACTAGAAACCACAACTTTCGGTTAATGTGTGACAAATATCCGGACTCGAATTCCTTATAAAAAGCTGATATAAAAGGGCATACGATACAGTTACAGGGAAGGTAATGACGTTGCTAACGTAATTTGTTATTTTCGCGACGTCAAACTGTGACATATCGGGAAAAGATGCATTTTTCGACTGATTTTTATCATTCAAACTGATTTAATTTGAAAACGAGTTCATGGACCCCTATTTTTCAAAACGGCATTTTGTTTCATTTTGCAGGGAGATTATGTCACCCAAATTTTATAAAACTGTAAATAGAGGATTTTTTTAAATTTTGATAAACATGCAGTAAAAAATGACGTTTTTTCCTCAATTCATGAACATTTGATGAAAAATTATTTCTGCCAAAAAAATTGCATATTTTTTTTAAATATTTATAACATACAGAAATTACCGATTATTTAACAAACAAAAAATTTGTGTTTATCTTTTATAACAAAAAAGTTATGTCTTTCTTTCGAAAAAGAAATTACGTCCACAAATCTGAATTTTGAGCAAATATACAAAATTTCGACCTCATTTTACTCAAAAAGTAGCACATGAAGGTATATTTTTTTTTACATATTTGATTTAATCAGGTAAAAAATAGCCTATATGCAAATTTTCATGAACTTGTAAATACAGGATCAAAACTGTATCGTATGCCCTTAATCAGATATTAACCTTCTTACGAATTAACGTTAAAAAGTAAATTGATTGAAGTATCATACGGTGGCTTTATAGTTGCACGTGTTAATAGTGCTAGGTGAAAAACGAAGATTTTTCTATGCTTATTTTAAATATTTTCAGATGCATTGTGCTTCATACATAGGACTACTTCAATATGCCCTTTTAGTGTATGAGCTTCAAGAGAAACTGTATTTACCAATTCCGCTAATAAATTACTTTGAGGAGGTGTTAGTTATGAGATTTTTCTTCCGAATAGTATTCGTTGCAAGATGGATAATGTCAGTTACGACTGTTTTTTACGTCATTTGATCCACATTTTATATTAATGATAAACATTTTTCTAAAGCTGAATAATCGATAGACAATTTAAGAAATTAAAATTCCATGAGGTACATTTGTAATTTAAACTCTTTAACTCTATTAATCGGTGTTTATTGTCATGTTGGTCTGCAGGTGTGTATTTTCAATGGATCTTGCTTGAACTGTTGGTACCATTATCTGGGCTTGTTTTTTCTTCTTCGTGCTCAGAACGATATTGCAAGGTCTGGCTTCAATTTTTACTTCCCCAAAACTATTGATATCAGACATGATATTCTGAATAGTACCGTTTATTTCATATACAATGAAATGCTTCTTCAACTCTCCATCTTGGCATAATGAGTGCAGAAATTTATCTTTTACCGAGACGTCCTCTTCTATTTGCTTCATCGAAAGGAAGAGCTGCAGGTCCGTTGCGTGTTGTTTGATATTTATAATATTACTCTGACAATCGGCTACCTCTTTTTCCTCCCTTTCCAACTGATAGTACTTCGAGTTTTCTTTGTCTTCGACCGCATACACTTGTTTCATAAAATCTTCTTGTAGTTTGTCAAGATGATTGTTGATATTTATTCTGGTAATCTTTATTACGTTTTCAATTTCCTTCCTTTTTTCTTTTAAAATGGCCAGATTGTCTTTATGATGCTTTCGAATTTTCTGTAGATTTTCTGCTACTTCAAGTAATGCTTCTTCTATCTCACTGAGTGAATTGGATGATTTCGCATTTTGAATCACGTCATCTAAATCGACTATATCCCGGCATTCTTTGTGATTTTCTACTAAACACTTGCTGCAGCAAGGTCGTTCGTGCTTCTGGCAGTACATTTCAAATTTTTTATTGTGTTTACTACAGTGTTGATTAATCTTTAGTACATCTGTCGGTAATTTTTGGTAATCGGTGATAGCAATCACACTATGGTTCGTCGACGCCTTGGACAAACTATGGTGTTCTTGACATTCATTGCATAGTCCTTCGTCGCATTCTGTACACCAGACACTACATGGTTTTGTAATGTGTCGAAGGTCACAAACACCACAACTCTGGGAGGATGTTACATCATAACACAAAACTACAAAAACAATAGTATACAATCAATAGTCACAAAAGATGTAAATATTGTTAACAGTAACAGTATTGCAATCAATCGTAAATATAACTAGCAACTTAAACTATCATCAGAGACAAACACACGGCAAAGAAAATGCAAAATAATTAAGAGTTCTAGAACGCTATAAAATGTGATGATATTCCATTGACCAAATGATTGCTTCAGACCAAGGGTACTAATTGTTTCAAAATTTATTCTACACACTCAACAATTGCATAACTGAACTAAGGTTCATATTCAGGTCAGTTAAACAATATTGTGGAAATGCTATATTGAAAGGACAATACTGTTACATGAAAAGTTTTAAAACAGTCGAAAGCAATACATGATGACTGGCGATGGAAGGCCAAACATTCAAAGTTAGTAATTTTAATACAACTGTAATATAATGTATCATTGAATCATATTCAAACTTACCTAAACAAAATCTTTTACATGTAACTATGTAAACTTATAGTCAAAACAAATGACTGATTGACGGTGTCAAATAATCTCCATGAATATAAATTAACAGAAAGTCATGCAACTGTCTGATTCTCCTTAAACTGAACTAATCACAATCTTTAACATTTTAACTGTAGAAAATTGTAAGACTCAGCGTTTGGCAAACTCTTTTTCCTGCATGAAATGAAATGCGCCTTCTTATAAATGTTAACAAATGAATAAAATATTGTATTGACCTTATACAAAGGTGGTTATTCTAAAGTGAATAAATCAACAACTTATTTGATGCAGCCGACTCTGATGCTCCGGTAATAGCACACACCAGTCTCGCCTTTTCAGCTTTGTCTAGGTCTAGTTAGCAAAATTGTACGGAAAGAAGGTCATTCTTCAACTTTTCTCCAAATGGAATTTCATTCTTTTTAACAGCATTGAAAATCAAATAAATTCATTGTAGATCTCAATTTCCATATTTATTACTTAAGTAATTCAAAATTTATTTCCGTTATTATATTTTCTAAAAATGATAAAAATCACTATTTGAACCAGCGGCGAATGATTTCAATTAATAATCAACTAACAATCTCTTATTTTTTTTTTTTTTTTTTTAAATTTCAGGCGTTTGAATCCTTAACGAACAATTTTATGTCAGGTCTTACTATATGATATGGTTGGTTTCTAATTGCAAAATGCCGTACCGTCACCTATAACGTTATCTTTTTTTTTTTTAACTCAAATGGAAACTTTCCAGGCCAATAAATAAAAATAATGGGGTAACTTTCACTCATTTATGGAAGAAATGTTCTAAGAAATGAGTAATTGAAGCATTTTAGCAGAATGAACAATCCATATAAAAGTTTACTGGTCTTTCCTGTCTCTAACATGTCCAAGGCGGTTTCAATAAGTCCTTACGTACAAATAACATTTACATGTATGTCGGTCCAAGAAAGGGACATAAAAGGCTTATCTTTTAATGAATAATTTGTCGTTACAGCATAAGAAATAATTTCATCTACTTATAACTGTATGTTTATTTTAGTATTTCCTAGGAAAATGTTATATCATAGCAGAATATAAGAAAATTACCATCATTTGAAGTTAACCAATCAAAGTTCTCCCCTTATTTCATCTGTGTACAAAGTTTAGTCACCATGTAACTCAAGATTACAAAATTTTCTATAGAAATCACAAATAAGAAATAGTAAATACCCAAGATATATGTTTATGACACAGACATGTTTTTACTGCAATAAAATATTGGATTAATAACCTAATACAATTGTCAAATTCAAGGGAATATTTTTTTCGACCTACAACCGGATGTGACGCACCATGATGTGGCGGTATTACACCTATATTATTACCTTTCTGTTGCCTCTCCATATCTTCTTCCTCTGAACAGTCAACTTTAGGACCTAAAACCGATTCTTCATCTATTCAACAGAAAGGTTTTTTTTATAAACTCTTATTCTGACATATATATAGTACATGTTTTTAAAATATAACCAATAGTTCATAAGATAAGCGGATTTACTAAGTACGTGATTAGTTGACTCAACTATAGAAATTAATCCTTAAAAAGAGGCTCAGAGAAACCTGGTATATGACACATTTTAACCCAAAGCACCAACTAATGACAGAAATCTATTATAACTATGTAAGATTATGAACAGGTTAAATATATTTGAGGACTTGAGTTGTAGAGGACAATAACCTTGTTCAGGTGTCAATTATAATGGTCACTTGATTTCTTATAAATATAGTCCTGCTTGTCTACTTTAGTTTTAGCCAACAATACACAGAAAATGGTAAAAAAAATCGTAGTCTAGGACCATTATTTCTTAGAAGTCGACTGACATTTCGACAGTTGTCACCTATTTGTAGATTTTGTCTTGCCCTTGAACCTCGATGTGGAAATTTTTTATACCGCGGATCAAAATTCTAAATTTGAATACATGGTTAGATTCAGCATATCAAAGAATCCTATATATATATTTTTTTGATGAAATCAAACAAAGTTTCATTTGGGACCAAAATTTGGACCGACTCGAAAACTTGTTCAAAATCAAACGTTTAATTTTGTACAGTTTGGATCTTAATGTGAAGCAATATAAAAACAATCTCCACAAATACAAATCTTAAGACAAGGTTATATCCAGTATATCAAAGATCCCTAATTATTTATTTTTTGAAACCAAACACTTTAAATATGACTCATACACGTATGACAAAGGATATGTTTCAATTGTAGTTACTACAATTCTGTACCTTTTCCCCGAATGTTATCAATCAAATTAGACTTATCACTGGGTATTTACTAACATTAGCAGCATGACGGTGCCACATTTGCCTACCCTTCAAGAACAACTATGATCACCCCAGTTGTTGATGGGGTTCAAGTTGCCTAGTTGGTCTTTGCTTTTTTTATTGTCTTTTGTTTACTGTTGTTTGTTGGTCTGCCTTTATCATGTTTATCGTATTTTGTCATGGCTGTGGCATCTAATAGTCGACTTAAGATTTGATAGTTTCTTTGAGATCCTTTGCCTCTCTCTAAGAACAGTGAACTTGTCTCTTTGTCTTTTTGATTTGAAGATTTTTTTAATAATAATTTATATACTATAATGGCTAGTAGGCTTCAACATCAATATTTATTATATGAATTTGAATTTAAGTGTTGAATTACATTCTGATACAGAACAAGGTTGGTACTAATATTAAATATATTTGAAAACTAATTGCCCATCTCTTATAATTTATTCATTTAAAAAATAGACTCCGTTTAAAGACATGGTTGATGACAAACCTAATTTGTTTGTTATCTGTGATATGAATCTGACAGATTTGATGTAAATGGACTAGGTCTTATCATCTGTAACATTTTTGCCATGCAGATTTTCTTTATGTTAAGAGGTTATCAAAATAACAGACACAGCTTGCATTTTATCCTCTTTGTACTATTTTCACCCATAATAGCCATATGTGTTGGCAGGCGGGACTAATAAACACATTTTTAAACAAGATACACTTATGATGATTAATATATTTCAGGGAAAGTTGGTTCCAATTAGCTTATTAGTTTAAAACTAGACGTTTAGGTGCGACGAAGATCACGGACGCCAAGTAAGGAGAACAAATCGATTGACTCTTTTCCTCAGGTGCGCTAAAAAGGTCAAATTAAAAGGTATTAACTTGAAACATGATGAAAGAAATTAAAGAAGTTGATGAACATGCATTATCCCATATATATCTTTTATACTTGTGTTTTCCACAATGGCAAATGTTCCACTAAAACTCGAGTTGCGATTGATCTCATGCTAGCTTTTCAATACAAATCGAGGGACAATCTTTGAATTTACATTAAGTACACTTAGCTTGGCAAACTTGTCAAAATATTTATTATTGACTTTTCATCATTCAAATTGTCCATTCAATTAGGGGTCATACATGTATCTTTTATTATTCGCATT
Organism: Mytilus trossulus; assembly: GCF_036588685.1. Lineage (NCBI taxonomy): Eukaryota > Metazoa > Mollusca > Bivalvia > Mytilida > Mytilidae > Mytilus > Mytilus trossulus. Next base: position 2,867,364 of record NW_026963318.1, read on the forward strand.
GTTCTACTGTAACAAACACACTATCTTTCAAAGAAAGGTAGGACTTTACAAACAGTCCATTTAATTACAGGGATGCTTTCTATATAACAACAGTAAAACTGTCAATGATGGATAACATAAACCATGTCCGCTTTGTTTCCTCAAAGAAAACTGTTTTGTCAAGCCTTCTAAATGTAAATATTTTAATTGTCGAAAGCTGTACTGTCACCTACAACTATATCTATGTTATTTGAACTAAAGTCCTAAGTGGGCTGTTCTTGTCAATTCTATCACATCTCTTTATTGTTATGCAATCAGTTTTATTACCTTTCTGTTGTTCCTCTTCCATAACACCCTTAGACCAGTAAACTTTTGAACGTAATACAAATGCATCCCCTATTCAACAGAAAGTTTTCGTTTTAAAACTAGCCCTGAATTATATACAATCATATTTTAATATAGTGGACAACAAATTAACCCGATTAGTTGACTTTACCATCCAAAATGATTAATGGCAAATGAGTCAACTGGACACACATCATGCCCAAGGTTGCATGTAACGTTATAAAGGAACATAACTCGAGAATTGTAAAAGTTAAGCTACTCAGATTTGTACTGGAGTTTTGTGGCTACAAGCATTGCTTAAAAGTAAAAATACATTTAATTTGGGCAAACCTAAGTTAAAGATCAGAAACGAGAAATTGAGCAATTGTTCCATTTGTAAAGGGGCATAACTCTAAAACGGTAGATTGAATTTGATGTGTGTTTAGTGGTAAAGACACTGTGCATTAGTTTCAATACATATGGCTGAGACAAACTAAAACTAAAGAACAGAAACGAATATTTCATCAATTTTCCATTTGTAAAGGAACTCCAAAATGGTATAAGTGAGGCCACCAATAATCAAATTTAATCTGTGTTTTGTTGTAATTAGCATTGTGTATAAGTTACATGATATTTTGTTAAGGCAAAATATAGTTGAAAAAATAGAACAAAAAATTCCGCAATCATTACTTTAATAAAAAAAATATGAGGCATAACATTAAAAGGGTAAAAGAGACACTATCCGAATTCAAAATTGATCTGCTTTTTGTACTAATTAGCATTGTTTATAAGTTTCATAACATTTGGTTGAGGCAAACTAAAGTTGAAGAACGTAAGCCATTTTTTGTGATACGGACAGACATTCGTACATGCAGACGGACAAGGATCAAACTCAAATGGTTCTCCTATCGAAAAGGGACGAAAGACACCAGAGGGACAGGCAAACTCGTAGATGGAAAATAAATTGACCACATCATGGCTAAAAAAGAAAAAGACAAACAGATAAATACTAGTTCACATGACACAACAAAGAAAACTAAAGACATAGCAAACACGAACCCCACCAACAAAAAAAACAAAAAAAACCAGTTAAATATCTTTCATAATATTGTCTTCTGCGTCATTCGCCATACACAGATATGTAAACAATTATCATGTGAAGCATCTTTTTGAATTCCATATTGATATGGTCTCTCCAATATTACTCTCACAGGAAATTAGTCTATTGGTTTCTGATACAGAATTATTGAGGTCAAAGAACTGAAAATTTGAAGTTGGACTTTTATTTATAAAATTTTTAACTGCTAAATACACACACTAAATTTAAGCCTATACAAGGACACTGAATATTTGATTAATACATATGCTAATGGAAAATATTAGCTACGTTTTTAAAATACTCAATAAAAAAAAAGATAAGAATGGAATGCTTCATTAAACAATCTAGCTAAAGTTGTGTGAACGCATTTATTTAATCAAATAATAATGTAAAGTAAATCATTTAAGTACACGTTACGAAAAACGTCGGAAAATAAAACAATAATCGTAAAAGTAAACATCTAAATTAGCAAAAAATCAATTAAAGTTTAATTCCGCATGCTTATTTGGACTGACACAAAAACATGAAAAAAAAATAAAAACTCAAAATACACATGTACTGTCAGATTAAGAATATCAAAGAACCCAAATAATTCCTGTCCCTGTCAAGATTAGTAAACCCCATTCAAATTGTCAATGTTTAGCAATTCAACCAAAGTTTCAAAAAATACTTGTTTTGTTATTTGTTTGCTCCTAACTCCTAGTCAGATTCAGTTATTATCAACAAATTCAATCCAACCTTCCTTCCGTGGTATGGAATCTATGCCATAATGAGTGTGAGGTAAAAAGAGACATATGAGAAATCTTGTTTTTTTATCTACTTACATTTGATTGGAACTTAGCAAACTTATTTTCGTGTTCGTTTCAGTACAATTATACAGTTATATAGGCCTACAGGAAAATTTATTATTCAAAATAATTTAATCGCAAAAAGGTTAATTTTTCCACAATTCTATGGACCGCAGGGAAAAAAACTTTTCCTTGTTTTAATCATTTTGGATATTAACTTTTCATTAAGGCCAAAATGGTGTAATGTTTCCCAGCTGTATTTGTCAAATCTCTTCCAGCTGTAAAATGGATTAATATTTTGTATTTTTTGCACATGTTATGGCTTAAAAAATGAAAATATGTGACAAACTTGAAAATAACATTCTCCAAACACGTAAACTATATAAATTTTCTCTTGTAAATGGTGCGCAACCTTAATATTTCACAAAATTTTGAATTATCAAATTTTGGATATCAACAACCATAAACATTCACTGAAAAAAACGTTATAAGCACTGAATACAGGATTAACACTACATTCTTGTAATAACAGTCAGTTATACAGGATTGCAGTGCTGTTGTGTCTATTGCATTTATAACCCTATTGACTTGACTGTCACTATCTTTAAGACGTCTTAAGGTAGATCACAAGTATATTTTTTTTGAGACAGAATTTTTTTATAATTTGCCAAAATGAAGATTTTACTATGCTCTTTTCAAAACTTTAATAAAAAGTATGGGTCACCGTGCTATTTTTCAAGCTATGAGTCGTTGAAAATTGCAAAAAATTGGTTAGTTTGTTCATGAAAATCCACATTAGTGTGCATAAAAAAAATTCTATGAGATAGAATTTTGAAATAAATTGTGAGAAGAAAGGTTTCATAATATGCTTAAAGAAAATAAAAAGAAAAAATGGTGTCACCGAACTTGTTTTCTTGCTACAAGTAAAAAAAAAAAAATCCCTAATAGACCAGTATAAATTTTGTACTTAAAGAGTTATCTCCCCTGAAATAGCTCATTAGAAAAAAAAACGATTTAAAACCAAACAAATTGATATTTGTTAAAATATTTTGTATTATTCAATTAATTAACAAGTTTTCTTTAAATAGAAAAATATTTTAACCATTGAATTGCATATCTGTCTCCAAATTTGCAGATTTAGGCATTTAACTAGACCGATTTTGTACTGTGATTGTACAATCCAAGATGGCGGTATACCATCAATCTACCTTAAAAAAGAATTATCAACTAAAAAACTTAATAAAAAAGACAGGTTTAATCCACCATTTTCTACATAACAAAGTACTTGTACCAAGTCAGGAATATGACAGCTGTTATACATTCATTGGTATGTTTGAGTTTTTGGCTTTGTCATTTAATTACGGACTCTCCGTTTTGAATTTACTTCTGAGTTTGGTATTTTAGTTATTTTAAATAACTACAATAGAGAGAGTGAACAATGTAAAGTTCAGACATTATAAAATTACCATGATTCATTTCTGGTCTTTTATTAGCCCATCGTCTACCTCCACGTCCTCTTCCTCTGCCAGATCCCCCTCTTCTTCCTCTTTCAGACCAAATGTAATTATTACTTCTAAAAATATAAAATAGAGAGTTCTTCAATTACATGAATAATCTAAATTAATAAGTAACTAATACCGTGTTCACACTATGAAATCTAAACCGGGTCAAACACAGGTTAGTTAATCCGAATTAATTACACCGGTTCACACTTGAAAAAGAATTACCGCACTTTGGGTTTTTCCCTTCAACAAAAATAGACACGCATACGCAACATCTTGTAAACAGCGTCTGTGACAACAAAAGAAGAGGGTGGTAAAGGGTTATTTTCGTGCAACGTGATCGCCGTGTTTTATTTCAAGTTCAACGTGTTTTTACTTTTTTTATTTGACGCAATCTCCGGCGCAGAGTTCATATCCGTTCCATACATGCTTTGCAATACTGCACTTAATATGACGAGGTCATATTGAGTGTAGTGTTACAAAGTATTGAACGGAACGGATATGTGAGCTCTGCGCCGGAGATTGTATTTGACGTGCAAGACAGGTGCCTCGTTCAACGTGTTTTGCTTATTTTATTTTACGTGCATCGTGATTTTCAAATGCTTATTTTGCGTGCTCAGTATTTAAAAAAATTAAATTCAAACACTTGGAAGGGATCGTCAAGAAACACTTTTTCAACGCCGTAAACCATTTATATCATAAATGTGTATACTAAATCGGGAATATCAAGTAAAACAGAGAGTTTATATATACAAGAAGACAGTGACACGGTCACAAAAGGGTAACATCAAAGTCTTTGTTTTTCGTGCAACGTTCATGACAGAAATTATTTCACGTTCAACGTGAAATTATGTCTTATTTCACGTTTTTTCCTGGCAAGTATCCCCCTTTACCACCCTCAACGAAATGGGAACCGCCACGGTACTGTTCTTCTTTCTTTTGTAACTGATACGGAAAAATCGGCGAAAGAGTACAAATTTAAAGCGAAAAATAAGTTTGCTAGGTTGAGAAGAATGAGGATATATTTGATGGCAAGAAACAACGTATTATTGATGAATAGACGCTCATATTTCTTGTTGAATTGTCCAATTCTGACTGCCGATTTTCCCTTCTCCCTCACTCCAGGTTAGACCTCTCTTTTTTGAAGAATTTTGTTCGGCATCCATGTCTATATTCTGTATTGGCAATGACAGACGGCAGACAACGTCACGTAACGCTATGGCAACAACCCCACATTAACTCCACTTTGCGTTCACACTAGAATGTGGGGTAACTAATCCGGGTTCGCCCCACATTAACTCCACCTCAGATGAGGGGTAATTTTAATCCGGGTTCGCCCCAGTTTAACGTGTTCACACTATTGGTATTTAATCCGGATTAATTAATTCGGGTCTAACCCGGTTTAAAAATGCATAGTGTGAACGGGGTATTAGAATTGTCAAAAGTTCAAGATTTGTACAAATGTTTGTAAATGTAGACAAGAATATAACCATTTTGATAAAACAAACATTTTAGGAACCTTCTTAAAGAGAATAAATAATAATTCATTAATTTATTGTTTTCTTTCAGAACGACGGTTATTCTTGGTCGAGAGGACTTCCGGTAATTGTTCTTGACGTTGTTTATTTTTCGATAGACGACGTTGACCAAACTTCTTTTCGTGATAAATGTTAACAAGATGGTGGCGATTAAAACACAATTCAAGCTCGACGTAAACATAAAATTATTTTCACTTCGCGTTTTAAGTTTAATTGAAAAATAAACACAAAACATTCATTTGAATGATAATAAGAGTTTTCGTAGTTTATTTTGTATTAGATAGGAAAACCTGGAGTTCCTATTTTCGCATTAACCAACAAATAAATGCATGCGCCATGCCAATTCAATGACACAAATATATAATTTTCGTGTGATAGAAGTTACGACTGTGGAAGAATAAATTCCTGATCTCCAATTTTAAAGAATATATAACGATTAAACGCCTTTTTAAAGGAATTCATTGGTGTATAAACTATACCAAGTCACTCACTGACATATCATTAAAGTCCTTTGGACTTGTATTTGTATGTGAGTGAATTGGTCGAGTTTATACACCAATAAATTCCTTTAAAAGGCGTTTAATTCTATAACAATTGCTCACTTCTGATCATTTATTGTATTGCAGGAATAGTACTAGAACACTTTTGAAACGCAAAATTATGCAAGTTAAAAAAAAAATATTCTTTTTCGATTTTAGAGAGAGAAAAAAACGTATTGCCAGGCTATTTTACAAAAAAAAACAATGATTAGCTTTAAGGTTAAATGTCATACAACCATAGAGAAAAGTCAAACCCGTCTTTAATGAAGCCAATACATAATAATTTCTCACCATTGTAGTGACTTCTTTTATGCATCGCGTATTTAAAATATGTACCAATAGAAATGAATAATTTCTTGTGTCATGCAATAACAGTAAAATCATATTTAAACTGGACAGATATTGGTTATAAATAACGTTTATATCAACAACAAAAAATGGGTTTAATTTTTATCTGACGTACATAAATCAGATCATGCATATTGTAAGGTTTTTTGTCTTTTAACATACACTGGGGTGTCAGGAAAGCCCACGGGAAAAACCCAGACTACATTCGGTCTTTAATTAGTACAATCCTGACACCCCATGGTAGGTTCTTGACAAGATAAAGCTGAAAATATACATTATCTATCTAACAGAAAACAGCATCATTAGAATACCAATAACATCATGACAATATGCTTCTTAGTCTTTATTTATTTGTGAAAAATTGTGAAGTTCTTTTGAGGAACTCTTGCCGACTTATTTTGTGACAGAATAAACTGCAATCCAACTAATTTTCTCAAGCTATTTATTTTCTCGATTTTCACCAAAATAAATTATCAACTTCATCCATTGGATCTTTTCTTGTCTAACTACATCCAGTTAATTTGAAAATCGCAAATCAAAATAGTCTCATTGGGGACTAGAAATAGCTAAACCCGCAAATAATTCATCCCTAAAAATAAGCTTGTTTCTACAGTTGTTAGTTGAAAAAATATCAAATTGACTAATCAGAGAAACATCCTCATCCTAAAGCCATCAATCAGTCCATGCATATTTCTACTGCAGGCCAAAGCATTATCAAACACATGCAATTTTTAACTACTAGTATGTTGCTAAAACGTCTATAAAAGCCTTTTCTTTACCTTCGTTCACTTTGTGGTTGAAAGTAAGGCCTTGGTTGTGAGACAGATAAATTCCGTAATTGTTGGTCTATTTCCATCTTTTCTTGTTTTAGCTTTTCTTCCTCCTGATAAAAAATAATTATTAATTGAGAATATAAACCAAACAAGTCTTTGTCTTTGCATTTTATGCTTTATAATAAATTTCTTGCTGGTTGAAGATAAGTTAACTAAGCTTCGATCCTTTACATCTTCAAAAAAAATAAAACTTACAGATATATAACTAAATGTATTCTGGATTTAGCTGTTCATTTCTTGCATTTAATAAATTCGGTTTCAATTTAACGCAGTGTTGTTAATAAGTGTGCTAAAATAAGTTCAAAAAAGTCATTACTGCACATACAATGTACACATATTTCGGATGCCAGACATGCGTTTCTACACATCATCGGTGCTCCAACTAAAGGAACAACAGCAAATATAAACCCTAGACCAGCTGTACCACCTGACTTATATTAGTCCGGCGGCTACAAGCATATTTCAGACGAATTGTGCACATCATGTTACAAGCATGAAATTTGGCATAGACCTTCCTCAACTATTACTCTTTTATTTCAGATAGGGAGGCATTTGAAAAAAATGTCTCACTTCCGGTAAAATCCAAAATGGCGGACGTCATACCTAAATCAGCCAAATATCGAAGGCTAGCGTGTAAAAATGTGTTATTATCATGCTACTAACCTAATATTTGGTACAGACCTTTGTTTTTTACTACTTTCGGATAAATTAAATAGATAAGGTGTCTCAGAAACCCAACTTCCGGTTTAAATTCAACATGGCGGACATTGTACTTAAATAAGCTTATTTTTTAGGGAGGGTCATTGAAATGTGCTTTAACGTATTGCTTCTATCAATACATTGTGTAGGAACCTTTCTTTGGTGCTTCTGATGGATACAATGTATAAGACATATGTCTTGAAATTCCTTACTTCCGGTAATATCCAAAATGGCGGACATAGTAATATCAATTTTTCATTCAAATTTTCAACTTTTTTCAAAATGTAAAGAAAATAACTTTTTTTGTGCTGGTCATTAAACGTTAAGCTTAAAGTTATCCCCAAAACCACTTATTCTAGCCTGTTGTAAATAGATAAAGTTGACACTTCCGGTAAAAATATGACGTAAATTTCAAAAAAGAGTCCTCAATCTATTTCTTCAATGTAGAGTTTTCGATAGAATGATTAAAACAAAATAAAATCTCTATAGTACTAAAAAATATTTAAAATTACTTCTTTTTGGCCAAGAATACATGTTTATTCACAGTCACCATGACATGTACACATCACAGTACACGGGATACCCAATAGTCCACATTTAAAATGACCGCGGTATCCTTTCTTACATCCATAATGTACAAGCTTTTGACAAAATGATCGCCTGGAGTGGGTAGTATTAGAGCCAATCCAAAGCTCGTCTCCCTGAACACCCACCTAAGTATATTGCATGATTTACATGCTAGAAAAGACTAGACCAAGTTGAGGGAATAGCCTCAAAAAGCCTTCCCTTTTGCGCAAATAGTTGTTTTCTTGCTTCGTAAACCGTGTTACAGTAAAACCCCGGTGATTTAGTCTGATTTATCATCATTCTTTTTGTTAAAGTCACATCTTCAAATGCAATCAATGTCTCCCACATAGTCTTTTTTCCCCTTTCAAGCAAAGAGAGAACCATAACACAACAGGTAAGGGCATGGATATCAATAAGTGTGCCAGATCACTCAGATCACTCGTTGCCTAGTGCATTTGAAAGGCCATTGGTAGATATTAATCCAAAGTCTTTTGCCCTCCTAAACACAATCCATAGTTCGTCTACCCCTATGTGACGTAATAGCGAAACAGTAGTGACAGCAGCATCATTAACGACTGTTCGAATCATGAATCGTTTAAGTTCGTGTTTCTCAGCATCAGACACATGCACCATGATTTTAGTGTCTGCCTCTAAATATGAACTTGGTGCTGAACTTGAAATACATCACGTGGTGGATAAGATAGAATATCCTGACCATTTGTTGCTATAACTACCATACGTATCCAAGACTTCATCCACTCGTATTTCAGTTTCAAGGTATTTTATTGAGGTAAGGACATAATACCCAATCAGCATACTCGTTAGGCCGCAATTCACAATCGGAGAGCTGATTTCCAACATTTACAAAGACTGCGGTATTGTTTATCACATCCATAAATTCTGCAAAAACACATATTTTCTTGCCTTGTTAACCCAATCTGTTTCTTTATTTCGATCTTACAAGAAAACCACGTATCGTTTTCAATGACTTATCAAATCCATATGGTGATGTTGGCTGGTCAATCATCATTCTTAATGCTATAGTCACATGTCCAAACTCCATTAATGTCACCAACGCAGTTCCTTTTCCAGCATACGTGTTATCTTTTAATGCCTAGTGTATTTGAAAGGTCATTGATTGATATATATCTTATACTTTTCCCCCTTCCAAATACAAACCAAATTGTGTGTGCCCCTATGTCACGGAATAGCGAAACAGAAATGACATCAGTATCGACTGTTTGGGTCATGGCTCAGTTAAGTCTGTGTGTCAGTCTCTTAGTGTAAACATGGTGCGAAACTTGAAACATCATCAAGTGGTGGATAACAGTGAACCTCCTGAGCATTTGTTGCTTTAACTACCTTGTACTCAAAATTGCATTGAGCAAGCTTCTGTGAATGAAAACTTAAAAGTTCTTTCTTACTGTTGTCATTTCTCAGAAAACTTTGCCGATTTTTAGGCTGTTTTTAATCCTTGATTCGTCTGTGTATTCCCTTTCCCCTAAATGTTGCTCTTCCTTCTTTTAGCAGCTTTCAAACTACCAGTATTGTCTATGTTCACATCCAACACTACATCCACTGTTGTTACAGTTTCAATGTGTTTCCAAACGAGTATGATGATTGGATATTACCTTAATAAAATACCTTGAAACTGTAACAAGAGTGGATGAAGTCTTTGATAAGTATGGCAGTTGTAGCAACAAATGCTCAGGATATTCTATCTTATCCACCACGTGATGTATTTTAAGTGTAGCACCATGTTCACATAAAGAGACTGACACTTAAATCATAGAGCATTTGTCTGATGCTGTGAAACACGAACTTAAACGAGTCATGATTAACAGTCACTGATGATGCTGTCAATACTATTTCGCTATTCCGTGACATACCGGGGGCAGACGAACTATAGATTGTGTTTGGGGAGGCAAAAATCTTTGAATTAATATCTATCAATGGCCTTTCAAATGCACTAGGCAATGAGTGATCATACACTTTTATTTCTGACCAATACCTTTACCGCTTGTGATACTGTTCTTTCTTTGCTTGAAAAGGAAAAAAAAGACTGCGTGGGAGACATTGATGGTATTTGAAGATGTGACTTTAACATAAAGAATGATGATTGATCAGCCTAAATCACCGGGGTTTTACTGTAAGATCGCACAAACTTATCATATCCAACATGATTAACGATGCAAGAAAGTCAATTTTTTCACAAAAGGGAAAGCTCATTATAAGTGTGAGGATATTCCCACGATTGGTCTAGTCTTTTCAAGCATGCAAAACGTGCAATATACCAATGCAGGTGTTTAGTGAGACGAGCTTGTGATTGACTCTTATGCTACCTAGTCTTGACACTAATGGATTGCGAAGGGACAAAGAGGGTCCCTTTTAAAAAAAAAAACTCTTTCTGAGACCTAATAATTTTTTCAGAAGCTTGTACATTATGGATGTAAGAAAGGATGCCGCGGTTATTTTTAATGTGTAAAATCGGGTCTCCCGTGCACTGCCTTGTGTGCATGTGGTGGTGAATGTGAATAAACGATGTATTCTTGGCCAAATAGTAGTAATTTTAAATATTTTTTAGTACTATAGTGATTTTATTTTGTTTTAATCAATCTATCCAAAACTCTACATCGAAGAAATAGATTGAGGACTTATCTTTGAAATTTACGTCATATTTTTAACGGAAGTGTCAACTTTATATCTAAATATTTACAACATGCTAGAATAAGTGGTTTTGGGTTTAACTTAAAGCCAAAAGTTTAATGACCAGCACAAAATAAAATCATTTTCTTTACATTTTGAAAAAAGTTGAAAATTTGAATAAAAAATGGATATTTCTATGTCCGCCATTTTGGATACTTCCGGAAGTAAGGGTTTTAAAGACAAATGTCTTATACATTGTATCCATCAGAAGCACCAAAGAAAGGTTCCCACACAATGTAATGATAGTAGCAATACGTTAAAGCACATTTCAATGACCCTCCCTAAAAAATAAGGTTATTTAAGTACAATGTCCGCCATGTTGGATTTTAACCGGAAGTGGGGTTTCTGAAGACATCTTATCTATTTGATTTATCAAAAGTAGTAAAAAACAAAGGTCTGTACCAAATATTATGATAGTAGCATGATAATAACACATTTTTACACGCTAGCTTTCGATATAGGGCTGATTTAAGTGTGACGTCCGCCATTTTGGATTTAACCGGAAGTGAGACATTTTTTTCAAATGCCTCCCTATCTGAAATAAAAGAGTAATATTTGAGGAAGGTCTTAGCCAAATTTCATGCTTGTAACAGGACGTGCACAATTTTTCACAAAGCCGCCGGACTATATCGATTTCCATATCTGACATACTAATACAGGTATATATATTAAATTGAACAGATCAGTTGAATAAAAATAAGTTAACAATGCCAAACATTTTTATCAGTGAATTGTGTTTCTTTGTTGTTGAAAAGGTGTTATTTCCGATCAACATTTATACATGGTGTACAGTCTTCAAGCAAAAACGAAACACATTATACATGTAGATTATTCGCATATATATCTGACAGCACCTTCTGTGCCTTTTTAAACTTACCTTCAAATGATCTAATTGATATTCTAATAAAATTTTAGCAGTTTGAATGCTTTCCATTGTTCCAACAAACAAAAAAGGAACATGACCCTGAAAACATTAATAATATCAAATGGATTTGTTTTATAAATCTAATTTTAATTACTTTTTCTTTATTACGTTTCTTTTTCTTTTTCTGAAAGACAAAATATTCATCGTAAAATATAAAAAATCTCTGAAAAATGTTACTTTTACATCTAAAAATGACAATATGGGAAAATGTAAAACGATATAAAACCAATTGTTACAAACGTTAACGAATCAAACAAGTTTGCTAAAGTTTTGTTCATAAAATGAGTATAACTTTTTATGGATTAAGAATAAATTGCAAAAACGATTGATGACTTTGGAAGAGAAACACTATTTACCTCTTGTCGTGGCGCTTCTATCACACCATCTCGGTCCATTGTGTATTTTACAACACCAGATTTATCGATAATGTCTTGAAAATTTTTACCATTTTTTCCAATGAATTTTGCTTTAAAAAAAAAAGGAAAAAAAACCCAATATTTCTGAATATCTTTGCTATAAACTTAACACAGTTTTGACTAAAGTAGACAATAGCAATAGCACTAAATATATCTAGGGTCTCCAAAGTACATTTCTGGATTTTACCTAAGATAACATTGGTCAGTAATGTCCAAACGATTAAAATAAAGCCAAGGATGGAATGTTATGGTAAACAAATCTTGGAAACGAAATCAAATTCTTGTTTAAAATAATCATAATCATGACAACATTGCGTTCTACTTATTGTTTTCCTGATTGTTTTGATTAAATATTATATATTCAGCTTATGTTGCAGATATACATGTATGAACCTATAGCGGCTTTCATAGATATAGGAAGATGTGGTGTGAGTGCCAATGAGACAACTCTCCATCCAAATAACAATTTAAAAATTAAACCATTATAGGTTAAAGTACGGCCTTCAACACGGAGCCTTGGCTCACACCGAACAACAAGCTATAAAGGGCAAATTCAACTTACTTACCTACTAATTCCATTGGCACTTGTAATGTTTCTTCAACATATTCTAACTTGGCTCTTGCTATTTTTACAACTTTCTGGGACTGGTGAAATGAAAAAAACAACATTTAATGATTTTCAGGATTTTGTTATATTAAAAGCAATATATGCCTAAATATTGTCAAAGGAAAACATAGTTTAACTAGAATCAGTCATGTCTAAACAATTCTTCAATCGTAGAGAGTTTGTATCGGACTAAAAATATATGCATGCAATGCTACTTGTCATGCTTGCATTGACACTGAAACATCAAAAAAGCAATGACGCCTTATGCATATATAGTGGTTGCAATTTCATAGACCTTACTGTTATCTACCTTTCCATATATTCTAAATGTACAGGATTTTTCGTCTAATTCTATTCCGGTCACACCCTCAACACCTCTTGCCTCTTGTATGGTTGCACCTATAACCATTTCCATCAAATCTCTTCGCACTGTAAACTTCTCCATGACCCTGATAATACTTTTTAACTCTGAAAATTAATAATATTTGTCGTGCACTATTGCTTCGATTTTTACCAGATACACCGAAGGAGACAAACACAAACAAGTGGACACAAGCTTAAATGTCTTAACTTGTGATTGAATAGTGTTGAATGTTAATAGTGTTACTACAAGTATAACATACACGTAAAATTATTATGATCAATGTAAATGCGTTCAATGTCAGTACAACAATTCTACACAGACATCTTTACATTTCAATCATTCCATACACCAAACATAGAGGTCCTATTGTCTTTCATACTAGTGAGAGGTTGAGCTATTAAAGAAGATTAAAGTATCCATTGTCTACATAACATGCATAAGGAAATGCTGTTACCATGTCAGGAATGTAACATTTGTTTTCATTTCTTTAAATATACTTCAGGTTTTGATTATGCCACGTTATATAGGTCTTTCGTTTGGGGTTCTCTCAGAGCTTGGTATCGTTGTTATTTTACTTTTTGCTTATCATGCTTATAGCGCATTGAAACAGATCGCATTAAACCAATTTAACATTAATCAAGGTCTCTGAAAATGATATCGATGAATATGAGCCCTGCCAGTCTGACATGTACACCTTACATTCAATCGATTCAAATACTGTTATCATATTGCTTATAGAAGCTGATTAGCAGACATAATTATGAAAATGAGACCATGATCATATGAAACATCCCAGACAGACATCTACCCCTTACTATCATGCCATACGAAAGTATTGTAAACCTATTGCATAAATTGTCTGAGAGAAAGAAGCGCAAACACTGAAATGAAGCTAGGTCAGGTAAACTTTACCTGTCAGACACCAATCTTATAGAAATATAAAGCGGCCACATTGTTTAAGGTATTTGAGAAATAGAAACAAGAGTGCATACGCTGACATGTCTCGCCGTTTTTACTTATCATTGATGTTATGTCGATAGACCTGGAAATAAAGATTTATTACAAGTATCACATAAACTTAACATGATCCAAGAAAATGAAATCAAGGTTAGATAAACCAAATGAAAAATAAACCTTACAATCATGCAATACACCAAATATAGTTGACCTATTACTTATAGTTTCCAAGAAAGAGTATTAACAAAAAACTAAACATTGACCAATGAACTATAATAATAATAGCAAGGTCCGATGAACCATGGCATACAGACATATACAACTACCAATCAATCTTTGCATTAAATATAGTTGACTTGTTGCTCAAAGTATCTGAGAAACAAACTTAACCCTGGAAACTTAACATTGACCAGTGATCCATGAAAATGAGGTCAAGGTCAGATGATATAAACCTTGCAATCATTCCTTAAAACCCCAGATGCTCTGCAGGGCGCAGCTTTATATGCTTTTGAATATTAATCCCCTCAAAAAAAAAATTGAAGAAAAATTCTTTTTAAGTTCAAACATCTGAAATGAGAAAACTTTAAATATTGTTTTACCTCGCCCTTTCCCTTATTCCATAAATGATCTCAATTCAAATTTTTAATGGAGTTGGCAACTATATCTACTCATTTAAATACGTCATAAATCATTAAATATAAAATGACATACAGTCAAGGTTCAGATTAATATTAATTAAAATTAAATTCTAAAAATAAATTTACAGCTACACATCTCAAGACCATCATTATTTCTTAGTACATAAGTTTCAAGCAGTGTGAGGGGGGTAATCAAGTATTTAAACAAATATATAACAGTATTCTTTAAATTTAAATTGGATTACCTCCATAACACGGCTTTTTAATTGTCTTTCAACCAGAAAAAAAATCTTGTTTTCCCCCTTTTTTGTCCCTAATTGCTATAGGATTTGAGCCAGAACCTTCCATAACCATCCCTTTGTGGTATGGAAACGTGTGGTATAATTTCAGTGAGAATTGAACACTAAAACATAGTTATTGACTGAAAACTATAAGAAAATACTTTTTTGGGCCTCTTTTTCTTAAACCTTTGGGATCATAACCTCAAAATCCATCCCAACCTTCCTTTTGTGGTAATGAACATTGTGTTAAAATTTGATAAATTTCTACTTACTTATTATAACGTTATCATTCGGAAACCATGCGTCTTCGGACGACGACGCAGACGACGCTGACGACACAGATGACGCTGACGACATAGACAACGACAACATGATACCATGTAACGACGCATTGCGGTCGTATAAAAAAAAGTTGACCTATAGCTTATAGTATAAGAAAAAGAGACCAAAACACAAAAACTGAGCAATCAACCGTGAAAATTAGGTCAAAGTCTAATAAAATCGTACATGTACATCATACAATGTTTCCATATACCAATTATATTTGACCTATTGCATAAAGTATTAGAAAAAAAAAGACCAAAACTGAAAAATTAAACTTATATCACTGAAGCATGAAAATGAGTTCAAGATCAGATGACCCCTGCCAGTTTGACATATACATCTAAGAATCATTCCATACACCAAATTTAGTAGACGTATTGCTTATAATATCTGATATATGGACTTAACCACGAAAAACTTAATCCTGTTCACTGATTCATGTAATGAGGACGAGGTCAAATGAGAAACCGTTTAACGGGGACCTTTAAATATAATTATCCTATTACTAATAATAAGAAAGAAATCAACATTCAAAAAATATCAACTTGGTTTTTTTTAATTTGGGATGTGGATTGTAAATAAATACTTGACACATTATAGGTTTTTGGCACATTATAACTTTATACAAAGAATTAAGAATTGGTCATATCATTTGAATATATATTTTAATGCTTGCTTTTTGCAATGCAATGTGATGTTGCACAATACTTATAAATAGATAAAGGGAGATATGGTAGGAGTGCCAATGAGACAACTCTACATCCATGTAACAATTTATAAAAAACATTATAGGTCAAGGTACGGCCTTCAACACGGAGCCTTTGAGTTCTGAAACAAAAGTATAACATCACAACATAGAAAAACACACTATAAAAATTTGTGTTCAGATGATATACAAGGACTTAGAAATTGTGACACACAATTATTCTTAAAAAAATTGACAATTTCTTTTATCGGGAAGTAAAACAGACCCTTCTCTCGTTTTTGCCCAATTAAATATTTCAGTAAATTTTTTTATAGATTTTGGAATCTTGAGGATACCTGTATCCCAATCCACCCGAATTGTATTTACCTCCCCCCTCAGTTATTATTTTTATTGACCTCCCCTTTTTTCCAAAAAGAAATTTCCTCAAGATATGGTCATGATTTCAATTCAAATTTCAAATAGAGTTTGCGACTATAAAAACCCATTTAAATTATTAAAATACATAATTAAAGCATAAAAAATTGACAGCTAATCATCTAAAGACAATACAACATTTCTTTATAACACAACCATAATGTAAGGGAAGTGATTCTTAATGCTAAGAAAACACAAGCATTTCAGAATATGAAACTGTATTACCACTGAATCTTCTGATATACAATATAAGTTTATTATATATACTTCCATCACAGTAGGTGAAGTTTCTACAGACAGCCTAAAACACTCAAACTAGAGCTAGCTGAATATTTTACGTAATTTAAAACACTAGAAGGGAGGTAATTCAAATATAAAATTGTAATTATTATCTTCTAAATTTAATTTTATGTATATTAAATCAAACAAAACAAATTTTACAACCGAATTTTACAGGACCAAATTTGGGACCAATTAGAAAATGGGCACAACAACAAAATACGTAGTTAAATTCAACATATAAAATTGTGATACTTATATTATGAACATTTTTAATATTTATAGCAAAAAGTCCAACATAAAAAATCAAAGCTTTCTCAAAATCAAAATCCAAAAAATTTGTTCTCTTCTATATACTGTGAAATATCATGATCAATCAAATACTATCCCTTAAATAATGCTTAATGATCCAATTATCTATCTCATAGAGATCCAAAGACCAATACTTGATTGATTGTCCCTTAACCAGGCAATACTTGTTCTTCCTTTTTTATCCATAAATCATAAACGGTTTGAGTAATACACCCCCAAAGCCAATCCTAGTTATCCCTTGAAAGTATGGAAACTTGTGGTATAATTTCAGAGAGATCCATACACTGATTCACACGTTCTTGCCTGGAAACTAGAAAACATGTGTTCTGTGCCCCTTTTTGGACTCTTATTCCTAAAAAGTTTGGACCATTACCTCCAAAAGTTATCCCAACCTTCCTTTTGTAGTTTGAAACCTTCATAAATTTCTATTTACTTATACATAAGTTATTGCCATAAACTGAATGTCTTCGAACGACTCTGACGCTGACGACGCCGACGTGAAACCAATATACGACCGCAAAATTTGTTGTGGTCGTATACAAAATTGCTAAAATTCGTCATTTAAAGGCAATAACTCTTGTCAATGAGGGTCGATTGAAAACAAAACTTTATGACAAAAGAGATGATTTCAGCTTTCCAATTGTGAACTTTCCATTTCTAAAAAGCAACATTCCAGCAGCACCTGCATACGGGGTATATATCTCCCAATTGATACGATACTCCCGTGCTTGCATTTTCTATCATGATTTTCTTGATAGAGGGTTGCTGCTCACAAGGAATCTATTAGACCTAGAGTTCCAAATGGTGAAGTTGAAATCCTCCCTTCGTAAATTTTACGGACGCCATCATGAGCTGGTTGACCGTTATGGAATAACCGTTTCAAAAATGATATCGGTCATGTTCTTTACATCGTAACTACAATCCCCTTCCCTCTCATGAATGTGACCTACCGTGATCATCCCTAATTTTGGTGGGGTTAGTGTTGTTTATTTTTAAGTTTTCTTTGTTGTGTCATGTGTACTTTTGTCTTTTTGTTTTTTTCATTTTTAGCCATGGCGTTGTCAGTTTATTTTAGATTTATGAGTTTGTCTGTTCCTTTGGTATCTTTCGTCCCTCTTTTTTAATGACGATTTGTGTATGTTGACTGATTTGTAGAAGTTGGTTTTTTTCTGTTGTTTAGGCTTAAAGTTTTCAATATAATAGGCAAAAGGCACATATAAAAAAGTGGCCTGTGAAAGATTATATAATCAATCTTTCGGGGGGAAATTTTGGTGAAACAAGCGCATGACTGAACTACATTTCACACTTTCCTTCAATAACACCATTTAGATCAACTTTTGTTTATCAAGTATTATCCATTATGTTAATATCAATCAACACAATCATAACATAAAGGGACATCTAAAAAAGTTAATCAATCTATTAAGTTTATTTTACACCTTCTTGAGATCCGAAAACAAATGCAAATCGAAATCCCCAAAAAATATTAATCTTGTTGAAACACCAAACGCATTTACTTGTCTCGTAATCATCGTTATATAAATGTTAAAGTATCACATGTACAGCCATTTCTGTCTTTTTGTAATCAGTTTATGGTGGACAAATTAACTTGAAAAGAGCGTGACACTCCTACCTAAACGTTCCCATATCGCCCGGACGTGATTGTGTATTCATGCACCCTACACTGCCAAACGGACTTGTTGACTATGGTATATATTAATCATATAAATGAGAAAGGATATAAAACCTCGAAATTAAAAGCAGGTTAATTATCAGAATTCCGAATAAAATCAAAAACTTAGTACTATAACATGTATAGTGCGAAACAATCATTATGAGTTCATTCCCATCTGTGAAATCTTTAGTATTACTGTTTATGCACATTTAATCACACTTGTTCAATGTTGTATTTATTTCTTAAAACAAGTAATTACATAGGGTAAATTTATCCTGCTATATCTAGTTCTCTCCTTTGGACCTATTCTATTGAATAAGTGAACAGACAAGTACTAACTGGGGCCTCAATTTTTTTTCACCTTGTCATCCTCGCTGTGATTTGTATTTCCTTATGTAGCGAAACATTTTGTTTATAAAAATCCATCGTCTCAAACTTTTTATATATTGTATTTCTGCAGCTCTAATAAAAAAAAATTTCAATTTAGTTCTTTTATCAAGAAAAGGTGTGCTTGTTTTTATCTTTGCAATTTTACAATAGCAGTAGTTTATAAATGTAGCATGCATACTACCCTTACATTCGTTTTTTTACATAGAAAATATTGGCATGTCCTCAATAGCATGAACACTTAAGTCTGGGTATTGGTCAGTTTCGGTGTTGTGTCGTTGTTCTCCTCTTATATTTAATGCGTTTCGCTCGGTTTTGGTTTGTTACCCCGATTTTGTTTTCTGTCCATGGATTTATGAGTTTTGAACAGCGGTATACTACTGTTGCCTTTATGTACCTAAACTACATCAATGTTCTAACTAACAACGATATATTGTTGGATCTTCCAAGTGCTCCTCGAAATAAAGGAATAACAGTAGTATATTGCTGTTCAAAACTCATAAATCCATGGACAAAAAACAAAATAGGGGTAACAAACTAAAACTGAGGGAAACGCATTAAATATAAGAGGAGAACAACGACACAACATTAAAATGTAACACACACAGAATCGAACAAAGCATTCTATGAGAATAACAAATATAACATCAAAACCAAATACATAAATAGATAAATACCGTGACACGTAAATCTCTTTTTCTAAACCGTATAGCTAGTCAAGGTCGTTAAAAACTTCCATTTATTTTTTCTACATGTCTTCTAGAGGTGGCGTGATTCAGATGTGGATACTTAAAAAAACAAAGATCTCCTAGAGTGCATACAATCTAAGCCTCTTTCTTTTTGCAATTGTACTAAACATTTGACTTTTCTACACTTTACCCAAATATTCCCCATTCCAAAATAAAAGTCAACAATCATTCTGTAATAGAGGGTCGAAAGATACCAGAGATAAAAAATAAACTGATAACGCCATGGCTAAGAAAGAAAAAGACAAACAGATCAATAATAGTACACAGCACAACATACATAGAAAACTAAAGGCTAAGCAACACGAACCTCACCAAAAACTGGGGTTGATCTCAGGTGCTCCGGAAGGGTAAGCAGATCCTGCTCTACATGTGCCATCTGTCATGTTGCTTATGTTATTACAAACCCGGTAAATAGTCTAATTCGGTAATCACAAACATAAAAAGGGAAGGAGATTGTAGTTGCGACGTCCGATATCATCTGTGAAACGGTTATTCTATAGCAATACATAGTTCCCTACTATTTGAACGTTTTGAATTAGATCAAAATTCTACCTTGATCTATAACTTATCATTGTGTAAACTATATAACGAATATCAAGTCAATATGTTCAAGCATAAAACCCGATTATTCCAGGACCATTACTCTGCACAAAAATCATCTGGCAGGATTAAAATTCGAACTTGATCTGTAACTTTTCATGATAAAACCATATACCAATTATCAAATCAATATCTTCAAGGGTGACAAAAAAGAGTGAGGAAAACTGATTATTTCAGTGAATTATCTTAGTCCGATAACCCTGAATCTGCACGAAATCATCCGACAGGAACAATTGATACGATATTACCGGGCTAGTATTGCATGGCATGATTACTTTGAAAGAGAGTTGCTGTTCACAATGAAGCTATTAATCCAAGAGTGTCATATGATGAAGTTGAAATCATCATTTCGTCAATTTTATGAACGGCATCACGAGTTGGTTGACCGTTATTAAATATCCGTTTGACAGATGATAGCTTATATATTTCTAATGCTGTAACTACAATCCTGTCATATTTTCACAAACATGACCTACCGAATTAATCTTATTACAGGGTTTGTACTTACACGAGCAACACGACGGATGCCACATTTGGAGAAGGATCTGCTCCGCCTTTCGGAGCACTTGAGATTACCCCAAGATTTAAGTTGATTTCGTGTTGCTTAGTCTTCAGTTTAATATTCTCTGTTTTATGTACCATTGTGTGTTTCTTTTTGTTTTTGTTTTAGCCATATATGTGTCCTTTTATTTCGATTTATGAGTGTGAATGTCTCTCTTGTATCTTTCGTCCCTCTTTTTAAGTCATTTGAAACATCAAATTAAAAACAATGCATATTTCCTGGTGCGGGAATTTCTCCCTGCATTGAAGACATATTGGTGACCTTCTGCTGTTGTCTGTTCTATGGTCTGGTTGTTGTCGCTTTGACGCATTCCCCATATAACTAAATGGCTAGTTTTTATTAAAAAAACTCTTGAACATATACTTTTTTTTCACGAAAATTCTATTATTTGTCCAAATTTAAAAGAAGTTTAATTTTTTTTAATTGCTTGCTTCCAGCAAACAATTCGGCGAAAATGTTTTCCGTATGCAGCGTGACCTTTCTCGTAAAAATCTGCTATCCCCAATACAGAATACGAATGGAAAACCGTTTAGTAACGAAGACATTGCTCCTTAATCAAAATAGTCTATATCGTATTGTAACTGTTATACACGTGCTTACCTGAATATCAATGATTCGTTGTTAATGGTTTTCAACGGCTTCATAACACGACGATTGATTAGCTGCCATATTTTCAACAGTGAATAATTGAATTATTTTTTGACGATAATACGAAAAAAAATGATAGAATAGTGCACATAAGACTTAGTTAATGATATATGTACCCATTGGTTCAAAAATTGGATTAACATTATTTTTCTTCGGTCACTTGTCATTAAAGTGAGAGGGTTAGTGCTATAGAACCAGGTTTTATCCACCATTTTCTACATTTGAAAATGCCTGCATGTACCAAGTAAGGAATATGACAGTTCTTGTCCATTCGTTTTTGATGCGTATCGTTATTTGATTTTGCCATGTGATTAGGGACTTTCCGAATGGATTTTCCTCTAAGTTCAGTATTTTTGTGATTTTACGTTTTGTTTCTAATTACTTTAAGCAGTATTTGAGACATATGTATTTACAGTAGGGAACCGTCATGTAGAAAGGGGAATTATTGTGTCACTTGATTAATTTAGAAATGTTTAAGAAACTAAGTCTTCATTTTTTTGTTTATATTTTTAAAGCTAAAGTTGACCTAAGATAGATTCGGCTATTATCGCATATAGGTCTTCCATATTTAGAACATGGTCACGATTTAATAAGATGTCTAATTGTAGACTTAATAAGATAATTTTTCTTTGGAGTAATAATATCAGTTTTAATAAAGTAAAAAATTGGAACTGTAGAGTGAAAACAAAGTTTAAAGAACTTGATCTTAATCAGTAATGTAATATTGAATGTATTTTGAGCAAGTCTGTTATTAAAAATATTGAAAACAATCTATTTATTATGTACCAAAATAATTGGCATTTAAATTTACTAGCTAAGGAAAGCAGTAAATTGCGTACTTACAGGTTATTTAAATCAAATTATTGTACAGAAAAATATTAAAGTATGACCATGCCAAGTAAATAAAGAAGTGCATATGATAAATTTAGAGCACGTAAATAACTAAAGTCTTGTTTTCATTTTTAACAGTCTGCAGTCGGTCACAAATTTACTGATAAAAGGTTGTTTCTTAACCATTTCAATGTAACAAATGGAAGTTTTGAACTATCTTGACTGGCTATACAGCCTTCCACGGTCGGATACATTATATATAAATTTATCCATTACAATGCTGTTAGTTTCGTTTCTTACTGTTATATAAAAAAGAAGATGTGGTATGATTGCCAATGAGACAACTATCCAAAAAGACCAAAATGACACAAACATTAACAATTATAGGTCAACGTACGGCCTTCAACAATGAGCAAAGCCCATACCGCATAAATTCAGCTATAAAAGGCACCGATAAGAAAACTAACGGCCGTATTTATGTAAAAAAATATCATTATGTTATACTCATGCATCGGCCAGTAAAAGCGGATTAATCTTTTGGGGAATTTTATACTCCCACTGCATTTGATGGTAAAGTAAACAAACATCTGAATAACATGGTATACTGTCCCTCAGTTACACTCACAATGTTAATCAACGTTTGTTTATAATAATATTTTTTATGTACATATCAAATTAAATCGATACATTTTTATGCAATTATCTCAAAGATGTAATATATTTATTAAGTTTATATTTACACCTTCTTCAGAAAACAAAATGTCCACCGAAATCCCCTCCCCAAAAAATGGTTTTATCTCTCTGAAGCACCATGCATGTGTATTAAAAAAATATATCTGGTAATATAAATGTTTAGGTGTAAACACAATTGTGTACAATTTGGAAATTAGTATGGCGTTCATTATCACTGAACTAGTATATATTTGTTTAGGGGCCAGCTGAAGGACGCCTCCGGGAGCGGGAATTTCTCGCTACATTGAAGACCTGTTGGTGACCTTCTGCTGTTGTTTTTTATTTGGTCGGGTTGTTGTCTCTTTGACACATTCCCCATTTCCATTCTCAATTTTACAAGTAGGTTTTCCTTTTGTTATAAGTGTATATGCTAAACCATAGATGTATGGATATTACATCTTTGGCTAAACCAATTTCCTTGAGAGAGCGTTACACTCTTTATAAAGGTCCCAAAAACAATCGACCGGGCGTGAACATGTGTGTGTGTGTAAACATCCCACTATAATTCCACACTGTCAAACGGACGCTACTTTTGGATTTGATTTTTTTCTGGCGTCAAAACGGAAGTTGAAATTATAAACTTCTACACAGTTTACTCAGTAAGCTCATAGTTACATCAGAAAGAATTCGAATAATAGCTTTAAACTTAAAAGAGAGTTAATCTTGGAAATTTCGAATACAATATTAAATCAAACACTTACATTTTAATGCGAAATTCATCAAGAGTTCATTCCCATCTAGAAAATAACTAATATGGATATCCATGTGATTATTTAAGAAACTAATACATGGCGGGATTTTTTAAATTCAATAGTATCGTGCATGCATACTTGTTTTTATTTCTCACCGAAACAAATAATTACGTAGAGCAATTTATTTTCAGTTTTGTCCTAACGATTTATTTTGATAAATAGGTGAACAGACTATTATTAACCAAAAATTTGTATTTTAGTATATATACAAATCCTTGGTTAACAATAGTCTGTTCACTTATTTATATAAACATCCACGATTAGCTTATAATTTTTCGTAATTATGTAAAAGTGCTTGGATCTGATTGTTTTCACCTTGTGATTTTTTTGTAAACTAGCCACACATTTTGTTTACAAAGCCATCGTCTACAACGTTTTATCTTTTTTTTTTGTTCGGCAGATATTAATAATGTTCAGTCCGCATGGTGCATGCAGTTGTGTCTTATATATGTATATCTTTTTATATATTTCGGAGTTTAGTATGACGCCCATTTGCACTGAACGAGTCCCCTGTTTTTAGGAGCCAGCTGAAACAGGCCTCTGGGTGTAGATTTTCTCGTATTTTTGTCGATAGGTGTTTTCATGTGCTTATTTGCATTTTCAGCCAAATTAAACAATATGCAACGTTTTGGTTTTTTTTTCTTTTAAGAGGGATAGTGTGTGTGTTGTTGGGTTTTTTTTGGCTTGAGTCAGACTTTTTTCTGGCGTAAAAATGCCATCATATGTTTTAAGTTTTCTAAAGCTATCAATCACATCATATTGTTTTTCTCTTAATTTGGCAATATAAGATATGGGGAATAAATGGATTCACAAATCATAATATCTTATTTTTTGTCATCTAGATCTGCTTGACCGGAATATTTTATTCATCAAACTCGGGATAAGAATATTTGTTAGGAAAAAAACGTATATACGAACGTTATTTAAAGATTTCATCTAATACTTCTAAAACGTTCGAAGCAACAAGTCCATAGATCATTGGTAAACGATGATCATATGAAAAGATAACACTTTATTTGATTAGTAGCAAGGACCTTCTATACTAATTCTAAAGTCTCTGTTAGAAACGACATGCTTGTCAATTTCATTCATTGCTGTTGTTTTTTTATTTGGTCGGGTTGTTGTCTCTTTGACACATTCCCCATTTCCATTCTCAATTTTATTATAGATGGATTGTCTAATGACATTGAGTGTATGCATTTATATCTAGGACAAGTAACTATTTACACAAAAGAAATATATTGAATTGATTGCCAATTAGACAACTCTTGGTCATCAACCGAATGGTGTAAAAGTAAGCAATTATAAGTCAACATACGTCCTTCATAATTCGATTCTACGAGATGGGTAGGTAGAGATGTAGCGAGATTTTAACTGCAACTAAAAACTATGACGTGTTGGATGGGGACAGATATTTTACCTTACAGCATGACACTTACGGACAGCTGAGTTGTTTTTATGATTCCTTAACATACAAAACGAGTGGAACTCTCTCTTCGCAAGACATCAGGTTCAGCATACCAGTTCTAATTAAACATTGCTGCAAATTCAAACATCCCACAAACAAACAGATGCCCCACGTTGGAAATGATTTTACTGCCAACTAACGGCCTAATAATATTATATGTACACAAAATGAACGAAAAAAAATATATAATATATCAACAAGCGACAACCACTGAATTACATGCACCTGGCTTGGGACAGGCACATACATACATAATATGGCGGGTTAAATATATCAGCGGGATCCCAACATTCCCCTTTCCTGAGATAGTACAACATAAAAACGAACAACAAAAATTAGTTTAAAAGGGCTTCAGTCACCAGGTGGATACAAATAGAAATACATCTTAGAATGTAAAAATTCAATGATGGTCGGTTTACGACGCTCTATTCTTAAAAAAGCAGCAAGTTTCAATCTATTATTTCAATAGATATATACCATGAATGCATTAAATGAAAACACTTGGTTATTTTCTTCTACAGTTATGCACACAACTTTATATTTCTACACATTAATAGACATAATTTTGTATGTTCAGTGTCAAAATCTTGAATCTTGTAATTTTTATGATTCATGGTTACTTCAAACTGGTAAGAATTCCACACATTTTGTAACGAATGTTGAGTCTATTATAATTATTTTTGAATAAACAAAAATATACATGTCAACACAAATCCTTAGTTTTTCCAAAAAAAACAATGTTTTGTTAACTGGAAATTTATAAAAAAAAATGACCACATTATTGATATTTATGTCAACACCGAAGTGTTGACTCCTGGGCTGGTGATACCCTCGGGGACGAAACGTCCACCAGCAGTGGCATCGATCCAGTGGTGTAAATAGTTATCAAAGGTACCAGGATTATAATCTAGTACGCCAGACGCGCGTTTCGTCTACATAAGACTCATCAGTGACGCTCATATCAAAATATTTATAAAGCCAAAGAAGTACAAAATTGAAGAGCATTGAGGATTCAAAATTCCAAAAAGTTGTGCCAAATACTGCTCAGGTAATCTATGCCTGGGATAAGAAAATCCTTAGTTTTTCCAAAAATTCAATGTTTTGTTAACTGGAAATTTATAAAAATTACCACATTATTGATATTCATGTCAACACCGAAGTGTTGACTACTGGGCTGGTGATACCCTCGGGAACGACCCAGTGGTGTAAATAGTTATCAAAGGTACCAGGATTATAATTTAGACGCGCGTTTACCAAACTTCAAAAGAAATTCAAACCAGAAATCACAAATGATATGAAAAAATTAAAAGTTCAAACACAAATTATTTTTTTCATATTATGACATGGCACAGGTATTTCCTCACGCAGAAAATAAAGATTTAACCTAGCTAAACCTCTCACTTTTATGTCTGACATTTTTATCAAAGCTTTATCTGTGACAGTTATAGAGGGAAAACATACACCATTTTGAATCATTTTAAACGCTTAAGATAAAAAAATATATTTAATTGACCGAATAAACTGTTAATCATACTTAACAAACAATTTATAAAACAAACGATAAAGGTGCATTTAATTAAATTGATATCGAAAAATTTCGCTCTGATTTAAAAGAGAGAAATTTCTTATATACATTGTTTAAATAAAATCAAACAAGTGAACCTGGTCATTCCAGTTCGCTACTAGAAGCTGTTTCTTTAATCCGCAATAATGAATAGAGACGGGATTATAAAGACCATCCCTTTCTGTCAACACTTCTCTGTGTTGTTGTCCGTCAGGGGAAATAACTACAAGATTGTTCTTCCAAAACCCCACAACATACACATAACCATCATTATCTACAGCGACCCCTAGTGGATTATCCAGAACGCTTTCATTTTGAAAGGTCCATTGTATTCCACCTTGAAGGTTATAACATGTAACAGTGTGTGCTAGTCTGTTTGTATGATAAATGTTGTCTTTGAATGTTGCTAGGTAACCTTCAGTTGCCATCTCTTCTTGGACTATGTTACTCGAAGACTCGTCGTACAGATTTATCATTCGTATGCCTTTGTTGTAAGCGGAATAAATTAACTGATTGTCCCTCAATACTAAGCCATAATTCTGAGAAGCCAGTGAAATTGTTTTCTTGATTAGTTTCCTCTCCAGGTCTATAATGGTAAGACATTGCTTCTCTGATTCCCCGGATGTAACAACCAATGTATTAGTATCGCCTATGTTTACTATATGAAATACACCACACGGTATCTCCATCTCAAAATCTTTTGATCCCTCCATGTTGAAGACTTTTACTGTGCTTTCATCGCGAAAAGTAAATACTAATCTACCATCCAGCAGCATGCAACATCCGTAAACGCGTTGTCCTTGTATGTTTATTGTCTTGTTTATACGCAGCTGTATATCTTCAATGGATCTTGCTTGAACGGTTGGTACCATTATCTGGGCTTGTTTAGCATTCTTTCTACTCAGGACAAGATCGCAAGGTTTAGCTTCAATATATACTTCTCCAAAACTAGTTACATTTGACATGATATTCTGAATAGCACCGTTTATTTTATACTCTAGAGAATTCTGGTTCAAATCCTCACCTTGAAAAAGTGAGTGCAGGAACTTTTCTTTACTAGAGATGTCCTCTTGTATAGGCTTCATTGAAAGAAACATCTGAAGATGCGTTCCGTGTTGTTTGATGTTTCGAATGTTTCGCTGACAATCGGCAACTTCCTTTTCCTTCTGTTCCAATGATGATATCAACTGACGAATTTTCGAGTTTTCTTTATCTTTGTACGCATTCAGTTGTTTTATTAAATCTTTTTGTAATTTGTCAAGACGGTTGTTGATCTTTATTCTGGTCTTCTCGATTTCTTCTTCAATTTCCTTTCTCCTCTCTTTCAAAGTTGAAAGATTGTCCTGTTGGTGCTCACGAATTTGTTTAATGTTTTCTACTACTTCAACTAATGTTTCTTCTATCTCAAACAAGGCATTCGATGTTTTTGAATTAAGAATGACGTCATCTAAATTAACGATGTCATGGCATTCTTTATGGCTTTCTACAATACACTTGCTGCAACAAGGACACTCATGCCTCTGGCAATAAATTTGAAACTTTTGATTGTGTTTGCTACAGCTTTGACTAATCTTTAGTACATCAGCTGGTAATTGCGTGTATTCAATGATTGGTGTCACTTTATGGTTTCTGGTTCCTTTGGACAAACTGTGATGTTCCTGGCATTCTGTGCATAGTCCCTCGTCACATTCTGTACACCAGATTGTAGATGGTTTGTTGATGTGACGTTGGTCACAAACACCACAGCTTTGAGAGGATGTCGCCATTACACACAAAGCTGCAAATAAATATAAATAATGAATAATAATTATAACAGTAGGTGTTTACAACAACAACATCGTCATCATCAGCCTATAACACCATTACGTGTGCCATCACCATCAATTACCACAACAATCAAAGTTAGCGTAGCCCCATGACTACAAATAAGAGGCGAAACATATCAAAGGGACATTAAAACTCTTAAGTCATAAGTCGAAAATAAACTGACAGCGCCATGGCAACATAAGAAAAACAAAGTACACATTAATGTTTTGTCAATTTTCTCTTAATTTTTCGGAGTCTGACATATTGTGATTTTACAACACGAGAGAACTAACGGTAGATTTGAATGAATAAGAAATGCATAGATTGTACCTTCAATGTTCTATTGTTGAATCTAAAATAAATCAATATAATAACATAAAACAAAATCACATAAGGAAGTCCATACAACTATAAAAAGGGCACAGTCTGCTGGAAAGTACTTAAATGTAGCAACACAGGGTCATCCGTATTCTAACGTTCGGTAATTCTCGCGGACTATATTTTCTTATTGTCTCTTTTTATAATAAATGTCGATTGCTCGAATATAAAATGACACTAATTAATAAACATTTGACAAATTCGGTCTATTCACAAGTATTAATTAAGCCTAATCCTTTATCTCAAAATGACATTGGTCTTTTAAGTTCTATTTTACTAATTAAACTTCAAGCAGATGACGATTAAAATTGAGAAAGATTGTTACAACAGTATTGAAAAGTTATGAAATAAATCACAGAAATTTACATCATAACACATAAGTTCATTCACTATTCTCTTAACTCCGTCCGGACAATCAGAGGTACAGGAAGGGTCCGAATAAGAAGAAAGCTATATTTGTATAAAAATACAAAATTTCTTGTTCAGAAATAGATTTTATTAAAACAAATATTACTTCAATTTCTATAAAATATGAAAACACGTTATAAATTTATAAGAAAACGCGAAATAAGAGTTTTTAAAACAGTTTACGGATGCCTCACTCGCACCATCATTTTTTATGTTCAGTGGACCCTAACATTTGGGTCAAAACTCTAATTTAGAGTTCAACTTCATCAAAAACTACCTTCAAAAGTCAAGGTTTTCACTGCCTGTCGTAAAAATACATGCAATAGATGACCATATCTTAAGGGTTGTTGATAAAACAAAGACAAATACCTTGCACCAGAACGAAAGTAGAAATTATATATGTTGACAAATTTCACTTATTTATGTAATATAATAATGAAATAATGAATAATAATTATAACAGTAGGTGTTTACAACAACAACATCGTCATCATCAGCCTATAACACCATTACGTGTGCCATCACCATCAATTACCACAACAATCAAAGTTAGCGTAGCCCCATGACTACAAATAAGAGGCGAAACATATCAAAGGGACATTAAAACTCATAAGTCATAAGTCGAAAATAAACTGACAGCGCCATGGCAACATAAGAAAAACAAAGTACACATTAATGTTTTGTCAATTTTCTCTTAATTTTTCGGAGTCTGACATATTGTGATTTTACAACACGAGAGAACTAACGGTAGATTTGAATGAATAAGAAATGCATAGATTGTACCTTCAATGTTCTATTGTTGAATCTAAAATAAATCAATATAATAACATAAAACAAAATCACATAAGGAAGTCCATACAACTATAAAAAGGGCACAGTCTGCTGGAAAGTACTTAAATGTAGCAACACAGGGTCATCCGTATTCTAACGTTCGGTAATTCTCGCGGACTATATTTTCTTATTGTCTCTTTTTATAATAAATGTCGATTGCTCGAATATAAAATGACACTAATTAATAAACATTTGACAAATTCGGTCTATTCACAAGTATTAATTAAGCCTAATCCTTTATCTCAAAATGACATTGGTCTTTTAAGTTCTATTTTACTAATTAAACTTCAAGCAGATGACGATTAAAATTGAGAAAGATTGTTACAACAGTATTGAAAAGTTATGAAATAAATCACAGAAATTTACATCATAACACATAAGTTCATTCACTATTCTCTTAACTCCGTCCGGACAATCAGAGGTACAGGAAGGGTCCGAATAAGAAGAAAGCTATATTTGTATAAAAATACAAAATTTCTTGTTCAGAAATAGATTTTATTAAAACAAATATTACTTCAATTTCTATAAAATATGAAAACACGTTATAAATTTATAAGAAAACGCGAAATAAGAGTTTTTAAAACAGTTTACGGATGCCTCACTCGCACCATCATTTTTTATGTTCAGTGGACCCTAACATTTGGGTCAAAACTCTAATTTAGAGTTCAACTTCATCAAAAACTACCTTCACAAGTCAAGGTTTTCACTGCCTGTCGTAAAAATACATGCAATAGATGACCATATCTTAAGGGTTGTTGATAAAACAAAGACAAATACCTTGCACCAGAACGAAAGTA
Organism: Mytilus trossulus; assembly: GCF_036588685.1. Lineage (NCBI taxonomy): Eukaryota > Metazoa > Mollusca > Bivalvia > Mytilida > Mytilidae > Mytilus > Mytilus trossulus. Next base: position 2,898,697 of record NW_026963318.1, read on the forward strand.
GAAATTATATATGTTGACAAATTTCACTTATTTATGTAATATAATAATGAAATAATGAATAATAATTATAACAGTAGGTGTTTACAACAACAACATCGTCATCATCAGCCTATAACACCATTACGTGTGCCATCACGTACCATCAATTACCACAACAATCAAAGTTAGCGTAGCCCCATGACTACAAATAAGAGGCGAAACATATCAAAGGGACATTAAAACTCATAAGTCATAAGTCGAAAATAAACTGACAGCGCCATGGCAACATAAGAAAAACAAAGTACACATTAATGTTTTGTCAATTTTCTCTTAATTTTTCGGAGTCTGACATATTGTGATTTTACATCACGAGAGAACTAACGGTAGATTTGAATGAATAAGAAATGCATAGATTGTACCTTCAATGTTCTATTGTCGATTCTAAAATAAATTGATATAATTACATAAAACAAAATCACATAAGGGAGTCCATAAAACTATAAAAAGGGCACAGTCTGCTGGAAAGTACTTAAATGTAGCAACACAGGGTCATCCGTATTTTAACGTTCGGTAATTCTCGCTGACTATATTTTGTTATTATCTCTTTTTATAACAAATGTCGATTGCTCGAATATAAAATGACACTAATTAATAAACATTTGACAAATTCGGTCTATTCACAAGTATTAATTAAGCCTAATCCTTTATTTCAAAATGACACTGGCCTTTTAAGTTCTATTTTACTAATTAAACTTCAAGCAGATGACGATTAAAAGTGAGAAAGATTTTAACAACAGTATTGAAAAGTTATGAAATAAATCACAGAAATTTACATCATAACACATAAGTTCATTTACTATTCTCCTAACTCCGTCCGGACAATCAGAGGTACAGGAAGAGTCCGAATAAGAATAAAGCTATATTTGTATAAAAATACAAAATTTCTTGTTCAGAAATAGATTTTATTAAAACAAATATTACTTCAATTTTTATAAAATATGAAAACAAGTTATAAATTTCATGAGACCGAGGTACTTTTCTGGATTTACCATCACGCCCAAAGCCGAATATTTGAAAGCTAAGATTTGATAATAACCTTAATTGTTGAAGAGCTATATGACCAAAAAGAAACTATAAAATATATATAACCTGGCATGATAAAGGCTCCCACAGGGCATCCCCCTCAGGTCGCAAGGTCGCTTTTAAATTGGTCGAGGTGTCGTTTTTAAGGGAAATGTACAGGTCGCAGGTCGTTTTCCCAACCTAGAGGACGGAAGTCGTTTTTTTCCAAATTTTACAGGTCGCAGGTCGTTTTTAGAAGGCTCTCAGGTCGGAAGTCGACACTAAAAAGCCAAGATAGAGGTCGCAGGTAGTTTTTGACCCTGCTGGAAACTCATGATACTACTTGTAATATTGTTAAACTATCTGGGCCTCTCATAAAGGTTAATTAACGATTGAATTGAATAGCTAGACTGGCTATGCTTAAAGTTTCCTTGTAGCACATTGCATGTAATGACAGTGCCCTGCTTCAATGTAGTTTTGTCGGGTTCTTCTTATAAAGAGAGGAACCAATATAAGAATATAGCGAAAGAAGAGTTTTTTTAAAACAGTTTACGGATGCCTCACTCGCACCATCATTTTTTATGTTCAGTGGACCTTAACATTTGGGTCAAAACTCTAATTAAGAGTTCAACTTAATCAAAAACTACCTTGACAAGTCAAGGTTTTCACTGCCTGTCGTAAACATACATGCAATAGATGACCAAATCTTAAGGGTTGGTGATAAAACAAAAACAAATACCTTGCACCAGAACGAAAGTAGAAATTATATATTTTGACAAATCACTTATTTATGTTATAGCAATATTATATACATAGAGAAAATAAACAACACGCAACAATCAAAGAAGAAAAAAATGTAAATATAGGAGATATCGAATGAAATCTAAAAAAAATACCTTTTTAATTCATAATGACATATATTCATTCTCGTGTAGTTTATCACCTAGATAGATTATTATTCATGTGATCGTTTTAAACGGGTAAACAGCGGGAATTTTAAAATTCCGTGTACATGCACAGCCGGTTTACGAGTACGATAGTTAATTGATAGTGGCGTTTTAGATATAAACATAATATTTCTTCAACTTTTCTAAATTGTAGTCGCTCGTTCTTTCCTATTTCAGTATTTATTAATTTATTTCCTTTATACAAACGGCAAAATTTTGTTGAGACAGAAACGGCTTCATTTTAACAAGGATTTGTATAGTTTGGTCTAGACTATACAAATCCTTGATTTTAACAGAGACATATAATACAAGAGATTGGCAACTCTAGTAGAGTCTATATAACGGCCAATGAAATTGTATTATATGTCTCTGATTTTAACCATTCTTGCGTCAATAGTTGTATGATTTCGTGAACTAAAAATCCTTGCGAAGGCATTCTAATAACATTACGGAAGAAAACAACTTTATATATTTAAGAGGGTGTGGATGGGGTTTACAGATTGAAGAATAGGGAACAAAAAAATAATGAATAGAGAATAATGGGTTGTTATAAGAAGAGGTGATAACAGGGCTGCAAAATTAAACAATTGGATAAAGCATATATATATATATACTGATTAAAGAAACTAATAATGTCCAGAGAATAATCCCAATTTCAAAGTAGCTATCTAAATAACCGGCGTACTCTTCACCCTTAAAAATAACCTTTGATTCCGAAACCGTTTGTCGTTGAAACGGAAATCGATTTCGTTTTTATATGGTTACCACAGTTTCCGGTTTCAGTTTTGTTTTTATTTTTCAGAAACTGAACAATGTATTTTGGTACTATTGCCTGTAATCGAACATTTTAATGGTAACTGTAATACTTCAATATCACTAGAGGTTTAATTCTAATATAAGTGATAGAGCACAATGTCGCTCAAAGCAATAACAGTAGGGAAATAAGAATAAAAGGGCAAAATATATCATCTAATATGAGGCAGGCATTACCCTGTTACCTGTGAGGGGACGAAACCTGTATTAATTATTTTTTTTGTAACTTACATAGTTATTAAAAAAAAGAAACGGAAATACCGTAACATGTCCGATATTGGTTCTGTTGCACAGGCACTTGTTTCTATCCATTGAAAGACCCACGATCGTTTCTATCAGATCCATTGGACGACATATATGTGTTGATCGTGGGTCTTCCAATGGATAGAAACAAGTGCCTGTGTTCTGTTGTTAGGGATTTTACTTGTGACGCTATTTAAGTTATGAGGTCATGTTCAATGTAAACAACGAAACGCAATGCATCAGGAAATATTAATTCGTATCAAAGACAAAGAATTATTAAAAATAAAATATTGGTATTGTGTTCCTATATTTTACTAGACTATATACTCAAAGTATCACGACAACGAGACCGGATAAAGGAAGTAGATTTCTGCGTTCTGCGGTAATGCGGGATTTAAAAATAGCGACCAAAAAAAAATTTGAACGATTTTGAGTTCATTAGTAGAATGAATATTTTTTTTTTTTTATTGATTTTTCTACTGTAAACATGGTAAAAGGGGACTTCGTCCCCATATAAAAAATAGTATAAAAACCATTGCTGTAAATATGACAAGTATGGATAAGAGTAAGAAGACATAAAATATAAGAAAATAAATTAGAAAAAAAGAAAAGTCATACATTACAAGTAAAAAAAGAGGTCAGTAAACGAGGGAACCATGCACCATGTGAAGTAGTCCAAATAATTATGACGTCTTGGATGGATATTTTTTATTTTTGCTTTGACGCCTTCCTGCATGGATGTAAGGTGTTAAAAAAAAAGTATAATAGCCTTTCAAGATGTCATAATAATTTGGACTACATTTGAAGTACTGTACCTGTGCTCTGAAATTGAATGAAAAATCATAAGTTTGATAAGAGGCAGGCTTTATCTTGAAAGGGGATGAATATTCTGACATTTTTCTACTTGGTCTTAACAAATTTTTGTGAAAGGTTACTAGTCCATTTAAGATTTTCCTAGTCTGAGGCAGTCGTCCCAGAAAAAAAAATAAAGTAGCCTTGCCAGACTTCATAATTATTTGGACTAGGGCATTGGACTAGTTGATAATGGTTCAGACTGATATACACAAGACCATGAAGACAGGAATATCATGTACTCTTTGTGCTGCTGCTTCTATTAACATGATTAACATGTATTATTTAGAAGGGAAAAAAATTTAAGTATACATTTCAAGTAGATAAATTGACTGTTTCAGGCACGATTGGAACTTCAATGAATTTATTTATTAGATGAAGTATGCCATAGAAGTACACATATTGAAAAGTATCCTTTCTGATCTGAATGATATACAAGATAGAGGTTAAATTGGTTTATTTTCCAGAAATGAATAATTGTTGATAAATAGGATGGATCCACAATTAGCACAAGCATTAAAGGCAGCACCAACCAATGAATACCTTCTACAAGGAAGCATTTTAGACAGTTCGTTAGAAGTCTTACTGTGTAGACTGAAAGGTCTTTGTGATCATGCTGATTCTCCTGAAGAAAAATTTGTAGATCATGAAATGGTGTATGCCATCAGTAAGTATTCATTAAAATGACGGTAAAGTTGAATAATTACATTACATGTACATGTTATGTTTCAATATATGTTACGTTAATTGGCTAACTGCAATCTGGAGTCATTCTGAAATTAACCTTAATTTTCAAATGAAAATCAAAAATGTAACATAAAATTTATGAAGACAGGATCTTTCACAATAACATGCACATATAAATAAAGAAAGTCTTGTTTTCATGATTCTAGAATTTTCTAGCAAAAGAATTTAATTATAAATATTGAATGCTTCTTTAAATAAGTTTATAGGGTTGTTGAAGTGTTGACTGTGCACATTTTTAGAATGAAGTGCTTCTGTCATTGTCTGTGGCTCATAAAAAATGTACCTAGGTCAACACTTTTACATCCTAAGAAATTTACAAAAAAACCATTTAATTCTTAATTGAATATTAGCTAAACAACAGAACTAAATGAGGAAGTAATTTAATATCATAGTTATCTAAATGTATTTGATGCACTTGAACAATTTGCATGTTTATAACTTTATAATAACATAAAACAAAAAAATATGCTCAATTTATTTTTTTAAACATTTAAATATAATATAAAAAAGAAGATGCCATTAAATTGAAAATGAGACATCTCTCCACAAGAGACTAAATGACAAAGAAATTTACTCTAAGTAGTTGTACTGCCTTCAACAATGAGCAAAGCACATACCCCATTGTCAGCTATTTAAGGCCTCAAAATTTCAAATGTAAAACAATTCAAACAAGAAAACTGACGGCCTTATTTTAAATGAACAAAGAAAAGAATGAAAAACAGATGAAGTAAATTTTAGGATAAGACCATCTGTGTGTTTTACTAACTATTGTACACCTAATACCATTCTCCAAAATCGGTGACAAGAAATGCTGTGATTTGGATGGATAGATGTCTCATTTGCACTCATACCCCATCTTCTTAAATCTATTACTATGGATTCATTTATTTGTACCCACAAAATCCAGGAAAATTGGTATCCAACGAATAATAAACATAAGGTCTTGTTTTGCATTTAATCTTTTCTGTTTTATTTATTAATATATCAGAGAATGCCAGCATTCCTCAGCCATTACAGTATAGTGTCAGACATTCCCTGGTGCAGCCAGAAAACTGGTAAGTAAATGTCCAGTACTCATTGTGTTGAGAAATTGAATCGATGTAAATTTAATTTAGAAAGGTAATGAAAAAAATTGCAAATATTATGATTTCATTTTTAGAAGCAGTTGCTATAGATCTGCCTAAAAATATTTTACAATTTGAAAAGATTTCATAAGGTACACATATGCATGTACATGCATGAAACATGTGTAACTTCAACTATTTTCACCAATAAAAGTCACAAAAGGAAAAAAGAATAAGTAATGAAAATTTTCTTATACTTTACATGTACATGCGCAAAGGTTTTGCAGGATGGAATACATTCAGTTATTGAATCCGGTTCCTTGCTTCAAAGAAAAAGAAGAAGACATGTATACTGAAATTTTTATTCTCTTATGATTATTTTATGAAAATAGATGAATAGTTGCAGTTCTTTCAAGTTTTGACCAAATTGCATGAAATGTAATAAATCATGACAGTATTTTTTAGTTTTTTTACCTTTATAGTTTGTTTTTTTGTTGATTCAGCGTATTCAGAATTGGCATGAAATTATATATCTGTATTGTTTCTTTTAAACTTGCTCATATGCAATAAGGAAATGATTTTGAATGAAGGAATGTATCTGAATATTTCCTCCATGCATCTATAGGTCTTATTCCTTGTATAAATTTTGCTACACTTTTTTTTAACCTTTTCGCTTATATAGGCTTTCAACGTTTGTATTACGGTTGTGATTTAAACAAATTTAACCTCAAGCACCAATAAAGTAATATAAATTGTTGAGATGTGTATTAGGTGCAGTAAAGATGGTACATGTACTGTAAATGTTTACTTTAAATAGTTAAATGTGTAATCTTGTTTTTTCAGGCAACTACGATACCTTGGTCATTCTGAGATGGGAGATAAAAGTCGACACACACTAATTAGGAACTGTGTTGATGTAGCTACCTCAGATAATGTTTTACAGTTTCTTCATGAAGTTGGTTTCAGGTTTGTAATAATTCTGTTCGAATTGTTTAACATTTGTCATTTATGGCTGACCATGCGGTATAGGCTTTACTCATTGTTGAAGGTTGTACAGTGACCTATAAATGTTAATTTCTGTGTCATTTGGTCTCATTTGGAGAGTTATTATTAACATGTTAGCTCAAACAATTCTCTCACAAAATGAGCCCAGCTCATTGTTTTGTGATTTGAATTAGAAGATGTGGTATGAGTGCCAATGACACAACTCACCATCCAAGTTACAATGTATAAAAAGTTAACAATTTTTTGAGTCGGAGTGAAAGGTTGTGTCCAAAAAACTAAAAGTTACCTTTTAACTATATTATTTGATTCCAATATAATGCTTTCGTAGTAAGGTGCAGACCAAAAAAATTAACACTAATATTTTGCCTTTGTAGAAACTTTTACTCCTGACATTGTGAAATCGTGTCTACATGTAACTACCCATATTTGATTGCAACTATCCTTGTCAATGAATTAAGACTTAATTTGGAAATAAATTAAAATGATAAGGACTTTTAAAAGTGGTGTTATAGGTTTGTAGATTCACTTTTTCAAATTTCATTGTGCTATTTAAAAATACTTAGGAAAACACAGTATATAATATGGTATGTTTATCAGTCCAATCACATTTCACAGAAACTTCAGGTTGCTTCATATGTTTTATTTTGTCAATCTATGCCCGTTTATTTTGTAGATTAGACCATGAATTTGTAGTAAAAGGTTTTTATTTCCATAAAGGCAGAATGAAAGTGACAGTCTCCAAAATATTTAAGGTAGGATTTTAAAAACAGAAGTGATACAAAGACTTATTAAGGTGCAGAACACTTAAGGAGTTAACTCTAAAATTCCCTGTATTTTTAAATCACATGCATGTACTACTAGTAAAGATAAATCAAGCTTCTCAATGATCAAGATTAGATTTTTGTCAAAATGCTTTACATCAAAGGAGTTATTCCTTTAAAGTGTGTCGTTCCAAATTTCTAGAAATTTTTATATTTTTGACACCAGTTGAATATGACTACAAAACAATTAATTTAATCAAAGATTTGTATTTATGCTTGCTAGATGCTGCAACAAGGGCACACAACAGACAATTTGGAATCAATAGTGCCATCCTACTTGGTAGAACTCAGTGTACTGGCGACGGCTGGACAAGATGCTATTGCTGAAGACATGAAAAACTTTGCAGAACAACTCAAACCGTATCCTTTAAAAATTTTGTTATGAAAATTGTTTGCAAATGACCTAGGCAAGGCTTTGTCCTTTCCACATGTTCCAGTGATAAGTTTGCTTAGACCAGTTAGCATACATGTAAGCACATAAATGTTTTGTTACAGAGGATTCATTTACCTTTGTGGGTTGAGGGGAAATAGTCATTTCATTAAAAAAAAAATTCTTGAAAAGTATTCCAAATTTTATTTTGCTAAAGTCTGTATATAGAAAATCTATTATACTTACTTTAGGCTTTACCCTTGAAATCAATAAAATATTTGTACACCATGACAAATTATATTTCCACAATATTTTATCTAGCTGCATATCTAGAAGAGGAATTACTCCGAATAATTAAACAAAAATAAATTATCAATTTACACATCATGACTTATTGAAGCAAAGAATGGTTTATCTCCCTTTTTGTACAAAACTCACAATTTATAAATTTTATTATTCTTAATTTTTATCAGTCTTGTGCAGCTTGAGAAGATAGATCACAGAAGATTACAAGCCACTGGGACATAACCATCAGATTTACAACTTAAACACAACATAACTGCTTGGGCGGATATTAAAAGTCATGAAATTGAGTTTCTTGCAATTGGCTGGATATAATCGACTAATGCTGATCTAGAATCTCAAACCGACAGGTTCATTAGTCAATTTGAAGGACACAATTGTCTGGTTAGATGTATATGATCATGAACCAGCAAAAAAAGTATATGTCAAAGACAGTTTCAGAATGAATACTTTATTGCTGTACCATTGATGAATATTAAAATGTATAAAAGTACATATCTTGCTGGAAGATTTTTTGTCAATTTATACAAAGTAACATAAGTTAGTTTTCTCGATCGAATTGTTTTACATTGTCTTATCGGGGCCTTTTATAGTTGACTATGCGGTATGGGCTTTGCTCATTGTTGAAGGCCGTACGGTGACCTATAGTTGTTAATGTTTGTGTCATTTTGGTCTTTTGTGGATAGTTGTCTCATTGGCAATCATACCACATCTTCTTTTTTATAACATGTATATTTTGATTCAGATTGATGGTACCAATACATAATTTGTGTAATCAACTCCTCGAAATTTTCAACCCAGATTTCTGAAACTTCAGGGGAGGAATAAACATTTGTTGAAGTGATCCTGCTTTTGTGGAATTGTTTGAGGATTTTTTTCTGAATTTTCAAGATTTCAGAACTTATAAAAGTTGGATGTGGGAAGATTGCCAATGAGACAAATCTCCACCAGAGACCAAATAGCTTAGAAATAAGAAACTATAGGTCACCTTTGACAATGAGAAACCCTTACAACATAACAAACCATAAAAGACCCAGAAATGACAAACTGTTAAATGAATCCGAATGGAATAAGGAAAAGAATGATATATATGCATGTATATTAAAAGAAAAATAAATGTGATTAACCCCAACAAAGACATTCAATGAATTACAGGGTCCTGACTTTGAACATGCACATACAGAATGTGTAGAGGTTAAATATGTAAGCAGGCACCCAACCCTTCCCTAACCCGAGACAGTGGCGCAACAGTACAACATTAAAACAAGGTGTACAAAACAGTTAAACATTTTTCAACCAAGATCCCACAGACTTCACAGACAATTGTACATACTGTTGAAGTTATGGACCTGCCATTATGAAAATGTACAAAGAATTTTTCACAACTTTGACCCAAAGACCAAAGTGAGCAACACAGGCTCTTTAGAGCATTTAGTTATGGTCCCCATCTTACAGAGTCGAAAGGGACTTTATTTTGACTATGTCTGTTTATCAGTTAAATCAGTTTTCCACTCGTTTCTTTGTGTTGAAGATATTTAGTTTACACCATTACCCAGTTAACAATCAAGTATCAATCTTTTGTTCTTGTCCAATAAATTTTTAACATGTTGGGGACCATGCATTGCCAGGCAATAATCACAGAATCTATCTGAAACTGCCATATGGACTTCTTGACATGAAAGAAGTACCAAATAAAAAAATATGAGCTAATTCTATCAACTTTATTCATGTAAAAATTACAATATAATTCTTATTTACTTTCTTTCTCACTATAAAATACACAGAATAAACTTTTAAAGCATTAAAACACTGAACTTTGGGGGACAATATATAACAGCACTAAAAAGGTACACATAAATTCATGACTAAGGCCACACCAAATTAATTTCCTGGTTTTCAAATTCATATTCTCTAGATGTGAAAAGCACTCTTTTTTTTTTTAGAATAGCAATAAATTTTGTCAGACATGTCTGATTTGAATTTTTATTCTAAGAAATAATTGCTCATGAAAAAATACTTTAGAAATTGAGTTTGTGTATAATAGATATTAGAGTTATGGTTTAATAGATATTGGGGAAAGTTTATTACCTCCCCTTTTTTTTCAAGATCAAAATCTGAAAAACAAAAAATTAATTTCCCATGGCCTTAACAAAATGTAACTATCAATTACAACATGACTTTATGTACAAGGCATTAGTCTAGTTTAAGATTGAAAATGTCTGCTTACACGTATATAATTTGGTTTATCAAAACACCAGTTTTACACACAAAAAAATATATATCGAGTAGGTTAATTAGTATTGCATTATTCACTTTTGGTTATTTTTTATAATTGTACAAGTAAAAAGATGAATTGATGTAAATATACAGTAATACAGTAACCGAAACAAAGATGAAACCAAAGTTGTTCCAGTTTTGAGCAAGTATTATGCAAAGAACTGAGACTCACATAAAAATATCAAATTTTTCTGATGATCAATTGAACAAAACTTTGTTTACATAATATAGTGTACCCTTTGTAACATGTATGAATAGATAGACCAATGGATGCTACTGAAATCATAAAGTTACAAGTTACCAAACCCATCTGTCCTAAGGGATTTGACCTCAGCCTGTTTCAATTTAATTTACCATCAAAACTTTTACCAATTTAAAAGAACTTTTATTAAATTAAAATTCAATCAAAACATATATTTGGGGTATTGTCATTTGAAGCTTCCATGTAGAAAATAAACAGCTGTTCATTTACTGTAAGAATATGTCATACTTGTAATAATGTAAATAGAAAACCTTCTTTTAAAATGTGACTCTTCAAATATATTTAATTTAAACATATCTTATGTACTTTGGAGGCATCTAACAATATTCTAGAGAGAGAGGAGAGATATATCAAATACAATTTATATGTAACCTAAAATATTTTTATTGTTAAAAATTAATTAGTCAAGAGATTCTTTTTGTATATTGCTATTTTTTTTCTTTCTTATATATTCTGTATTTACCCCTTGATACCATTGTCAGGTGGTAGTGTAATGGGGTGTGTAAAATCCTGACTATTGAAAAACAAATAAAAGATTAAAAAAAAAACAATATTCTAGAGGGACATCAATTGGTATCAATTCTTAGTCCATGCTAACTATGGTTCAACAAGTATCTTTGATAATAAACAATGTGTTGTTAATGACATGATGCTCCTGTTAAAGGCAACATCTTTACTGTTTATTTTCTAAAGTAAAATCTGCACCTATTCCACATGTGAATAAATTGAACACAAAATGAATCTTGTAAGATCTCCCATAAATACAATAATTTAGCATGTTAAAAATTTTAAATAAAATTAAAAGCCTATTTACATGCACTGGTTATATCTAAAATCTGTACAATCTTGAAAAGCAATGGAAAAAATGCAATGAACGTCAAAATTGTTACATTTAATAAATAATTGCTCTTTAAATAAATATTTCAGATCTTTTTCTCTTTCCATAAACATTTCAGAATTTCAAGATGCAATAATTCCTCTAATGGCACAAGTTTTAACAATTATGAAGCTACCATTTTTAACCTTTAAGTAGACTTTAAAAGTAAACTGCTTATTTTAAGGCACAACTCAGAGAACATTTTGAGATCTAGGGGCAAAACTAATTAATTTATTAAGACTATAGTATATACTTTAAACTGGCAATTGTTCAACCATACTGACTTTTATAATATCTCAGTACTAAAAGATGTCTGTTCTTCAGACTTGACTTTGAGAAAATTTTAGTGTAATAAAAGTTTTAATCTTTGACACAGCCATTTTTCTTATAATTTGATAGTGAAATAAATTGGCTACTGTGTGACTATATGTATACGTTAATTACAAAGATGTTACTTTTGTTTTAATAGAAAAATTACACTAAAATTATAAGATTTGTTTGCATTTTAAACATTCATTTTATTTAGATATTGCTGTTCATTAAAACTTTATTCAAGAACCAAAACATGTACAATGTATTATGCTTAGCCAGTACCTCCATGACTGAGAACAGCGTTTTTTTCAACAATATAATTAAAATACCTAGCAATGGTTTTAACTGACAATGACTAAACTTGAAATATTAACATTTATATTGACTTAAATGGGTACTATATGCTGACCAGTTACTACAACAGTGTGATAATAGTTGCATTATATATGTTAAGACTTTTGACTTAGAGATTAACCACAGACGAACAGAGTTACTGGACTTGATTTGACTAAAAAACATCAAAAATTGCAAAATTAAATTTCTTCTAATCTGTGCAATACAGTAGTGGATGTGCTCATTTTGTACTTATAAGTACACAACACTTAAAACAATTCTGTATAACAAAATAGCCGTTTCATAATTCTTCTCAATAGCTGCTCAAAATTGAAATTTAAATGCTTTGTTTTCACGATTTCTAAAAACACCAAATATACATATATTTTTGTCTTTATAACTTTCTCTAACACATATTGACAAGAAAACATACCTGAAATTCTATAAATATATTTCATAAATATGAGGTATCAAGTTTTTACGAGGCTTTAATTTACTTTGGTATATAGCCTTTAAGAAACTAATCACATCTTGACTAGAAAAAGGCAAGCTATATTCAATTATTAGTTAATCTTTGTACAATCTTACTCAGGACAAAAATAATCATTCACTATTTTTCTGACTGAACATTCATTTATTTCCCCAACTGGAATTTGTATTATTATTTCCTTTCCCTTTTTCTGTAAAAATCTTTTTTTCATATAGTTTCCGATACTTTTCAAAGGTCAGTCAGAAAAACCGCAAACAAGTATATCTTAAAATCCTCACTACCTAACAACTGCCCACACAGATGAATTATAAAATACATGTTAAATTTAATATATTAACAATTAGCTAAATATATGTAAGCATAATTCTATTCTAAATTTAGAAATTACAGTTTCCAATTAAATAAAATATTTACATCATTTTTCTCTTATTGCAATGTAAAACATCAGTGACAAAAAACCAAGTAGAACAAAATCTTATTTTCATGAAACTTTCTTTAAATATCGACAAACATTTTCTGCCAAAACTGATTGAGAGAAGTCTGTTAATGAAATTTTGCAACTGTTTCTAAATTTGTTATTTACTATATTTTGTGACAGACACCTGGATATTTGATTTTAATTGACCTTTGAGAATACAAATTTTAAATCACCTTTGATGAAATCTAAAATTTCTTTAGAGAAAAATAAACAAATTCAACGTTCCTGCCCTGCAACTTCAACTAACAACATGTTTCTTTAAAATTTCAAATATTTCAAGTTACCCTGTGAGAAGAACAATAAACAGTTATAAAATCTATAGTAAGACAAAACACCTTTACAAATACAATGCATAATATACATATGATAAAATATACCATCATCTATAAAGCTATTAATGAGGTAGACCTATTAAGGGACATAACTCTTTCAAATCACTGCTATGTTTTAACTACCAGTTTTCATTAATAGTTTCCAAGCTTCTTAGACACCTTGAAATATTTCTGTAATTCTGCTTCATATCAATATTTACAAAATACCTATGAAACTGTCTAATACAAACACATTACTGATGTAAGAGTTAGGTCCCTTAGCTAAGGAATATCTCCTTAAACATTCATTAACATAGATCTTGTTTACTTATTTTACAACCACTCAATTAAAAACTGCTGCAGTATAACAATGTTTATAGAAAGGAACAAACAAATAAAAATAATATTCATAATTTGGTTTAAAATGGGAGACAGAAATAACACTAAATTCATACTGCAACTTAATGAAAGGTCATTCATAAATAAAGTTTTAATAATTGGAAATGAATTTCTATAGAAAACCAAATTATCATAGAATGATCAGAAGAAATTGGAGTGTACTTGATAACAAAATAATGAGATTCCTATTAAAACCCCTCATATGACAGAAAATATCTAATAAAACATCTAATGTGAAGCTCTAATTGGTTTCAGGTAATATTTCATTCAACATTTTCATTAAAAGTTATAACCAATTACTTATTCTTATAAGTCAATATCAAATTTGCAATACACAGAATATTTTGATATCTGGAAGAAAAAAACTGAATCTATCAATGTGGCAGAGAATAAAATGTCTTAAAGCATAATGAAAACGAATAATAACAAAACATGAAAACATCTATGAATCATAATGTTTGTGATTTCTCCTCTACTCAGCAAAAGTAGAATCATTTATATCACAAATAACTGTAAAGTGTGAGATTAACGCTATGTTTCATTTTTCCAATTAGATAAAAACACAAAAAATAAATTCCCACTGCATAAAATTTTATCTTTAAAGACTATTAGATCCAGCAACAATAAACCTGATGAACACATTTGGGATTGTAAATTCAGAAAATATAATGTTCATTCATTATGGCTTTTGTTGGACAATTAACACAGATGCAAGTTTAATTACTGCGATTTCAGAAAGTGCCACTTACAAATAATGCCATCAAAATTTAAAATGTGAGTTTTTATTTATGTGACATCCAGCTGGTCACAATTTGTATCAAAAATAAAAACGTTGCAAACTTTTTAAGAATTCTATTATTAAAACAAACTTTAGCAAAAAACCACACTTTACAGAACACTAGAATCAAGACATAACAAAACTAACACTTGAGTATTATATGAGTTGGGTGGTTCTTCAAATGTAATTATGGTATTGTGATTAACAATCTGTTTTCAAAAACCTTTCAAATATCTTTTTACAGATTATTTCATTTTCCTTAAGGCTCTTATAACAATTTTTCCAAATTACAAGAACAAAGTTTAAGTGTGCTTTGAAGACTTTCGACAAATCAAAATTAAATTTGAAATAGTATTGAAAAAATAAATTAAAAATATTTGACATCTAACAATTATTTGTATGTTTCAAAAATCATTTTCAAATAAATATCATTTATATGTTAATTAGAATTATGAAACTTTTAACCCTGTAAAACTCCAATCACAAGCATAGTATTAGGTTTGTAAATAACAAAATATCATGCCCAATGCATATGCCTTTCTGTTCCTCTAAACAATAATTGTATGTAATAAAAACATGAGAATTTGAACTTTAAATAAGAGATTCATTTCATGCAATCTACAAAAAAAAAAAAAAAAAAAGTATTCAACTGCATTACTATAAAGTTTATATTAATTTAAAAATACACATTAAATCATATAACAATGTCATGGTATTTTTAGACAAAATTGGTTTAGTGTAACCAATAAAATTATTGAATACATAAAAATAAAACATCTTGTTCAACTGTAAATATAAAAATAATGGCATATGAAGGTTAATTTTAAGACAACACTTTTAGAACTAAGGTTTTTAATGATTTCAGCAACCTGTAAATGAAGTTCAATCCCAATGGTCAAATTGTTCCTTGCATTGGTAAAAAAAGACTCTGGACACATGATTCAAAATAACCTTAGTTCTTAAACTACACCTTGTTTCTTGATTTACTATAACTTATCTCAACTTAAAGAGAAAGATGTGACTACAGAAAAATAAGTTGACTTTGGAAATCATATACAAAAAAATAAAACTGTATTATGTTTGTAAGTTTTAAGGTGGGGTATCTGTCTTTAGGTCTTAGTCGTCTTTTCCAATGTTTCTACAGAAGCAGCAGGCCCAAACAATACTGAATATCTGTAAAATAAACAATGATTACAGTGAGTTTCAATTAATTGCATATTAAGCTTATTTGCTTAATATTCAGAATTTTCTGAACTAGTAATTTTTAACCTGCAATTAACCTTTGAACTATATGCAAATACAAACTTGAGAAATAACATGACATGCCTGCATTTGATTTGTATTTCTAAGAGTGCTAAAAACAAGAATGTGTCCTAAGTACATGGATGCCCAATTGCACTATCAATTTCCATGTCCAATGGACCGTGAAATTGGGGTCAAAAGTCTAATTTGGCTTTAAAATTAGAAAGAACATATCATAAGCAGCAAGTGTACTAAGTTTCAAGTTGATTGGACTTCAGCTGCATCAAAAAATAACCTTGATCAAAAACTTGAACCTGAAGCAGGACGAACGAACAGACGAACGGAGGCACAGACCAGAAAACATAATGCCCCTCTACTATCGTAGGTGGGGCATAAAAAATATTATCTATTGAATTTATATTTCAGAGATAATACTCCAGAAAAATAATTGATCAGCATTGATTTTATAACTCATTCAAAATCTTGCTGACGTTAATCTTTACTATAAATTTTATAGCAGTCCTATAAGAAATGTAGAAGTGAGAGAACTTATAATAAGATTTTCCATTTAACTTATATTTCCAAGTGGTATGTATAGCTCTTTTTATTGCGTGATTAATAATCATCAAACTACATGATTATTTGACACTGATCTGTGTATTGAAATGAGTCATTGCTTTTTTAATATCAACTTCATAAAAATGTGAGATGATTGTTTCTGATACTAAAGGGCCTCGGTGGACAAGTGGTTTAAGTAGTTCTACTGCTGTAATCACTAGCCAATCAACAATGAGGTTATGAGTTTGAATCCCACCCCTGCAGGTGGACTTGACTCAAATCTTAATTGACTAGGATTGTCAGTTTCCTATCGAAGGTATGTAATTTTTCTCCAGCACTCCGGCTTCCTCCACCAATAAAAACTGACCGCCATGAAACAGCCTAAATGATGCTTAAAAGTGACATAAAATCTCCAACAATCAATCAATCAATACTTTACAGGACAGATGACGGGACACCCTAGTTATTTCTTTCACCCCCCTCCCCCTAGTGATTTCTATATCCCACCTCCCCGCAGCTTTCCTTGTGGGAAAGATAAAATTATTGGTTAATTGTAAAGAATACATTCTTACCTCAAGTACAGCAATACCAATACCAACACCTATGATAATTGTACTGTGTTTCAGGGCCCAGTCCTTCAAACTATCCTTACATCCTTTCTGTAATAAATAAAAGACATCTCATTAAGTCTTGGTCAACTTATGAAGCAAGGAAAACCTGATTCAGTTGTCTCCCAACCCTCTTGATTAGCTCATCTAGTTCTAATAACAAATGTGTTACTGCAAATTCAGAAACTATTGCGAGATTTCAGTATTGCGAATAATGTGACTGAATAGGTATCAAAATAATAAGAACTCCCATTCGGATAACTGAAACATAGATCAATCTGTGTATAGTTTGGTTTTTTTTCTCCAATATATCAATGACTAAACTTGGATTTTGTCCATTCTTGAACAATCGCAATAATAAATGCATGCAATCAATTTTGAATTTGACTGTTAGTATTGATATCCATTACCTGTTCAGAGTTTTGAAGATTTAGAAAAAAAATTAATAGACCCATTGGTGGCCTTCATCTGTTATCATCTCTTTGGTTTGGGTTGTTGTCTCTTTGACATATTCCCCATTTCCATTCATAGTTTTATCTCCAGGTTTTTCCAGTAGAAACAAATTCACTTTAAAATATACTGCAAATTCAGTAAATTTTGCAATGATAAAGGGACATAACTTGAGAACAGTACTTGTGAAAGTGACACAACCAAAATGCTAAAAATGTTTGGGGTGGTAATTAGTATTGTGTATAAGTTTCATATCATTTGGTTGAATCAAACTAAAGTAAGCAAACAGAAACTAATTCTGGAATGGTCATATCTATAGTATGTATTTGTGCACAAAAAAAGGCAAATCATAATTAAGCCCCTTTTCTCCATGTGATATGGGGCATATAAACCCATTAATTTGCCAGGTAAATATCCAAAAGCCTATTCATATAATATTATAGGGTTATTGCATGAATATTGGGAAATATTGTCCCGAGTAGTATTTTATATTGCACGAGCTTGCGAGTGCAATATATATGTTCTACGAGGGACAATATTCCCCAACATTCATGCAATAACCCTTTTATTGTATAGCAATATAATATTTAAAAGTATAAATTGGTATAAACTGACATTTTGTTGTTGAAGACGTCATGAATTTTGAAAATTTATTGCACTAATGCAATAATAGAATTTATTGCATGCTTACTTTTCGTTACTTTCTGTTGGAAATATTATATTGCTATACAATAAATTGTTGAACTGTAAATTCAGAAGTTATTGCGATTTTTTTTATTATTGTGAAAAATGCATCAGGGTTATAATTGCAGTAATTTAAACCCCCCATTTTGATTTTTTTTTATACGAATGAAACAGGATTTTTATCAATATTGCAAATTAAAATCACTTTTAACACTAAAATGACAAAATCGCAATAATAAATGCACACAATAATTTCTGAATTTACAGTATTTGTTTTCATACCGTATTAATGTCGGTATCAACACGATTGTAGCATTTAGCTGAATCGCTAGGTGTAGCCTTTGATGGGTCATCTAAAGCAGCTTCCCTGTTTGACAATTTACAACAAGTATTAGGAACAGTCTGAAACAAGAAATATTAAAAGTTATGAATGTTAAAGGTTTTACTTATGTACAAAATACAATATATTTCAGTCAACTGACTGATCAGGCTAAGGTGTTGCAGAAGTAATAACTATCATTTTATGGGTATCTGTTGAACCAGTTTGAATCAGATCAATTTTGTATAATTTTTTTTTTATATAATTGTATCAATAAACCAATTTTTAGAGACTTTTGGCCATTGACCTTCTTCAGTTCTTTATTTTCCTCTCAACTGCATGGCTGACTGTGACATAACATTTGTATTTTCTTTTCAATCATTGAAAAAATTCTATTGGAATTTTGAAAATAAGGATTTTTTTTATAGCCAACAAATATTTTTTTTAATTTTTGTGAACTATGCATCTACATTTTTAGTTCATTTAAATGTTTAGTTTAGTGTGACATCCATTATCACTGAACTAGTACCCATTTTTGTGTAGGGGCCAGTTGAAGCCTGCATCTTGGTACTGGATTTTCCAGCTGTGTTAAAGACCCATTGGTATCCTTGGACTAATTTTGATCTTTGGTTAAGTTGTTGTCTCTTTGACACATTCCCCATTTCCATTCTCAATTAAATATATACATGTACATTTTACAAACTTTTAGCTTTGAGAAATTAAGAAAGTCAAGGTCAAAGTTAATTTGCTTAGATTGTTCACATTATTTGCATACAATTTAATACAATCGTTAATGCATAAAAAATTAACTTAAACTTTTTCATGCTCATTTGGACCAATCATGATCATAAACAACCTATTATGTTAAAATACATGTGTATATTTCTTGTACTGTCAGATATGGTCCCAACTTGTACTTGTTTTTTTTAGAAGAAAAGAATAAGTTTAAAGTTTTGAAATTTGACCTTTTTTTATACCTCTATATCTTAATACTATTATTTGAGGAATATTCTTATTTATCTAGACTGCAAGATGATGCTAGCAACTGCCTTGTTTTTTGTTGTTTTCACAAAATTTTTATTTACATACCTGGCTTCCTGGGAAAGAATAAGTAATATTGTCATAATCCATAGAATTGACTGCTCCACAACACTCAAACTAAAAATAGATCAAATAAGCATATATTATACTATTTACATGTTTTGGAGTTTACTGTGTACACAGTTTTATTGAGGGGCCAACTTCGACTGTTTTCTTCTCTTAAATCAGGTTGTTATCGCCTTGATAAATTCCCAATTTCCATTCTCAATTTTATTTTGTATATCAACATGAACAACAATATACACTCCTGGTGCTGTATTGAAGACCCATTGGTGGCCTTCAGCTGTTTTCTTCTCTTTGACAAATTCCCCATTTCAATTCTTAATTTTATTTTATAAATCAACAATTCATTACAATATTCATTAGTTTTTTTTAATAAAATAAAATGAATAACTAATAACTAATAACCATCCTGATTCGAATTATAAATAGGTAGAGAGTAACTATATACCAGCAACTTATTAATTTAACCACTCGACCTTTATAAGCAGATTTATGTGATTCAGTCATAGACTATATAAGAGTACCAATGGCTAGCATACATGGCATACATCTTTTCAATTGTTATGGCTTTTATGATGATAAGTCAAGAAATGCACTAGGGGTGCATAAAATTTATATAACGTTGTTTTTTCTGATATATATTAAGGTCATTTGCTAAGATCAAACTAAAAAAATCTCATAAGGTGAATCAGGAAAAAGTTTTTATTTTTTTTATTTGTATGTATCGAAAATACAGTCATATTGACTTGGTGTCCAATTTTTAAACACAAAATGACCTCTTCTGTTCCATATAACCAGACGACTTTTCTCCATAGGGACTTTATGCATCATGGTAATGTCATGCTATATTTCTAGAATGTGATGCTATATGAATTGGTTTTCTTATAGATTAAATTAAAGAACCTTAGTGAGCACGCTCACATACCCCACGTCCCAACAATGTCATTGGAGAAATTAAATAAGTGTAAGAACAAAAAATTGTAATTGTAATTTCATGAAACTCTGTTGAGTAGTTTCAGAGGAGTTGAGATGACAAACTGTTGCAGTAGTACATTAAAGTAAATAAGTTCAAAGTGGCGTAACTCTTAGAAAAAAATTGAATCGCAATTTCCCGTTGATATGTACAACTACATAGTATGTCCTTATTATCTGAAAAGGTTTCGTGAAATTCTGTTGTGTGATTTGAGAGGAGTTGCGATGCCAAACTGTTGCAGTAGTACATTAAAGTAAATAAGTTCAAAGGGGAGTTACTCCTAGAAAAAAATTGAATAGCAATTTCACGTCGATATGCACTTCTACATAGTATGTCCTTTTTATCTGAAAAGGTTTCGTGAAATTCTGTTCTGTGGTTTGAGAGGAGTTGCAATGACAAGAAACAAGACTGACGGACGGACTGACAGAAGGACTGACAGACAGATGGGTCAAAAACATAATACCCTCTGCAACTCGTTGCGTGGGGTATAATTATGGATGTGATGCAATAGTTTTTAGAAACAAGATGGCATTACAAATTTCCTTGAGCACCAGGATTCTAAAAGATCAAGTAAAACTGTATGCTACTGCTCACTGATGATATCCCCACCAAAATATTTCGATAAACAGGAAGTTGGTGAGTGATGAATCTGAAAACAGATTACACAGTATAACTGACTTATATAAATGCTGAACCCAATTTTCAGAAATCCTTGTATTGCAGTTTCTGAGAAAAATGTGACGAAAATTTTCAACTCGGCTATCATGTGTAAAATTATACAAGTGTTGGATAAAAAGGAAGTTGTTGAGTGATGAATCTGAAAATGCATCACACAGTATAACTGACTTGTATAAACCTGTAAACCAAATTTCAGAAATCCTTGTAAAGTAGTTCCTGAGAAAAATATGACAAAAAAAATCACAGAACAATGGACTGAATGATGAACAAACAGAGGTAAACCAGTCTTCCCCCCTTTTTTTAAAGCAGGGGTACAAAATTATAACTTTGGAGAACAATGATGAACTCATATAGATCTCCGCCTGAAGTCCTCACCTCCAACTGAGCCAAGTCCCATCCTGTCCTGACAGTCTCTTCACTGTACCTCTTCTTAATATTTTCTTGTAACAGTTTAACGATATTGTCCTCGACCTGAAAAAAAGCAATATTTGTGTTACATTTATGTATTCAAAACTTGTTTCGCATTTATATTGCATAAATTGAACACATATCTTCTTAACTATTTGTACCTCTGTAGGATTTTCTGACAGTAGTAATGTACACTTTAATTCTCATCATTAATTTTTGTCATTTTGAAGGTTAATTGAAGCTAATAATCAGACATAAATAAGGAATAGGAGTTGGAGAATGAAAAATTGTCTAAAGTTTAAATGGATGTCTTTTTCAGAATTTTCTTTGTAGTTTCTCCAAAAATAAACCTTACAATACATAAACAAATATCAATCTTTACAATTTAGTGGAAATATTATGCAAATAAATATCCCAAAAAATATTTGTGCCATCATCCGCCTAAACAGAAAGAACTTCACAACAAAATTATAATAAAAAGAAAATTTAAACCTGTGAGAATTCTACTTCATATTCTGTATCATTCAAGTGACAAAACTCTGACCTACAAATGACCTCAGGAAATTACATACAGTATATGAGAACCAGATGCTCGGCAGGGCGTAGCTTTATACGACCGCAGAGGTTGAACCCTGAACGGTTGGGGCAAGTATGGACACAACATTCAAGCTGGATTCAGCTCTAAATTTGGATTGTGATTTAATAGTTGACACAGCAAAGGTTTCTGACACAGAATGAATGTGTTTTAATGAACTTAAATTTTTTGTTTTCTCTTAGAGCAATTCACTATGCTGTTGAATATTAATCCTCTCAAAAAAATGTTTGAAGAAATTTTCTTTTTATTTATGAAATTTCAAATGAGAAAAATTGAACCCAATTTTTAAATCACATCCCCCTTTCCCTTTTTCCAAAACTAATCCCAATTAAAATATTCTAATGGAGTTTGCAACAATAACTACTCATTTAAATACATCATAAAATATTAAGATGTAAAAAAACTGCTTGTTATCACTGAATGGTAAAGATTATTTAAATTTATCAGTTGGTAGTAAAAAATGAATATACATTGTATATTGTATATAACAAAGATTTAAGTTGATTCTGGACAAAGAAAGATAACTCCAATTAAAAAAAAATCTTGCAATAAGATATTTCTTACTTACTATTCTGGACAAAGAAAGATAACTTTAATTAAAAAAAAATTGGCTATTTCACAATATTGTGAAATTAGATATTTCTTGCCATTGCACAATACTGTGCAATTGAAAAGACTTGCTAATGCACAATACTTTATATAATAATTTTAGATCCTGATTTGGACCAACTTGAAAATTGGGCCCATAATCAAAAATCTAAGTACATGTTTAGATTAAGCATATCAAAGAGGCCCAAGAATTTATTTTTTTGTTAAAATCAAACTTAGTTTAATTTTGGACCCTTTAGACTTTAATGTAGGCCAATTTGAAAACGGGACCAAAAATGAAGAATCTACATACACAGTTAGATTTGGCATATCAAAGAACCCCATTTATTCAATTTTTGAAGAAATCAAATAAAGTTTAATTTTGGACCCAGATTTGGACCAACTTGAAAACTGGGCCAATAATCAAGAATCTAAGTACATTTTTAGATTCAACATATCAAAGAACCCAACCGATTCATTTTTTGTCAAAATCAAACTAAGTTTAATTTTGGACCCTTTGGACCTTAATGTAGACCAATTTGAAAACATGACCAAAAGTTAAGAATCTACATTCACAGTTAGATTCGGCATATCAAAGAACCCCAATTATTCAATTTTGATGAAATCAAACAAAGTTTAATTTTGGACCCTTTGGGCCCCTTTTCCTAAACTGTTGAAACCAAAACTCCCAAAATCAATCCCAACCTTTCTTTTGTGGTCATAAACCTTGTGTCAAAATTTCATAGATTTCTATTAACTTAAACTAAAGTAATAGTGCGAAAACCAAGAAAATGCTTATTTGGGCCCTTTTTGGCCCCTAATTCCTTAACTGTTGGGACCTAAACTCCCAAAATCAATACCAACCTTCCTTTTGTAGTCATAAACATTGTGTTTAAATTTCATTGATTTCTATTTACCTAACCTAAAGTTATTGTGCAAAAACCAAGAATAATGCTTATTTGGGCCCTTTTTTTGGCCCCTAATTCCTAAACTGTTGAAACCAAAACTCCCAAAATCAATCCCAACCTTTCTTTTGTGGTCATAAACCTTGTGTCAAAATTTCATAGATTTCTATTAACTTAAACTAAAGTTATAGTGCGAAAACCAAGAAAATGCTTATTTGGGCCCTTTTTGGCCCCTAATTCCTAAAATGTTGGGACCAAAACTCCCAAAATCAATACCAACCTTCCTTTTATGGTCATAAACCTGGTGTTAAAATTTCATAGATTTCTATTCACTTTTACTTAAGTAAGAGTGCGAAAACTAAAAGTATTCGGACGAATGTCAACGACGACGCAGACTACGACGCCAACGTGATAGCAATATACGACGAATTTTTTTTCAAAATTTGCGGTCGTATAAAAAATCTGTTACATAAGATTTAAGTGAATGACAATAACAAACAGATCATTTCTACCTTGCCCCAAACATAATTTTACAATACTTGTAACTATCTGCACTACTAATAATTTAAAAATTTTGCGCTGACATTTAAAATTCATTAGTTAAATGAAATTGAAAACAAAATTTCTAAAACACAACAGGCATCAATCAATAGATAACAGTATAATAAGAAATTTTCACAGCTCAACAACTTTTCCAATATACCGATAAATTATTCACTCTGCACTATTGAAAATGACAGCGAGCCAATCAATGTTACATATTTTTTCTTTCCATTCTATGAAAACTGCAACATTGAATAGATAATCCAATCAGAATATTAACTCCACTGCATGTCAGAGGCTCTAAATGGGGTTTACTGCATAGTGAATGAATTGGAGTAAAAAATAATGAATTGTGAAAAAATGGTCCACCAAAAAAAACCCCAAAAATACAGACATTAGGGTGTTGAAATTTAAAGAATAACAAATAATGAACAAAAGTTTAAAAAATAAAGTTAAGAAACCTGGCAAAGAAAGGAAAAACTAAAGAAATGAAGCTCCTCCCATCCAGATTCCAGACCCTCATCATCCAATATCATGTAACCTTTAAATAAATAATATATTTTTTTTGTTTTGTTGACAATAGATTAATCAGAATTGTTTACTAGGCTTGTGACAGAAATGTATATTTCATATCTGTTAGAAGTTTATTGATTATTGATTACTCACTGGGTTTTATAATTATCGAGTTGAAAATAATCCAGCTACTTAAAATAGATGAATATCGTGTCAACATTGATCAATTGAGTCCATGTTTTGATTTTGTTTATATTACTTGGCTTAGTTTGTTTATATTATGCAATTCAGTTTCTGCTTCAGAGAAAGGGTTTTGTAAGGTTAAATACTGCTGGAGATTAGAGGCTAACAGGAGAAGGAAACCAGGAAGAGGGCAAAGGCAGTGTTTTTTTTTTTTATTAAAACCCTTGCTACATGTACTAACAATAATATAATCTTTTCATTAACTTGTAATTCTTACAAAATATAAAGGCTTTTTATTAAGACCCTTACTACCCATAATTTAAACTTTTCATTAGACCATCAGCTTACAATTCTTACAAAATCTTGAGGCTTTTTAGTTAAACCCTTACTACCCATAATTTAAACTTTTCAATTTACATAATATTCTTACAAAATGTTAAGGTTTTTTATTGAGACCCTTAATACCTATAATATAACGTTTTCATTTAACTTGTAATTCTTACAAAATGTAAAGGCTTTTTATTGAGACAACCTAATACCCATAATATAACGTTTTCATTTAACTTTTAATTCTTACAAAATGTAAAGGCTTTTTATTGAGACCCTTAATACCAATAATATAACGTTTTCATTTAACTCTTAATTCTTACAAAATGTAAAGGCTTTTTATTGAGACCCTAAATACCCATAATATTCACTTTTCATTTAACTTGTACTTCTTACAAAATGTTGAGACATTTCATTGAGACCCTTGCTACGCATAATATACACTTTTCATTAACTCTTAATTCTTACAAAATGTAAAGCCAAAGGCTTTTTATTGAGACCCTTAATACCCATATACACTTTTCATTCAACTGGTAGTTTTTACAAAATTTAAATGCTTTTTATTAAAACCCTTGCTACCCATAATATACACTTTTCATTTAACTTGTAATTCTTACAAAATGTTAAGGCTTTTTATTAAGACCCTAAATGTTGGAGATACCTACATTGTATACTATTCTGTAGAAACTAGCAGACGAAGCAATGATAACATGTTCTTACAATCTGTACAGCTGATTACGATTACCCCATGCCTGTCTACCACTTTACCTACCTCCTTACAATCTGTACAGCTGATTACGATTACCCCATGCCTGTTACATATGTCTATAACTATACCTACCTCCATTCTATACAGGATCAGAAGAACTGCTGCACCAATCTCAGCGAAAATAACCAGTAATACGAAGAAGATGTACTGAAAAAAAAACACACAGATAATAAAATAAGATCTATGAAGAAAAAAAAATTGAAACTTGACAAAATCAACTTAGTGACAATAATTTTCCTTTTTTCATAACGGCCTAGGTGAGGTTATAGCAATCTTGCCTGAGTGTGAGATTTTTTTTTTAACCTCAACAAGGTCAATTAATTAAAAAAATAAATAATTGGTAATTGATGATTCTCAAAACATGCAGCACTTGGACTAAATGACTAAAGTAAAGACTACCAGGTAATAGATTTGAAGTAAGAATAATGCCCTTTTTATTTAGCAAAAAGAAATTAGAATAAAAAGAGTTACGAACAGAATATGTACACCAAATACATCAAAAGAATATCATTCTAAAAAACTTACAAATCCAAGGAGACATTTACTGGCTCTGATAGCTCCACACATACCAGCAAACCCAACAATGAAAACAAATGCTCCGAAAGCAATGAACAGGTAGGCAGCAAATTTGAAGTAGTCATCTCCGCTATCAATCTGGACAATCTCTATCCTGCTACTGATGTCTTTGTCAACAAGGAACCAGATTCCAACTCCTAATATGGCACCTCCACATATCTGAAAAGAGAAAGGAGAATGGCTATTATTTTCTACATTGGCTAAGGTAATGGGGAAGAGTTGAGATCTCAAAAACATGTATAATCCCACCACATTGTTGTCCCTGTCCTGACTTAGGAGCCTCTGGAATTTGTTTTTCTTGTATGATTTTTGATTTTAGTTCATTTATATATTAAGGAGTTAAGTATGACATCCATTATCACTGAACATGTACACATTTTTGTTTAGGGGCCAGCTGAAGCCAACTTCCAGGTGCAAGATTTTTTCACTATGTTGAAGACATATTGGTGGCCTTTGGCAGTTTTCTCCTTTTTGGTCCTGTTGTTGTCTCTTTGACCCATTCCTCATTTCCATTCTCAACCTTATATTCACTCAAGTGTGGATATAAGTGGCTTTTAGGTTTATATGGTCTAGGTGGTTAGTTGATATTCAGCTATGGTGGAAAATTGTGTCATTTACAGCTAATTTCCTAATGCATGTAGATCAAGACTTTAGTTAGCTTGCTTGCTTTATTTTTATATTGTACAATCATAAGGATAACACCCAATTAAATTCAAATATTATATATACATGTTAAACTATGTCTATATATATTGTTTAAAGATGTCAATCTTATTTTCAAAGCTTGCATAAACAATTATACAAACAAAGCAAGCAAGCCAACCAAAGTTTTACTTTACATGCATTAGAAAATTAGCTGTAAATGAAATGGGAGATCATTCTTCATTGCATGAATACAATACCTATTTTTAAATGACTTAGAATATCGTAAAAAGAAATATGTTAAAAAATACAAATGAATGTTTTAAAATTTTACTTTCTTGGTTCATATGCCATTTATCAAAGTTGGTGCTCAGTTCGCATGGTTGGTAAATATATTTGTTTTCAATTAAAAATTTCCTAACACTCATAATAAATAGATTTAGTTTTAAATTTTTAATTCCTCTAGGGAGTGGATGGTTAGAACTTTTGGTTATTTATTTAGTTTATAAATTGTTGGAGAATGCAAGACAATACATGATCATGATGTACAATTAAAGCTATACATATGCAAATATAGAAATAGCAAATTAAAACTCCCATTCTTTACTAACATTTTTTGTAATGCCAATAAAAAATACAGATCTAACAGCAAATGATCATTTAGTATATGGAATATAAGAAGGGGGGGACACTGAATGAATATAATATGTATACATGTATAGTATAAAATAATTACCCAGAAAATAAAGTTGAAGAAAATCAACAAAGCTCTTGCAATTGATGCACAACAATCCATCTTTATCCTTTAATCTTCAAATCTGAAATAAAATAAACAAATTTCTTATCAGCAAAAAATGTACATGTATGAGTCAAGTGTACAAATAGACGCCAAAATATTCAAACTTACTCAACTTCCTTATTCTTTGAACCAATGTGGTTATTTTTTAATTTTTTTATCTAGCTTCCTTTTCTTCATTTAAGTTATAAATATCTTTACAAAGTATATAAAAAAAAATTGAGAGGGGAAAAAAACATACTAACATGATTAAGATGTTTAAAATACAAGGTGTATAAAATTACCCTTGAAAATTTGAAAAAAATCGCTATTTGTTTAGATCAAGAGTTCAATATACCTGAGTACTACAATTAATGAATTTTTTAAACTCTAACGTCATTAACTTGACCTTTGTGAAACTATATCCAGATTATGATGTTACAATTGTATTTTTAAAATGTGAGGATTAAATCTCCATGAATAGAACTGCTTGAATTATGAATGTCTATCATGTCTATTGTATGGTGTATAGTTCACTGAAAAGTAATTGGTAGTGAGAAGGCAATTATTTGACTTAAAACATCCCAAAATTTTGTTCTTTTAGTTTCTTTTTTATCATATCATCTTATCAAAAGATAACTATGACAATTGATCCATTTTTATACAGCTGTAAACTTTTGAGATCACACATGTTTATGATGGTAATTGATAATGGTCAGTTATTAATGACTGTCTACAGATGTATACTTAAATAAATACATATTTTTAAAAACTCAGCCTTGCATCTGAAAGCAGGACAAGAATTCATAGCAGCCGAAAAGTGTAACATTTTGCATCAAGGGGCCTGCCGCAATACAACAGATTACAATAACACAGCATTAATTAGCACTACAGACATTTTCTGCCGAAATCTAGGGGTCAAGCTAGCCCAGATCTAATATTAAGAAGCCTGGAATAATGTGCCATTTACATTTTTCCCCTGCAAATTATGGAAATTAATCTAAAATTTGTACCACAAGTTGCTTTTAAAATATTTTCATTGTTAATGTGCATGTGGAACTCTTTGTTTTTATATAGTTTAGCAACAACAAAAAATTCCATGAAATTAATAAGGCAATAATCATTGCTTTCCCTGCTAAGAGTTTAATGTAACATTCTCCTAAACAAATTTAATCACATGGACAAATATTAAGAGGTAGCAACTTAGTATTAGAACAAAATGAAAAGATTAACGATTTGACATAAATATATATGGGTTAAACATGTTCATGAAACCTGGTCATGAATAAAATATAAAAGATTAAATGTTCTGTCAGGAAATAAACAAAAAACATGTGAATTTAGAAGAAAATAAAGTAGTTATTAGAAAAAAAACATAAAAATTAATTAGAAAAATAAGTCCTTATTGGATAAAAAAAAAAAAGTAAGCAGGTAGTTGAATCATCAATAAATTCATTTACAGTTTACAAAATTAACAAAAAAAAAGTCACTTACAAAATTTCAAGAAGAATTTGGATTTAATGTAAAATCACTACATGTGGTCCGAGACCACAATTGTCGTCCCTTGATTTGTCGTCCCTTGATTTTCGTTGTTCACGAATATAGTCCCTATTGTTAACAGTGGGTTACTTGCCATTAATTATTATACCCTTTCCAAATTTATTTCTCCATGTTTAATGCCTCAAATTGTAAGTAGGGGGTTGAAATTACACTGTAAAAAAATTTGGGTCCAGAATTTTAAAGGAAAGTAGTAATTTGGTCCAGGTGAAAAAGGTTGAAAAATAGCACTTCGGAAGCTGTCAAAAGATTTCAAGACGCCCTAAAGATAAATTTGTCCGTATTTTGAGTTAGAGACGATGAAGTTTTCTATAATTTTGATATAATTTGTCCCAAAAGTAGTACAACACACTGTGAAAATTTCATTGAGAAAGCGCAGGTGGGATTTTTTAATTTTCATTTATGTTCTAAAAGAAATGCACTACGAATTAATTGTGTTCTCGGACCATGTACAATCATTTACGGAAGTTATAGACAATGATATTGATACCAAATGTAAACTTTTGTGTGTGGGTGTATTCACAACGTATAAAAATAAACTATTTCTTTTGTGTATTGAACAATCAACATTCTTTGGCTATTTAAAGGTCCACTGTATTTATATATTTATGTCCACCTACATCATGATGCAATAGCTGTGACTTAGTGCTAATTACACTACATTTAAAGAATGGACATTTGACACACCCAACTCCCATTTTATGTCAGACATATAATACATAAGAATGTCACTAGGTTTAGGTCTATTCACTGTAGGAACCCAACATTAAATTGTATAAATAGGTCTAGTCTTTTTAAAAAACTTTATTAGATCTAAATTTACATGTTTAACATGTTTAATGAAGGGATTTGCGTGTTTCTAAAAATATAAACTTCCCATCAAATATCAGATAATTTCAAAGTACTATATTTCAATATCTAAATTTAGATTCAATACAATGTTTGTATATCATATTATACATAGATATTCATTGTACCAATTTCATGAATCATGGCTCACAAATTAATAATTGACATCACTCATCATTAATCATCAATAATATATAATGATGATCTTTAAATGATAACATTATTAATAATTAATTTCCAATTGTCATGATTATATAATCAATCATTTTTTTCAAAGCTTATCCATTTTACAGAGGCAGATTTAGAGGGTTCACCATTTGAAGGAAAATTTGGATGATTATATATGGAATAACGGAATCATTACTGGAGTGGGCCCCCTCTTTAAGCCAGTCAATGCTTCCTCTTGTGAAAATTTCTGGATCTGCCATTGTTTAGTAACTGAATATATATGAACAAACTAGACCAAAGATGAACAAATGAAAAATAACCATAGCCGTAGATGAAAAAGAGAAGTTGCAGATTTTAACATTCCAATAGGAATATTGAACCAATAATCATTATACTCTACCATTTTTTCCCAATATAAACGATTATTCCAGTTTTAAGCTTTATAAAGTGAAATATATTCAGTATTGAATTTTTCGCCAGTTAATGAATTGTAGGAGAACACATTATCAAAAGAGCTACCATGAAGTGAACATCAGTTTCAACCAATTACAATTTTATGTCCTCCGTTTCCAATATTGAAACGTATTCATCACCAATAAAACAAAAAGGTCATGGTAAAATCAAATCTGACAATTAAATGTCTATTTTTTATGTGCCATAACATTTCTATATTTAGCTTCATCTTGGTCATTATAAAACCGATGAATGCATAATTGAACAGCATAGCTATATAGAGACTATTCAAATCATGAAATCATGGAAATGGCAATGTACAATACTTGAGGTGCATAAAAGGAATCTATATTTAGATTTAACAAAGGATTCATGAAAAGTAATAGAACGAATAGGTACATATATGTTTGTTGAAGGAAAAAGTGTGAAAAGGTAGTTTCAATACACTATACATTATTCATGGTATTCTATTATATAGTCAATTATACACAACACAATTATTTGTTCTACACAAAAAGCATCATCCCATGGCCACTCATCTTCAATATAAAAGGAATGGACTAGATTGTAAATAACAATAATACACGTACATGGCTACCAAAGATGAAGCCCGTCTAAAATAAGTTTTTTTTTTTTTATAGAATATTTTTTTTATGCATGCGCTTTTGTTGATTTCAACATTATCAAACTCTATAAAATATTTGGTGTTGCTACTGATTCAGAAAAAAAAATTGTCACATCATATCAGAAAAAATTAACACACAATAAATATGCAATTTCTTTCTGACATGCCTTACCTCCCCTTATATTTTTTCCCAATGTGGTGCACCTTTGCTAATTTGCGTCCAATTAGATAAATGATTGCATATAATTACCTTTCAGTCTTTAATCAGCAAAGTACTTTTCTTCTCTCCAAATCTGTATTTGGTTTGTTTACAAAGGTCTGAAAAACATAAATCATGAGAATTCGTCAATATTGATGAACTAGCATCACTGATCAGTATAATCTCAGTCAATGAAAACCAATTCCCTTCTCTCTACCACAGATCTTGATAAATAGCAGACCATGATGGAAAACCATACTTAAGTCAGAACTAGTCATGATAGTCTGGTCTCTGGATTTTAGGGTTACAGCAGAAATGGGTTTTATGCTGTTGTTAATCAACACAAATAGATCAGATGTTATTATTTTATAATCAAGGCATGTCGTTAAAATTGTCAAAATCAATTAATTTCTTTTACAGAACGACACACTTTAAAAGTCGTAAATGAGTGATAACCATGATAACTATTTTAAAGTTTATCTAAAATACATGAATTTGCGTGTGTATGAAGTCTTTTCCACTGTCATTACTGTATGGAATTTAAATATTGTTTCAGCTTTATAATATATATTCATATATGCAGGATGAATTAAATTTTAAGACAATGAAAATATTTGTCAATTTCAACAGCATGTACAGGGTACCATGATGATTATTTGCTCTTTGGAAATAAAAATAACTTCAATCATTGTTAACCATTACAGCAGATTTCAGTGAGTATTTAGCTAAAGGTAATATCTTTGGTTAGCTTGCTTGTTAGCTGAACCGTAAAGTCATTGTTAGGTTAGGTAAACTACCCTCCTTAAATAGTAGACTAGCCCAACAGATAACCAATCTATCTCTCTGTAGGACTAAGCTACTTTAAAAGGAGGGTAGTATACCTTACCTAACAATGACTTCACGGTTCAGCAAACAAGCAAGCTAACCAAAGATATTACAATTAGCTACATACTCACTGAAATCTGCTGTAATGTATTTAGGTACAATTCCAAAGACATACATGATGACATATATTCCATCCTGTTATATTTCAAAATAAAAGACTTATACCTGTAGCTACAGGTCCATACAACATATATTATTCCCCTGCAACATATTATTTGTACTTTCAAATTGAAAGCAAAAGGGCTACTACATTTACTTTGATTAAGAACTACAACTCCATAAAATAATTAATAGATGAACACAGCTTACCTTTAACAAATTCGTAGGTAGTAAGTCAAAATATATGTTTATTTGTAAGATAGTATTATTATAATGACTCATCTGAGGCGTATAGAATTTATTCGTAGTCAATATTAATGTTAATTCTTTTTTTTTGGGACCAATAATCACATAACATGTATAACATGTATAAAATCCCCACCTATCTACAAGATATACACAAACAAAAATTGAAGATCAGTGTAAATACTACACTAACTATCATGACTATAAGGTTATAGTATACATGCATAGAAATTTATTAGTTATTGAAAACCAACCTATTTTTATTTTCAGGGATTTTTGTTTTCATTCGTGTTTACTTGTGAATATGTGTACCTTCAATTGAAGCATATGCATGCCAGGGCTTTGCTCAATATTGAAGGATCTATATTGGTTAATTTCTGTGTTGTTTGGTCTCTAGTGGAGAGTTTTCTTATTGACAATTATCCATACATATTTTACAGTCACAATCAAGTTCTTTCATTGGTCAACTAGATGAAGATAATAAGTGACTTTGAACTATATACATGTATATAAACAGGGTTCTCACTAAGGCGAGTCCATGAGTCCTGGACTCATCAAAATCTGTCTGGACTCACCATTTTCAATACCGATGAGTCCATAGATGCATTAAGATTAAAATATTTTGTATAAACTGAACACAGTTAAACACAAATACCATCATTTTATAGCAACAGTTTAAAAGTAATCTGAATTTAATGTCATTTCATTGCTCTGTTAGGCCATGGAAACTAACATATTACATTATATTGCAATAAAAAATCTTCTTCTTGCTGTTGGACTCACCATTGCCAAAAATGACGAGTCCCTGGACTCGCCTTAAAATATCCTTAGCCAGAACCCTGTATAAATATAGCTATCTAGCTATAGTCAATACCTGATGATGTACAACTGAGAGAAGACAGATCAAACCAATTGTCTGTACTCCATCTATTCCATACCTCCTTACGTACACAAACACTCTAAAGAATCACATTGATGGAAAAACCAATATGAATAATACCAAAATTTATGTCATCATCATATATATCTGGAACTGATCTAAATGATAAAATGTATTTCATTGCTTCTGAACTAACACAAAACCAAAGGCTACAATTATATCACAGCTGGAAATAAAATTATCTGGAAATCGTTCTTTTTTTCCAACTTAAATAAATAAATTGATTGACTATTGGTTGTTTATATTTAATCTCCAGTGGTAAATGCATGTACATAATGTACACTACTGTTATCAACTTCCAAAGTAGCTGATACAAGATATACTCCAAATGTTCTAAAACCAGAACCCATTATATTTACGATTAGCTTCAAGAACATGTAATTAGCTTCAAGTACAAACATTAGCATGTATAGTACCTCAGTATCATTTAAATCTGCAGAAACTGTTGACTGTTTTCAATGTTTTCACAGCCTGTTTCTCTATGGAATCTATTATCCATATCTCTCTAAACAATTAACAATCTTTTCTGACAGTGTTTCCAGATCAAGGATTTGTTATTTGTTAAACCATTGTTTACAGAATGAATCATCCCTGTTACATTGTCTATAACACAAGGGAATCATGTTGTCAGATCATCATTTTATTGTAATGGATTAATATCTTTTATCTTCAATTCTTGTTTATGCAATGTACTATTACTACTATAAACATGATAAATGTACAAATGTATGTATCTTAAAAATTGAATGTCAAACATTGATATCATGGACAATAAAAAGGGAGAGATTGGAAGGGAGGAACCTGACTTACAGGTTGTTTCCACCAATGTTCCAATTCAGCATTGATCTTAAAAAAAGAAGAAGGGTCCACCACTGGGGTACAAGTATCTCAATTCTAACTATACAACTCAACCATCTTACATGTCTTGTATCATGCATGTACATGTATATATCATGATGTAAATTTCAATTTCTTACAAAGTTAAGTATTTCTCATAGAAGTTACATTTCATGGATACTTTTAAATACATGTAGAAAATGAATTGTACATGTTTGAAATGTGTGTTTATACATGTATCTGTGCACATAAATTTAAAGACATCATTCTTAGGATTCAGAGGTCAATATCTATCACTGTAGTCATGGCATGCATGGTAGTATCTCAGTTTATACTTAAAATGCACATTCTTTTACAGGCATGACAGGTTTAATATGCATTGGCAACTATCATTGACTATATAACCCACATCTCCTTATGAACTTCAGTAAACGTACAATGTAAATTGTAATATAATATTCTTTTGAAGCAAGTTATAATCAAATTTGTATTGAAACTCTTACCGTTACTCTCTTCAAATTCCCAGAACTGACAAAACCGGAAGAATTTTACTCTTTAGTTACATGTACATGTACAAAAAAGAACGCAATAAAAACAAACTACATGTACATGTAGAATTTAAGCTTTGACAGATATAGTGTTAATTTAATCAAAATCCTTGTCATGCACATGAACAGAGATATTTGAATGACATATTATGCATGTTATTTAATTTTAAATCTCTCATCCTCGTTATTTATTATAAATTTATACCTACAAGTAATTTATTTCAATTATAGTTTCCACAGATATATTACCCACTGGGCTAGCACCAAAAAAAATCATCTCGAAAAAAATAAATTAGAATTTTCTGCCCTTGAGCAAACTTACTTTTTCAACCTAGTTAATTGTGGACACTCTATACAAATGTTCACTACCTGTGTTTATAATGGAAAGTTACTTAGTATACCGGTCTACATTATAACAACATTTAGCTGTCATATGAGAAATATATTATCACAGTGTGAAACTGGCAACACCTGGATTTTAAATTCATCTGACAAATCTTTTAAAATGTCATCTACAAATGTACATGTTTATGATCTACTATCATGACTATACAAATACATGTAAATAAGTTTGAAAAAATTTACCTTAATTATTTTACAATATAAATACTGTTACAACTATACATGTATATTGTATATCATATTTATTGATCATGTTCATATTATAGTTTGAACTAATTTTTTTATATTTATTTATGATTAAAATAAAAGTGCAGATTAAAGTCAAGTTTTTTTCTGTAAAACAAAATGTGCATTGATACATAATTAATGAAGCAATTTTTCATGTATACACCTGTGATATCGCGAGTCCATGACTGAATTGAAGTATTTAACTATGTGTATGCCTTAATTCATTATTGGTATTGTCATCTGATAAAGTAATGCCGATTATGAGATGTAACCTTGATCCTATCAATTAGGCCACACCAATTTAATTTCTTGTTCTACGGATTTTTGGACTCCAAAAATTGGGGCGAGCGAGCGATTTGAAAATTTTAATAAAAAAAATATTTAATTTGCAAATTTTTGAGGCGAAGCTTAAAAAGTAAAGGCGAGCGATTATAATTTTTTTTTGTAAACATAAAATAGTAGGTTTTGACTATATTAAAACTTGATTTATCACTTGTATCTTGACATTTCTTTAATTTATGAAGTATTTTTTCCCTGTTCAACAAGAAATAATTGAATAATTAAATCTGGTCTATGTATGTGTGACTGACAATGAGACAATTCTCCATCCAAGTCATAATCAGGTTCAGAACAACCCCTTAATGTTATGAATGTCCCTTTTATGAGGGTTCAAAATATAAAAGTTATAATATATTTTTGAGTAAAAAAAAAAAAGTACAAAAGGGCTTATATTTTCCCAAAGAACTATAATATTTGGTATTAAATGGTCAAAATATGTCCAAGAATTTTGTAATATTCCTGGACTTTAACCATGTTAACACATTTACTTTAACAGTTTAATATTATTCAAAATAAGTGGACCCATCCCTCTTTTAGAAAAGTTGTTTAAAATATAATGTATTTCTCCTCTCTTTGAGTAAAAAATTCTAAGTTGTCAAAGGTTTTGTATAGTAGTAGACCGAATAATCTGTCTCTAGTGTGGGTTCATTTGTCATTCCATATTTTCTTTTCATCATTTGGCTATTTTATATTTTTTTTTTTTTTTTTTTTTGTCCACGTGTGGACACAAAAAAAAAAAAAAAAAATATAAAATAGCCAAATGATGAAAAGAAAATATGGAATGACAAATGAACCCACACTAGAGACAGATTATTCGGTCTAGTATAGTAGCACTGTGCAAATCCTTAGTATTTCTATTTTCATTTCTATTTTCATTTCTACAACAGACTGAACAGTAAACATGGTAAAATGACCGCTTCAAGGCCCTTGTCTGAGGGAGGGTTGGTCCCAACCTGATAATAACAAACATAGGTCAAAGTACGGCATTTTACACAGTGCTTTGATCAAGACCAACCAGCAAGCTATATTAGACCACAACTTAATAGGCCTACTGTACACAATTCGAACAGGAAAACCAACGATCTAAATTATATTTCCAAACGGGAAAATACCAATGAACCACATCAACAAACGATAACTGCTGAACGACAGGTCTCTGAATCAACCAGGACAGGTGCACAAACCTGCAGTGGGTATGACCGTCAGCATACATTATAATTGCAGTTGAAGGCAAATCCTTCAGAAGTTCTTTGACCTTTATTTTAACAACGAACATTTTTTTTTATAGGGGATATAAGTTAGGGGGAAAGAAACCAACGTTTTGTTCTGTACTGGTATTTCTATT
Source organism: Mytilus trossulus (assembly GCF_036588685.1). NCBI lineage: Eukaryota > Metazoa > Mollusca > Bivalvia > Mytilida > Mytilidae > Mytilus > Mytilus trossulus. The sequence goes on from NW_026963318.1 coordinate 2,936,580, forward strand.
TATATCGGAGCACTCACGCTTGGAATAAATTGGTTTCATGCCGAAACAAATATTCTCGCAGATATTTACAGTGTTGTGGGGTGCTGATAGGTTTAAAATCGTTATATACAGGCTAGACTGTGATTTTAAAAAACAAATGTTGAGATTTTCATATAATATTTACAAAAAAACGGTGCGGGAAATGGACATGATTTCATTTCCGGATGCGGGAAGCGGGAATATAATAAAAATAAAAAAAATCTGTTTTGAAAAAAATAGGTGCGGGCGGGTCCGTCGAACAAGGAATCAAATTGGTGTGGCCTTATTGGTGATATTAATAATTTGGAAAACAAGAGCCTGGAATGGAGTATTATTTACTCAACAGTATACCATGATACAGCAAAATTCTAAATACACCGTTTGGTGGTGCGCCTATACTTGTAGCTATTAGATGCAGAACGTACAGATAAGGTTATAGGTAACAGGTGAATATACTATTGGTATCGGTGTTGGATTCGATCCGGAACTTCTTAATTATTGACAATATTAATAGCATGGAAAACAAATGGGCCTGGAGTGGTGCAATTTTTAATCAACACCATTGTACTATATTAGTTATATATAAAGTTGAATTCTTTGATTCATCGCTTTTACGTGATGATGGCTGACAAATTGGATGTTATATACGGGTGGAATCAGAAAAAATGAAGATTTTAACATATTGGGGCATATTGTTTCCCCCATTATATTTAGGAAAGTAAATTAAATGTCAAACCAACAAGTTCAATACCAGCTAACTTGCAGCCAAATTTCATTTAGATATCTTGTACCAGCCAAAAGTTTTATTAAAAAAACATGTCAAATTTGTCAGGAGTGTGACGCTTTTTGTGTGACAGGATTTGTTTTTAATAATTTACATGTTGAGTAAAAATTATTATGATGAATGCATGTACATGAAGATGGTTTATAATCATTCTTCAATACTAGGTTTTGTAGATTATAGATTGGTGTTATCATTGCACAAATATTATGTAAATAAATATACATTGTGAAAAGGTATGTACCAAAAATTAATATTGGCAAAATTTGATAATTTCTAAATTAAAGTGTTATGGTTGTATTTTAAAGGAGTATTTGTGTGTAAAACTGGTAAGTATTTATTGTATACATGTATAAGCTATCCATAAAAGGCTATACAGACATCCTGAGGTGCATAATTCACATATTGGATTAACTTCTATACAAGCACCCAAAAATGTCAGGAGTGTGACAACTGTCTTTAAACATGTACCAAATTTATATAATGCTTTTCATCTTACATTGTTATTTATTTTTCAGAAGCACCTGTTCCATAGAGAAGAAAAACATTTATTGCAGCTGTGATAATCTATATGTTGAATCTACACACTTGATTTTTAGATGTCAGGAGTGTGACACTTTTTTTATACATTCAATGACATTGTTTAAATTTTAATTATATATTCAAAAAAATGATCCATTGTTACTTGGTGTCAAAATTTTGATAGAAGAAGGTTAGTAAATACAAAATTTAAACAATATATGTCATTGAATGTATAAAAAAAGTGTCACACTCCTGACATCTAAAAATCAAGTGTGTAGATTCAACATATAGATTATCACAGCTGCAATAAATGTTTTTCTTCTCTATGGAACAGGTGCTTCTGAAAAATAAATAACAATGTAGATGAAAAGCATTATATAAATTTGGTACATGTTTAAAGACAGTTGTCACTCCTGACAATTTTTGGGTGCTTGTATAGAAGTTAATCCAATATGTGAATTAAGTACCTCAGGATGTCTGTATAGCCTTTTATGGATAGCTTATACATGTATACAATAAATACTTACCAGTTTTCCACACAAATACTCCTTTAAAATACAACCATAACACTTTAATTTAGAAATTATCAAATTTTGCCAATATTAATTTTTGGTACATACCTTTTCACAATGTATATTTATTTACATAATATTTGTGCAATGATAACACCAATCTATAATCTACAAAACCTAGTATTGAAGAATGATTATAAACCATCTTCATGTACATGCATTCATCATAATAATTTTTACTCAACATGTAAATTATTAAAAAAAAATCCTGTCACACAAATAGCGTCACACTCCTGACAAATTTGACATGTTTTTTTAATAAAACTTTTGGCTGGTACAAGATATCTAAATGAAATTTGGCTGCAAGTTAGCTGTAATTGAACTTGTTGGTTTGACATTAAATTTACTTTCCTAAATATAATGGGGGAAACAATATGCCCCAATATGTTAAAATCTTCATTTTTTCTGATTCCACCCTTATGTTGATTAAAAAAAAAAGAGAACATATTCTATATATTCAATAATTTCATGAAATTTCGATAGAATTGCCTGCTGGTTTTTGATACTTTTCTTCCAACATGTGATAAATGCATTCATATTATATATTTTTTGATATATATGTTGTGTGTCAAATATGTCAGGAGTGTGACAAAATCCCAGAAATGGATGCTTTTCTAAAAAGATGATTACTTTAAAAGTGTAGCCTATATTGGTATATTTTTTTTTGCTGATTGTTACCAAAAGTTGCGTCTTTAATGGAAAGGTGTTTTTGTTAATATTCTTAAGTAATTTTTTTCTGTATTTAAACTTTTATAACCAGGTCATTCATAATCTGCCATACATAAAGTGCTAAAACAGGATTTTTTTCAAAATGATGGCGATAATGTATAGAGAATTTGGTATCCAAATGTTCCTTAATCAACCTGGCATTAATAGGAAATATGTTTATGCTTTTAATGTATTCTTAATTGATGTAAATCATGTGTATATGTTCAGTTGTATTTGTTCAAATTACTGATTTTGTTAGTTATTAAAAGTTAAAATTATTCTTAATGTCTAAATGCTTTGTCTGGACACTTAAGTTTCATAAAATAAATGATATGGTGAATGTGGTGAGACAAATCCTGAACCCCAAAAAATATGTTTATTTTTTACCATGCTCGTCACACTTTTGCCTCATTTTTTCTGAATCCACCCATTAGTATTATAGAATAACACAAAGATATAGAATGAGTGTGTGGATAGGCTGTCAGATAAGTGTCATAGAAGCTTTGAATTTAATATTCATCATGTTCATTCAACAGAAACGCCAAAAAATAGAAATGAATATATCATTAGAGAAAATCAAGGGATTTAACCATGTTAACTATGGGACATCAAAATAGAAATTGACAAAAGACGTTTCAAATCCAGTTTTTCTTGACCAACTTCAATTTTATATCTTTGGTTCTCTTTACTATAAAACATGTCCTTAGTCATGATGTTCAGTGTTTGTTGATGTGGTTCATCAGTGTTTCTCGTTTTTTTATACATGTATAGATTTATTAGAACGTTGGTTTTCCTGCTTGAATGGTTTTACACTAGTCATTATTTTTGGCCCTTCAAAGTTTGCTGTTCATCAGTGTCTTCAAAGGCTTGAAGACCTAACTTTGACATATAATGGGTTACTTTTATAGATTGTTACTTGGATAGAGAATTGTCTCTTTGGCACTCATGATGCCCCATCTTCTTACATTTTTTTTTGTAGATACACCTGTACAATGTATATATCTATTATATAATGTTTACAAACAGCAAAGTTGCATTTCTTTTCAAATCCTGGGCAATCATATACATGATATTTATATAACAATTTATATTCATTGATTATATTCCTTAATTAATTAATTATTTCAATACATTCCGATCATTCTTAAAATCTAACAAAGTATTGAAGTGGGTGGAATCAATTTGGGTCAACATGGTCAAGAGCCAAACCAGTATATCTTGCAGATAATGGTAGAGCAGTAATGATCAGTATTAATATAAATCAGGTACAAACATATGCATGACAAAATGATGTACATACAAAATGATAAAAAAAATAATCTAAATTTTAATTTTATATCTTCACCATTGTACATGTTGTACACTGTATAACTTCATATCCATTCTATTCATGATCAAAGATATTTTATTGAACAAATGTATTACTGTTCATAACTGAAAAATGTGGGTCTAACTTTTTTCTTTTGAAGTTAAGACATTTGTCCCAATTAAAATCCCTTTTTATTCCTGTCCAGTCATAGTAATAGGGGTTTGGCATTTACATGACCGAATTGTTGATTCTTCAAATTTCTATCATAGGAATTCATGAGTTACTAAATAAGGGACGACTTCAAAAGATCGATGTACATGTAGGATAAAAAAACTATGTGAATTACATTTTTTATCCTACATTGAACTTTTGATGTCATCCCTAAACATGCTAAATTAAAAAAATTTGACCAGTCCAAAAATATATTTTTACAGGCCACATCCTGTTAGTCTATTAGTCAGTCCTGTTCTAAAGATGATTGATGCTGTCATGTTTGATGAGGTGCAAAACATTTCATAATATTGTGATGCAAATAGAAGATCAGAATTTTGTAAAATTTAGGGCAAACACAATGCCCCTATTGATGGTGCTTGATGTTCTTTGTCAACAGATTTCAATTACATGTACATAAGTAAATTGGTTAGAAATCAAAGAAACAGAATTGTAGCCTATCTACAATGTTCATGGTTTTATGTTTACTACAACAAATCTAAACCACATTTCAATTGCAGGAAATTCACATTTTGAAAAAATCAAGATTTGTGCACCTTCATTAAAAAGATATTTCAAATAAAATACATTGTATTAAATTAAATCATCTTCTGTCATGCCTGTTAATCAATCTTGGTATCAGGTCCGTTCGTGCCCAATATACTTTCGCACCCTACACGTTTGCACCCAAGGTACGTTCGCGCCCAATTTTAATTCAAATTCTAGTTGAATAATTGGAAAATCATGATTGTTGTTTTTAATTGCTTTCCTGTAAATACTGAATGTATTTATAGCTTGGTATGAGTAAAAGATTGAAGATTTCAAATTCAAATGAAAAAAACAAAAGATAATTGTTTTTAACAGCTTGTTTCCTTTGATACAATAAAAAAAATTGTAAGGGTTCCGCGGAACCCAGTGTCTCGCCTACTTTTTCTGAAATTCACAGGCTCAACAAAATGAGGAAAAAAACAATAAAAATATTCCTCTTGATACTATCTTTTGATTTTAAGTAGCTTCTGTCCAAGTTTAGTAAAAATCCAGGATAGTTTATGAATCTAATAAATGTTTAAAAACTTTAACTGCAGACTGTATGTAATGTTAACTGGAAGAAAACTTAGTCCATTTATAAGTAAAAAACAGATACACAGGTACAAAATATTATCAAAATTTCCTTCTAAATACTAGCTTATGATCTTAAACAAGCTTCTGTCTAAGTTTGGTACAAATTAAAAGTAGCAAAAGAAAGTATTTTTTTTTTAAATTTAACCACAGAGTGAACATGTTATTTCCTGGCAGAAAATCTAAGTCCATTTAAAAGTAAAATACGGAAAAAATGAATTTATTTTTCCTTATGCATATTATCTTTTGATCATAAATTAGCTTCTGTCTAAGTTTGGTACAAACCAGGATAGTTTAAGAAAGTTATCAAAATTTTAAAAACTTGAACCACAGAGTGAATGTAATGTTTCCCCTCAGAAAAACTAAGTCCATTTATAAGTAAAATACGGAAAAAATGGAATTTTATATTTACAAAATTAACATTTGGATACTATCTTATGATCATAAACAAGCTTCTGTCCAGGTTTGGAAGTAATCCAGTATAGTTTAAGAAAGTTATTAAAATTTCAAAAACTTTAACCACAGAAATGACAGAGTGAATATAATGTTTCCCTGCAGAAAAACTAAGTCCATCTATAAGTAAAATACGGAAAAAATGGAATTTTATTTTTACAAAATTTACTTCTGGATACTATCTTATGATCATAAACAAGCTTCTGTCCACGTTTGGAAGTAATCCAGTATAGTTTAAGAAAGTTATTAAAATTTCAAAAACTTTAACCACAGAAATGACAGAGTGAATATAATGTTTCCCTGCAGAAAAACTAAGTCCATCTATAAGTAAAATACGGAAAAAATGGAATTTTATTTTTACAAAATTTACTTCTGGATACTATCTTATGATCATAAACAAGCTTCTGTCCACGTTTGGAAGTAATCCAGTATAGTTTAAGAAAGTTATTAAAATTTCAAAAACTTTAACCACAGAGTGAATATTTGTGGACGCCGCCGCCGACGGAATGTAGGATCGCTTAGTCTCGCTTTTTCGACAAAAGTCGAAGGCTCGACAATAAAGCAATACACTATTACTGTATAACCAAAACATAATCAAATATGATCAAATTTGTTCAACACACAAAAAAAAAACGTAGTCAGAATCTCACTCGATTTTGAAACAAGTCAATGAAACAAAGTTATAGCAATACACTAACCAAAACGTGATTGAGAGTTATTCAACATAAAATAAAACGTTGGCAGAATCCCACTTTATTTAGAAACAAATAATTTTTTTTTTAACAATACACTATCGATCACTATATATCCAAAGCATAATTTACTCAAGACAACAAAATAAAAAACGCTGTCACTTTATTATGAGACAACGAAAAACAATTATACTTATAAGAATACTACTTGATTACAAAGTTATTAAACCCAAAACCAATTAAAATTGGGCGCGAACATGTAGGGTGCGAACAGACTTTGAGTGCAAACATTTAGGGTGCGAAAGTGAAAGGGGGCGAACATGAATGGGCGCGAACGGACCCGGATTCGTCAATCTTAATAAACTTTTGCCAGTTCTATACACCTTATTTCTATTTGTCCGCCATTACTGGATATCATACAGATCCTGTAAAATTTTGACGTCATAAAACAAAATATCTGACGCCACAATGGAAAAGTGATTGTTGTATGCGTCAAAAGTTCAACGGCCAGGTCAGCCCGGATTAGTGATAAGGTGTATTGTCCTATTGGTTAACTGTTTTTAACAGATTTTGAAGTTAAAATATGTTTGAATTAAAAAAAAAATAATCATTGGCTTCGTCCCCTTTCACAGGTACTGTCTGCCTCCTATTTTTAACTAAACATGCGGAAAATTATACATGTACAAGTCAAATGAAATGTAGGGGGCATATATTCCAAATGTAGTCTTTTGACAAACTATTACGCCTAAGCAGCTCAGTCAGAGGACTTGAAGATTTGTAAAAAGGTGACAATGCACACTAAAGGAAGTAGAATTTTACTTTTTTTACTTTGTTGCTATTTATTGATAACATGATTTTGTGCGCATTCCTGTGGAAACGTCAAATTATGCAAATATCAACATTGTTTTCTTTAAGTTTAAGCGATATTTCATCATGTTCATGAATGCAAAATAATCATTCGTTCTGTAAATGCATGCATTAATGTTTTAACTGTAAAATGATAAAACAATTTGCAACCTAGGGTGTCAAAAACAGTGTAATTTAGCACTTACTTGCTTAAATGTTTTTGCAGTACTGAACCTGTTTTGGGTGTAACGGAAGTGTCATAAAAAGCGACGCCGTATTTTTTTCCCTTTACGAACGACAACTTACCTCAAAGAGTGCAGTGCAATCTCAAGCGAAAAAATATAACCCAAGTTAGTTCGGGAACATACTGTTCCTAGGTTAGTTGTACCAGAGACATATAATATTGTATTATATGTCTCTGGTTGTACCACGGGGGGGGGGGGGGGGGGGGGGGGGGGGTAACTTCGATATTTTTTTGGTAGGGGTGTGCCATTTTTGCCTCAAAAAACGTACCAATTTTAATATAACATTCACTGAAATTCAGTACATAATAGTTATATAAATATTTAAGAAAGATTGACCTATACTTATATCACTCATAATTCATAAATATACCAGCAGAGACATATATACATGTGTATATATGTCTCTGATACCAGCTATCCTTATTTTTTTATATATGAATTGACATTCTCAATAGCATATTTATATATGATATGTAGATCATTCCCCAAATCAATATACACTTATCAAATGTAAATGCATTTTAATATAGGATGACGTTAAAATGGAGGGTCATTTTTATATGAAATCTCGCAAAATTATGACCCTTATTTTTGGCACATCCCCGTATACCCAATAATAGGAAGTTGACCCCCGTGAGTTGTACACTGTTTGTATATAAAGCAATCATGAAACAGTGAGTCAACACTAAATATGATTAATCTAATTCTTTAAAGTCTCAATTTAAAGTATTTCAATTAATTATCTTTCTTAACTTTTTAGTTGTTATTTCAAGCGGGTTGTACCCTGAGATTACTATAACACAGTAGTCTCTGATACGTCAATATATATGCTAACATGACTTTTTTGTATGAAATACAAATAAATAAATATATAGAATTTAAAATTGATACATTATGTCAAAAGAGCATTAGTTAAGGTCATGCCATGGAACAGTAAATGAACTATGCCACAGATTATGCTAAAATTTTGCATACAATCTTGGCTCGATGATCATTAACTACAACTGAATGAAATCGAAAAAAATAATACATTTATCTTTTTTATTATCTGAAATATTTCAGATTGATTTTTTTCAATATGGGAGCATATTTGTACATAAAACTGAAGCACATAAAATCGACGAAAAACATATAAAATTTGTCTTAAAATCGGCAAATGTCTAATATTAATTCTACTTCATATATTTTTCTTAAAAAAAAAATATATATATATCATATGTTGACATATAAATTTCTGTTTTGATGATATAAAATAATCATATGGTCACCGACTTTGTTTTTTGTCTAATAATCAATGTGTTACCTTGCCTTGGTGTTAGTGAAAAACGTCAAAAATCAACGTTTACGGCCTGCAATGCGGAGACGTTACGATTATTTCGACGTTTTATTGGATTTTTTCAAAAAGAACACAGCTTTGAATGATGTATACCGTAAAAACGTCTACACAAAAGACTAATCAGTGACGTTCGAATAAAACAAAAATAAAAAAAAGAAGTTGAAGTTGATAACCATAATTCCTAAAAGTTTTGCCAAATACAACTAAGGTATTCTATTCATGTGAACTTCAATTTAACGTTAAATCCCTTTAACTATAGAGGTGAATTATAAGTAGAAAAATGTTAACAATGAAAGTGAAACAAAGGTAAATCATTTGATTGTCTGATTCAATCCACAAAAAATCGTTTTCATACAGTTAAAATAAAAAAATAAAACTTATTCTTTTAACCGTAAACTTGAAATCAAACAGACATAGAAAAATCCATTTGCACGAGGTCCAAATATCTGTTTATATTTATATTTATGTTTATATCGTGTTTTGTGACCGTCGGCTGTTTTCAGGGTCATCTCGGTAGTTATTAAGATGTCGTACAGACTAAAATACACACGAAACAAAGCTACATATTAAAAGAGACCATGCCCTATAAATTGTTTATTTAAGACTTTTTTATAAGTTGGATAAATGTTTTACATGGTAATAAATCTAATATGAGAATTTGAGTCAATGCGGTGAACATGAATTTGTCAGCTAATGCCCCTTTACAAATACGGTTCAGGCTATGGTGACACAAATAATCTTCACGTAGAAAAAATAGACTGACGTTCGAGAAATGGATTAAATTCAGAACAATGTTAACTTTGGCTCTGGTACTTACTATATCAACAAAAATATCAAACGAGACCGCTAGCACATATAGCAGATACATGTATCAAAAGATGTTTAAAAATAGATGTTGCATGAGATAATCCTTCATGATTAATTTGACCCCATCATATCAAGTTATTGGTCTTATTTGGTTTATCTTCAGTAGTTCAGGGTGGCTGGGAGTGCCTTAGCGAAAGGGAAATAGGGATTAGAATATTATATATTTTGAGGTAAACAATTTACAGACTACTTAATTCGTATCCTTATTGAAGAACTTACAAAAAGCAAGTATTTTAAGTTGTAAGTCAGACTTCTATGAAATCTAGTTTAATGTAATAAGCCCAGTTAACAGCACAGATATATAAATGAATTAAAGTTTTTTTTATAATATCAAATGTATTCTGGTTTCCTATACAACCATGCATGGTCATGCAAGGTACTCAATGGACGAAAATCTAATCATGCATACAGTTCACTTCAATTAGAAGAAGAAAAAAAAAGATTTTTGTTTTGCTTTGCATTCAACAGCATTCATAGATTTTATTGGAATTGGTAATGTGTAAAGGGAATCAATACAATACTAATTAAGTGTCTGACTACAAAACACAAAACAAAAGCCTTCTCCTCATAGCACGACGCAATTTGGTATCGTCAGTCGTTATTTTTGGAAGAATTAAGTAAGATTTAGGTTTTAAAAGGAACATCATTTTCGAAAGTGACTATGTTCCGGATCATATGAGTATTTGGACCATATGCGCATACTCATATGGTCCAACCATACGCGTATGGTCCGACCGTTCACGTATGGTCGGATCAGATGAGTATATACTCGTTCGGTTATAAACGGACCGGGTCATATGAGTATTTTTGCCATATGGGTATTTTTTTCAAATATGTATTAAAACGTTTCAACAAAACAATACATTTTATCTAAAAGAAAACAATGATGATTACATGAAAATGTATAAATTTCATAATTCAAAGGCTTCATAAACATCAAATATTGGTGCCACAATTAGTTTTCATTGGTAGTTATTTTATTGCATTAATGCTTATGGTGATATTTACTTCCACGCAGAACCATATCTTTTCTGCATTAAAATTGCACGTCTTGGTTGTGTTCGAGCTTTTTCTAGCCTTCTAAGCAGCTGTGCGGAGCGTTATTGGTGAATATTTTGGACATTACATACCAGTTCATTAAGAAATTTTGGAAAATGTCTTCTCAAGTCATTGTGACTAGTGAGTAAAATAAAATGCGTGAAACTGTTTATTTTTATTCATTTAAACGTTTTATCATTTAAATATAATAAAATGACCTTTGCTATCGTCTTTTCAATGACTTGCCAACTAGAAGGGTCATACCTTATGAAGAGTTAAGTATTAACTGTAAACTTGCTAACTCCGACCATACGCGTACGGTCCGACCATACGCGTATGGACCGTCGGACCATATGAGTATATATAGGGTTCGAATCCCGGCGAGGGAAGAACCAAAAATTTGCGAAAGCAAATTTACAGATCTAACATTGTTGGGTTGATGTTTAGACGAGTTGTATATATATATATATATACCCATACGATCATGACCATGCATACGCGTATGGTACACATACTCATATGGCCCGGAACAGCTATATTCCTTCAATTTCTGGATACCTTAATTCTTATTTACGAAACTGAAAGAACACGTAATATAATTATTATAAGACATGACATTTTGGATATGATAATCATGACTGCATGAAGAATAAACACACTGTTATTACCTTAGCCGTATTTGGCACAACTTTTTGGAATTTTGGATCCTCAATGCTCTTCAACTTTGTATTTATTTGGCTTTTTAACTATTTTGATCTGAGCGTCACTGATGAGTCTTATGTAGACGAAACGCGCGTCTGGCGTATAAAATTATAATCCTGGTAATTTTGATAACTATTTACACCACTGGGTCGATGCCACTGCTGGTGGACGTTTCGTCCCCGAGGGTATCACCAGCCCAGTAGTCAGCACTTCGGTGTTGACATGAATATCAATTATATGGTCATTTTTTGTAAATTTTCTGTTAACTAAACTTTGAATTTTTCGAAAACTAAGGATTTTCTTACCCCAGGAGTAGATTACCTTAGCCGTATTTGGCACAACTTTTTGGAATTTTGGATCCTCAATGCTCTTCAACTTTGTATTTATTTGGCTTTTTAACTATTTTGATCTGAGCGTCACTGATGAGTCTTATGTAGACGAAACGCGCGTCTGGCGTATAAAATTATAATCCTGGTAATTTTGATAACTATTTACACCACTGGGTCGATGCCACTGCTGGTGGACGTTTCGTCCCCGAGGGTATCACCAGCCCAGTAGTCAGCACTTCGGTGTTGACATGAATATCAATTATATGGTCATTTTTTGTAAATTTTCTGTTAACTAAACTTTGAATTTTTCGAAAACTAAGGATTTTCTTACCCCAGGAGTAGATTACCTTAGCCGTATTTGGCACAACTTTTTGGAATTTTGGATCCTCAATGCTCTTCAACTTTGTATTTATTTGGCTTTTTAACTATTTTGATCTGAGCGTCACTGATGAGTCTTATGTAGACGAAACGCGCGTCTGGCGTATAAAATTATAATCCTGGTAATTTTGATAACTATTCATTTAAGAAATTTTAGAGTTACCCCTCGTTGTCCTTACTTCAGAAATAATCATGTGACATGTTTGTTTTTCTGTTACATCATTTTGATAGCTCATATTGCAGTTGAAAGAAGAATGTTAACGATAATATTCAAGTTCGTTCTCTGTATGTTGGAAGCTACTCTTCACTTACATGTCTTTGCGGGTTGTGACATGAATTATTATTTCTCTAACTCTATGGAAATTTATCCCTTTCCGAACCCATTGTATAAAGAATTTTAATCAACGTGTGGTTGCTGGTGATCTCAAAAGATCATTGGATGATTTTGAGGGTCATGACCTTTTTAGCTAACTGAATGAATCAAAATACGATTTAATGAAATTGACAACTTCGTGCAATGTGAAAGGCACTCGAAGGGAATTTTCGGTTAACAAAAAAAGAAAATGTCTTTTTAATCATTAGAGAAACAGATTCTTACATGGTTACTCGTGGATTATCGGATTTATCCAATCTCGATAGTTAAATTATAAATTTTAAAGTCCTCGCCGAGGCGGCTCGGACTTTAAAATTGATAATTTAACTATCTTGATTGGATAAATCCGATAATCCACTGGTATCAATGTAAGAATCTATATATATACCAATACGCAGTACTTAACGCGCGGACTGATTTGCGACGTTAGTGTGAAGTCGTATACGAGAAAGACCTGTAATTTGATCTTCGTCCTCATTTTTTGTTTGGATGACTTTAAAATTAAGATTCACTTAATGTTTGCGATACATATAACGGTTATCTATTCTAAGATATTTCTAAAATAAGATTTTTATGTTCATTTGACCTCACTGGGACATATGAATCATATTGATCATCATTATCACCAAATTAACTTAAGTGAAAATAGTTTCACGCAATGCAAACGTTCCAAAGAAATAATGCATGAATTCGTAGTAAGTTTCAGCATTATGTGTGTAATTAACTGTTGGATAAAACACATTTGAAATATACCGCCCAATTGAACATATCATGTTTATCGTTTTTCATATAAAGTCACGTGATTAGCCGTGTATTTACTTTCCTGGTCGGTCGTTTACCAAAAAGGCATGACATATTCGGATACATAAGGTAAATAACTGAATCTAACACGATTTGTATGAATGTTTTAATATCAATCAATGTTCATCTACAAATAAGATAAGAATGGTAAGTATAATCCTATACTCCTTTCCTACCACAAAAAACGAAAGTGACAAAGAGAGAACAACTCCAGCTTATTTTACTTGCGTACATCTCTCATATGCACATTTGTGTATCCCGGTTATCAGTGTCGTAATCATTTATCTTTGTTTTTGTGTCTCTCTTATAGACTATTGAACAATATTTCATTTTAAAGCTCCTTCGTGGCATGTTTGATTATGCTTAATATTTAGTCATCTGATAGGTTCAAAAGTATTTCCCTAATCCCATTAGGCGTCTCTTGAAAATGGCAGTTGTTTCTATGTGTGCTATTCACGATTCTACCTTCACTCTTCTATCTTCACTCTTTTCACTCCATTCAAATAAACTCATCATAGATACCAGGACTAAATTTAGTATATACGCCAGACGCGCGTTTCGTCTACAAAAGACTCATCAGTGACGCTCGAATTCAAAAAAGTTTAAAATGCCAAATAAGGTACGAAGTTGAAGAGCATTGAGAACCAAAATTCCTAAAAGTTTTGCCAAATACAGCTAAGGTAATCTATTCCTGAGGTAGAAAAGCCTTAGTATTTCAAAAAATTCAAAAACAATTTGTAAACAGTAAATTTATAAATATAACCATATCAATGACAATTCATGTCAGCACAAAAAGTGCTGACTACTGGGCTTGTGATACCCTCGGGGAAATAAATCTCCACCAGCAGTGGCATCGACCCAGTGGTTGTAAATAAACTCATCATAGATACCAGGACTAAATTTAGTATATACGCCAGACGCGCGTTTCGTCTACAAAAGACTCATCAGTGACGCTCGAATTCAAAAAAGTTTAAAATGCCAAATAAGGTACGAAGTTGAAGAGCATTGAGAACCAAAATTCCTAAAAGTTTTGCCAAATACAGCTAAGGTAATCTATTCCTGAGGTAGAAAAGCCTTAGTATTTCAAAAAATTCAAAAACAATTTGTAAACACCAATCAAAATGTTCAAGTCATATGCATTGATTTCTTAATCTGTCTCAGCCATGATTTGTATGCAAGCCTAACAAACATAAATACAACACATTTGTCTTGTTTGTTTGTTCCTCGTCTACCTGCAATTTAAGGTATTATGAAAAAGAAAAAGCAGCTGTAAACATATACAATTTGGGGGGGGGGGGGGGGGGGGGGGTAGGGCCAAGGCAGCATAATTTTGCAACACCAATTTGCGTAAACTTGTTTGTTTGACCATATGAAATGTTTAAACAATCAGCCAAAGCCGATTAAAATTAAAATAATAAAATGAGAATTGCAACATGTTTAATCGTTAACCTCGTGGAAGGGGAATGTCGCGTAAGGACTATTATACCACAACAACCGTCTAATTGGTCTATTGGGGGCTTTTTCTAGGCAAAAGTTCTGCCTTATCAAACATATAGTTCTTTTAAAGTGGCAGTACAAATGGTAGCTCTTCATCCCTCATTGTATTTATTTTTTTGTTCTGTGTGTTGATGAAGATCAAACAGCAATGACTCAATAAATAAAGATTCTGAGCCAAAACTATGTATTAATTTGTGAAAGAAAAATATCTTGAACCAAACTTTACAGTTTATCCATTCCCATTTGATATTGTTATAATTACTATTAACATGGTATCTCGTTCGAGTTTGTTTATTATATTTCCATTTCTTAAAAGAAGAAAAAAACAATTAAGTTTATATATCACCATTTTCACTTACTGTACTGTACGTACTGTTAGGTGTACATATAAGTTAATTCATTACAATCAGACTGAGAGAAAAAAATTCACTACCTTATGAAATAGTAAAACTGCCGAGTTTGAGAGATTGAAAAGGGGTTACCGTATTTATTCTATTTAAAGCCCCCCTTCTAATTAACGCCCCCTACCGAAAATCATGCGTTCAGAACTTTTGACTTCTAATAAACGCCCCCATTTTGTAGTTAAAAAAATAAAATTAAACTTAATACCCATTACAATATTGCTAAGACATCGACCCGGTCACTCAGAAACATGAAACGAAAAATCAGTAATGCCCATGTTTTACAGGTAATCCACTCCGATAATCAAAAACAGTGTGAACAAGTTCCAAAAATAGATCTGTCAGTTACACAGTACGCTGTTGAAATTATGTTCCATTGATGTGCACGCTTGTTTATTCGAAAATTTTAACAAACTATTTGATGAGGTCACATTACCGATAAACGCTATTTATAGATTATGGAGACAATAAGAAACACGTGTATGTTACTATAGTCTGTTTCAACCAAATTCAGGTAAAAGTCAATGAAGTAAGGTACGAAATTCGTATCTCTAATTGACGCCCCCCTTTCGGAAATTGTCTTCGCCCCCGGGGCGTTTATTAGAATAAATGCGGTATCTCTATTAGACTTTTCAAATAGAGAGGCGAAAGATATATAAAAAAGTGAAAAGTCAACACTATGGCAAAAAAAGACCTAAAAAACCCAACAACAATACACCAACAAAACAACATATGGAAACCATTTTAATGAAGTTTTCGAAACATTCCAAAAGTAGGATTTCACACATCAATTGATTTAGATAAACCAAATAAACCTTTTGGCTATTGGAGTGAAAAGAGGAACACAAGGAGATGTGGTATGAGTGCCAATGATTCAAATATCCACCCAAATCACAATTTGTAAAAGAATAACCATTATAGGTCAAAATACGGTCTTCAACACGGAGTCTTGACTCGCACCAAACAGCAAGCTATAAAGGGCTTCAAATATTACCAGACTGAGTGTAAATCTATTAAAACGAGGAAACCAATGGTCCAATCTCTATTAAAAAACGAGAATTGAGAAAGCCTATTAGCTTATGTAGTACAGTTAATTTAATGCAATTTAGAGGAACTTTAATTAAATGTGACATTTTTCACATCTTTCTCGAATCGTTTATTAAAGTATAAAAGTGAATTAAGAAAATTCATCTAATGGCATCAACCTTTCAAACTAGCTATCACTGCAAAATAAACTGTAAAAAAGTCCATTAATACTGAATTAAATGTGGAATTCGAATAAGAATAACGTGAGGAATTCAAGCCGATGATTTTTTTCTGACACAATAAAATGTCGACTTTATGCTCTTATTATACTATTTTGTTTTAAAGGTTGTCGTTTTCTATGGTATGATGGCGACTTCATCTTTAAGTTGCAGTGTTTGTGATTTACGTCATGTATCCAAACCTTCTGCGGTCTGGTGTACTGAATGTGATGAAGGACTTTGCGAAGGCTGTCAGGAACATCACAGCTTATCTAAAGGATCTCGAAATCATACTGTTATACCAATTTCCGAATATCGTAAATTACCACGTGATGTAGTAAAGATTAGTCAGTTCTGCGAGAAGCACAATGAGAAGTTAAGCATCTACTGCAAGATGCATGAATGTCCTTGTTGTAGAAAATGCATTGTAGAAAGTCACAACAAATGCCATGAAATATTAAAAATAGAAGACGTCATTAATAACGTCAAATCGTCAAATGCATTTTTTGAGATCGAACAGACATTAAAGGAAGTCGGGGAAAACATTGAAAAAATCCGGGAAGACCGACAAAACAATCTGAAAACTTTACCGGAGACTCGGAAACAAATTGAGAAGGAAATCCTAGAAACTAGAACATCAATCAATAATCATATCGACAAAATACAAGCAGATATAATAAAGGAACTATATGCATCGGCAGACCAGAAGAGTAAACAAATCCATCAACTGTTAAATTCTTTAGAGGAAAAACAACAAGGGATTGCCATATTGCAAGGGAGCATTTCAGATATCAAACAGCATGCGTCAGATCTTCAGACTTTTTTGTCAATGAAACGTATTGAAAAAGAGGTCTTTGACAAAAATGAATTCATCAGGTCAATATCTAGTAGCGACCATTTGAAACAGATTGTTCTGTCATTTAATATCAACACTGCAATTAAAAATCTCATTACCGACATCCCCAATTTCGGAAAGATAATAGTTGAAAGTATACCGTCCAATATTGAGCTTACTACAAGAAAGCAAAAGCAAGCTCAGTTAATGGTTACAAAAGTACTATCAAGATCGTTTGAAAATATCAGTCTAAACATTCATCAGACGATTAACACCAAAGAAAGCAAACCAAATAGAGGTACATATCTGCTACCCGATGGAAGGATGGTATTTTCTAGCAGTATTAGTTATAGACACTCTTCTGTAACCGTTCTGAACGCAAACGGATCAGTGAATTTTAACGTCAAATTGCCATCATTATCATCATCTTTTGATGTAACATATATTACGGAAATTAATTCTTTAGCTGTTTCAACTGGAGGTTCTGGTGCGCAGTGCATTCATATTATTGACATGCAAACCCAAAACGTCAAGAAAACTATTGCTTTAAATGGGTATATATATGGGATAACATATAATGGAACCGATTTAATTTATTCTGGGCGGCTTGAAGGAATTCGAAAGATACATCCTCATAACGAGACCATAAGCGATATAGTCGCAGGTCAAATGGAGGCCGAATGCTACGTTACAACATTTAGTGATAAGCTGTATCATACCAACCCGGGTAAAAACACTGTTACATGTTTTAATCTTCAAGGTAAACTACAATGGACATTTCAAAATGAAAGTGTTTTGCAGACACCAGGAGGCATCACCGTAGATAGCAGTGGTGACATATACGTAGTAGGACGCAAATCAAACAATGTTATACTTATCTCTACTGATGGAAAACGACACCGACAACTGTTATCTGGAAGTGACGGTCTCTCCGAACCAAGGGCGATTCATTTTAGTCAGGAAAGAAATTTGTTAATTGTTGCAAATAGTCGAGGAGGAGAAGCATTCTTATATTCAGTAAACTGAACAATTTTGCAAATATCATTTAGTGACTACGGAAAAAGTTAACATTTGAAATGTTTTAACTAAATATGTTTTCCTAATGTCGTGCATGAAGTATCATTTAAATATTATGTGGTATGAGTTCCTTACATTGAATGTCCTGCAAAAGTACCATGAGTTCAAACATAAACAGCAGTATTTTTTAAGATTTTGTAATTAAAATTTACTTTTGTTAAGATAGTCCATCAACTAGTTCTCAAAAGCGCTCTAGTTAAGGAGTTTGTGTTACACCCCAGGGTACCGCGATTTTTTTGGATAGAATTCAACTTCATTATCTAATTGATAAAATACAAGGTGTTAGACTAAAAAAACAATTGTCCAAAAGAGGTTTAAGAACGCACCTTTCAATGATCCCCTCATTTAGTTTTCACGACTAAGTAATTTATATTTAAAATTTTTAATATAAAGCAAAAAAAAATAAAGTATAGGTATATAAAAAAAAAAAAACCAGATATGAAACTATCATATTTAATGTATAACTGAAGATTTTTTGTTTAAAAAAAATGTTAATTTACGTTACAAACAATCAGATTTTTTTAGTTAAAATAAAGGTATATTTTCTCATTTCATAAAGAAATTCGCAATTCAATTACCCGTATTTGTGAATTGAACTTAAGAATTGACCAGTATGCATCGTTTTTTTACTATTTGCAGTATTTATTTATCGTCTAAAATATGAATTATTCAATAAAACATATGTACATGCAAATAGTCGTGAAATACCGGAAATCATCACACTACCGTCTTCGATTCAGTCGACAATCTATTCATACCTGAGTGCACACATTAGAACTTTAAGGTTATCAATTTGCAACCAAAAACAAACATTAAATTGTCGATTTATGAGATTTTTGTGAGTCAAATTATTTTATAAAGTAAATGTGTAACAAAATAGTTATGAAAAAATGACAGATTGAGGTTATTTTATTTGCATTCTGAGAAAGGTGCACTCTATTGAGCTCAATAAAGGTGTGTTTGATTACATTTAGTGTTTTAGCTATGTGGTGATTGAGTTAAAATTGTTCAGTCATTCAATCGACAAACATCGCTTTGAACGAAGGTCAAATAGTCAGTTGTGGAATTTGTTCAGACTTTTTACTTTCTTTAGCACACAATTATGTCGCAGCTGGTTTCTTAACAAATGCTTTTTGTAATGTTTACATTGTTCCTCATTTGATTGTGTTTTTGATTATTTTTCTTTCCTTGTTACTTGTATATATATTTCTTCACTATTCAATGAATTTACCTGTGTTTAATAAAATTTGTACATACTGTCAACTTATTTTGTTGCTTTATTTGCATTCACTTTACTGATCTATATTCTGTATATTTGTTGACACGGAGTACAACAAGGTTTGTTGAAACTGTTCTGTTACCTTTGAAATTATTCATTGTTTCCATCATTGTTGTGGTAGTTATTCCTGTTTTTGCAGGGATAAATGTTATAGGACTTTTGACACATTTTAATTGTTTTCTTTGTTTACAACTGTTACCGTCTTGTTATATTGATCATATCTCATATTTTTTGCTCTTATTGGCCGTTTTTGTGCAAATTTGCATATTTCCCAAAGTTGTTCTGATATTACATAACATGTATGTTGGTATTTGTATATAGAATTGAATAGTTATAAACTACTCTTGTGGTCTTTTAAGTAAATTAATACTTTTTTTATATATTGTTTCCCTTTTTTTAAATTTTGGGGTTTAATGAATAAGGGAAAATATGACGGATCAAACTTTTGTATTAAATCCTAAACAAAACATTGATTTTAGTTGGGATAAATGTCATCGATCGGGCGAAAAGGGGAACCTGAAATCATTTTCTGATCAAACTTGGACTACCTTTAAAGCTGCAGCAGAGTCGAGAAATGACAGAGTTTCAGAAATAATGAAAGGTAAATGGATAGATGGCCCTAAAGGTGTATACTACAACAAATGTTATCAACTATACACAATGAAGCGGGACATAAAATTAACCCTGATACGAAACACTTGTTCACAAAAGCGCAAACTTAGGTCCGATAGCGCTACAAAACATGCAATAAATGTTCCAGTGGCCAAGCTCCCGCATAATTTTGAGTGTGTTATTTTTCTTCAGGACAAAACATCATTAAAAGACAGAAGAAGGTTAGAATCTCTAACAAAATGTCTTACTGATGAAGCGATAGAAACAATACAACAAGCTCCTACACAGCAGGACAGCAACCCTCTATTAATTAAACGCCTGAAATCTTGTTTTAGGATTTTAACATCAGTTCTATATAAGGAAAATGAAACACAAGTCGAGGAAGAACCAGAAAGCTTTACGTCTGCTTTCGATATTCTAGCCAAGGAGGTACAACAAAACATTATACATGGACTACAGGTTTCAAATCTGACGGATTTATGCTCTCGTTTTAGAGAGCTTATTTTAACTCAAGGTGTCCATGTGTTGAAGTACAACCCCACTAGACTACAATCCTGACTTGTAAATGAATTTGGTGATAACCTGACATTTTGGAGATCTGGTAGACGAAATTCTTTTGTTTGTATAGCACTGCTAGGATTTCACGCCTTTACTAGTTGTGATTCAGTTAGTGCTTTGTCTGGTAAAGGAAAAAGCAAAGCATTCGGCGTTTTGGCAGGTTATTTGGAGAGGAAGGCGAAGAACTGTCAAAAACACTCGAGAGGTTTTTGTGTGCTACATACAGGTACGAGAATAATAACATCAATGAATTAAGATTCAGAATTTTTTGCAATACAAAAAAAAATCATTGTCATCTACTGCCCCCAACAAAGGATGCCATGTTAAAGGACATCAAACGATCCAACTATCAGGCAAATAATTGGAAAACTGCTCTTCAACATTACACTGTTCCATCGACAAACAACCATGGTTGGATGGTTAAGAACGTTTTGATCAGTATCAATTGGCAAGACCAACCGCCAGCCTTAGATGCTTTATTGATACTAATAAGCTGTTCATGTAAAGCTGGTTGTGCCCCCAAAAGATGTTCATGTGTTCGACAAGGTTTATCCTGTACAGATTGCTGCAATAAAATCAACGGTACCAATTTTGTTGCACCAGATGCGCATTTCGACAATACATGTCTCTTCAGTGATGCTCGTGGCCAAAATATTTGAAATCCAAAGCTTATATAAAAGATGAAGAGCTATAATCCAAAAGGTCCAAAAAGTATAGCCAAATTCGTGAAAGGAATCAGAGCTTTGCACGAGGGAGATACATTCCTTAATTTATAATAATTTTTAATATTTTGTAACAGCAAATTTTAATAACACAAAAAATCCGTATTTTCATGCCAGTACCGAAGTACTGGCTACTGGGCTGGTGATACCCTCGGGGATTAATAGTCCACCAGCAGAGGCATCGACCCAGTGGTAGTAATAAAATCAACGGTACCAATTTTGTTGCACCAGATGCGCATTTCGACAATACATGTCTCTTCAGTGATGCTCGTGGCCAAAATATTTGAAATCCAAAGCTTATATAAAAGATGAAGAGCTATAATCCAAAGGGTCCAAAAAGTATAGCCAAATTCTTGAAAGGAATCAGAGCTTTGCACGAGGGAGATACATTCCTTAATTTATAATAATTTTTAATATTTTGTAACAGCAAATTTAAATAACACAAAAAATCCGTATTTTCATGCCAGTTCCGAAGTACTGGCTACTGGGCTGGTGATACCCTCGGGGACTAATAGTCCACCAGCAGAGGCATCGACCCAGTGGTAGTAGTGGATGCAAATGTACGAATGCTTGTAGCAACAAGAATAATCAAATCGTTGATATAGCTGATGATGACGACGAAGATGATGAAGATGATAGTGATGATAATTCAATAGATGACATTGACGAAAATGAAGATGATTCTATGGATTGACCTTCTTCATGACCTTAATATATGGTGATTCTGTTGTTAAAAGAACTTTAATATAGATCTTAAAACCTTGACAGTTCTTTTATTTTTTAGTACAATGTGTGTGTTTTTAATGACTGTGATGTACATTGCTTATGTTTGTGTTTGTCATTGATTCCATGTTTTTTTCCCATTCTTACCTTTGAATTTTGTTTAACTGCCTTTAGTTAACTGATGCTCTATGTTTCAATGTAAAAAAAATATACCTTTTTCATCAAAGTATGTTTGCTTTGTTTCATTTAAAATCATGATTCCCCTTTTTTTCTTGGTCCTATACGATATTAAAATTAAATAAAAAATAGCCTCGGTATTATTAAGATATGATTTGTTCAATTTAATAAGAGAAATAGTACCGAATACTTGGTTATTTTTTATTTTTTTCTGTATATATGTGTTAAACAAAATTTTTGATATTCCCTTAAATAAGACCGTTTTAACCCCTTTTGGACACTTTTTCAATAGTCTTACACCTCTTAAAATATTCTTCAGACATTACTCTTTAGATTTATCCAAAACAATTGCGGTACTCTGGGGTGTAACACAGAACTGAAATTTTACCTTACCAGCTGATGAACTAAGATGTTCGCTTGTCATGTTTTGGATTTTTAGTCTGGTTTTATCCATTGGAATGCCTTAAAAATGTTGCCCTTTGACCCCCATTTTTCTTTTTTAAATCTTTTACATGTATAATGATGAGCAATATGTGAAAGTCTTATAAACTTTAGATCATATTTTAATAGTTTTTGAGTACATAAACTTGTCGATGATAAAGCTATGAAGCTATATTTAGCAGGTGTTGATCCGACATTCTTTATTTGAATTGCAACCGGTCTCATGCAGATATTATAATTAGACAGGATCACATTATTTGGAAACACTTAGACGCATATTTACATGTGCAACAAGAGGCAAAATACAAAGTCATAACTATGGTTTCTACAAAATAATGTTTACATAAAATCATACTAATTACAATAGTCTAACTAGTTTCTTAGTTAACAATGATAAATTTTTAAGAACTTTGACATTGCAAAATGAAAGCATTCTCTACATTTTCTAAACATTTTGATGAATGCGGTAATATTTTGAAATTATTTTTTTTCTCTGAAATTTCTAATAATATGAGATTGACACTCAAATTAGTAGTAAAATTCATTTCCAATATACAGGTAGCAGAGATGACATCTCTAAGAATTCGAACCCATTGTCCTGTTTCAATTGGTATTTTTAAGTTGCAGCATCGCAGCTAAGTAATATTTTTATCTGTAGACGAGAGTCATAATAAATATTTTTCTAAGCCAAAGTCGATTTTGAAAAGACCGTAATATTTCCCCCTCGATGAGTTTTGGAATGAGAGTACCATAGATTTTGCCATTTGATAACGGACTTTCTTGTTTTGAATTTTCCTCTATCTTCATTTTTTTTTTATGATTTTACTTTTTAGTATAATGATAACATTTATGAACGCGTTAACAATTCACTCTCTATGATTTTCAAACCTACATATATAATGATTCAAACCAGCGATTAATGGATCAGAGTTATTCCCCTTGGAAAGCTGAAAACCTTTAGAGCAAATCTTGATCTTCGTCTGTCTGTAGCAGTGGTCTACTTTATATTACCCCAAAAATGTGAATGTAACAACGTTACACATCCGTTTTATATAAAGTGAGAGTAACTGTTCGCTTTTGACAATGTTCCATTGTCACTCATAAGCTCCTGATTTGATTATTAGTTTCAAATGGAAAAATATTCCGTATCTTTGGTAGGGTTGTGCTTGCCAACTAAGAAAGATTGAACATGTATATAAATATATCCTGTAGTATGCAAAAATAACAACAATGTAAACAATAGTATACAAATTAAGAGCACTCTTCGTTTGTTATACAGGATATGGCATATATTCTATAACAATATAAGGTAACGCACGGACTGCATCACCTGTACCGAGTCAGGAATATGGCAGGTGTTTTTCATTATGTCAGTCTTTATGGGACTTTACTCTATTTAAATAATCATTGGAGGAAAGTATGCTGCTATATTTTATTTGGCATGTTTATCAAAAAATCAAATATTTCAAGCTCTTTTAAAATCTATAAATAGTCAATTTAACAGCTGGTTTGTGTGTATGAGAGGAGCCCGATTTTATCTTTGCTCAATCACTGTTTGGACGTTTTTTTTTTATAAATATGGTTCAATTTAATATTTTTTATACAGATAAAAGTATCATATTCTAATCGTCATTTTATTTGACCTTTTTATATAAAGTAATTGCTACTGGACATAACAAAAAACGAAAAAGCAAACATTATTTTGAAATAAAAATATCGTCGTTGGTTCATGACTGTTATAACTTTTTTTCGTAAGTTGTTTTGTAATAGAGTAGGCCGTTTTATCAATTGCATTATTTCATGTATTTTATGTTTTTCATTTCTGGGACTTTTATAATCCTCAATGCTCTTCAACTTTGTACTTGTTTGGCTTTATAAATATTTATTAATGAGAGTCACTGATGAGTCTTATTTAGACGAAACGTTAAAGCTCGTCTGGCGTACTTAATTATAATATTGGTACCTTTGAAAACTATTTACCACTGGGTCCTAGCCACGGCTGGTGGGCGTTTCGTCCCCGAGGGTGTTGACATGGATATCAATTATGTGGTAATTTTTATAAATTTTCTGTTTAAAAACTTTGAATTTTTCGAAAAACTAAGGATTTCTTATCCCAGGAGTGGATTACCTTAGCCGTATTTGGCACAACTTTTGGGAATTTTGGATCCTCAATGCTCTTCAACTTTGTACTTGCTTGACTTTATAAATATTTTGATATGAGCGTCACTAATGAGTCTTATGTAGACGAAACGCGCGCCTGGCGTACTAAATTATAATCCTGGTACCTTTGATAAATAGTTATAACCGACCATACGGTATGGGTTTTCTCAATGTTAAAAAATGAATGATTGCCTATAATTGCTTACATCTATATCATTTGAAGTTTGTTGGATAGTTATCTCATTGATTTCATACCATATCACATTATTTATATTTGAAACGAATGCACACTACAAAATCATTATAGATAAATACATGTACAATATATTTTAAATGTGCACGCGGTATATAATTTCTATGCATTTATGCTGTACTACTAGTATTATAATGGTTGTCATACATTGTTATCTTCGCAAGTTATGTGATCAGTTGTTTATTTTTCCTTTTTGTACGCCCCTTTATATAATCTCTGAAATACTCGTAATAACTAGGTAACATTAATGAGTTGAACATAATTTGGATAATGATCTGTAATTATTTTATACGTCTTGTATTTCTTTTAATTTTTACTTATTTTCTTCCATAACAAACAAATGACCAAAAGTGAGTGCTTTGTTCTTTTTACTTTGTCTTTTATCATGTTTATTTAAAATAACGTTGCGCTTTTTGTTTTGTTGTATGAATGACGTCGAATGCATACATCTTTGTTAACTGAATGCGAATGGACGTGAACAACATGATCACCATATTGTAACGGGATTGCTTATATTTTCGAGTGTATTGTTCGGTCTGCAATCTGGGAAATTAATAGTTGTTTTGGGTCAATTTAAAGCTGTAAATGTACAAATTGCCGACAAGGTCCCTTTATATATACAAAATTAGGCGACATGCAAAATTGCACGATATGACTCTTTCATGTTTGTTTTGCTCGTAAACATAGATTTATAGTTTTTGATTTGTTTTGATTCAGGGTGGAAGAGAGTGTTAAAGAAAGGGCGATAGGGAATGAAGAGATGAACTAATACTTGATACAACATTACAGCATAAGTGATTTGAGGGAAACAACTATCATCATGGTTAATCCTACTCATGTTCATTACAAATAAAATAAATTTCATGATGTCCAGTCTTCCATAAGTTCTAGTGTTAATAAGCTAACATCACAGATATAGAAATGAACAACAGTCATTTGAAATATCAAATGTATTTTACGTTAACTGCAACCTTGAATACAGAAAACGTCTTACAAAACAAACAAATCTCACATTATGTTTGCTTCCATTGATAGCTTACAGGTGTAAAGACTGAAACATTATACAGAACAAGAAATTAAAACCATAAGGGTCGGATTATAAAACACAAAATAAAACCTTTCTACACATGGCATGTCTAATTGTTAAGATCGACACGTTCTTTGTTTTGATAAATCATTTTGATTGCTCATATTTTAATTAACTAAAGTATTAGGAGTATTTAACATTCAATACTATAAAGTTCGTTCTCTGTATGATGGAATTTACTCTTCACTAATATATGCGGGTTGTAACATAAACAATATAAAAACACGCCGTTACGCGCGGAAATTAGCATTATCATTGCTTGTTTGGTTTATTTAAAAATAAGGTTCACTTTAAAATATGCTTATGATACAGATAACGGTCACAATTACCTTCAATTTAACTAGAGAAATATTTAAATAAATTTTAAAGTTCCATAGGAACCGTGCATAAAACCGTTTTAAAGTATAATCATTTCTCGCGTATTTTAGCACTAGACTTTATTTAATTCATCATTGAGATAGCTTCCAAATACTATCGATGTTCATTTGACCCAAAATAAACATATACGACCCCATCATTTTACCTTTAAAATTGCATGTATTTTTTCGCACAATTGACCATGCTGAAAACATGCCAAACTCAGCCCTGTATCGTGTAAAGGTTATCATGTTAAGAAATATATACGGGTTTTTGGTTTGCATTGCACATACCAAACACAGCCCCGTATCATGTAAAGGTTATCATGTTAAGAAATATATACGGGTTTTTGGTTTGCATTGCACATACCAAACACAGCCCCGTATAATGTAAAGGTTATCATGTTAAAAAAAAAATACGGTTTTTGCTTTGCATTGTGATATATCAACGATGGTTTTTGTTGTTTATTATATTTTTAATCTTGTTTCATCATAATTTCACCGAAGCGGTTGCTAGTCTTAAGAAATTCAACGTTTCCTGTTTGCTCCAGTTTCGGATTCAAAAGAATCACACCTTAATGTTTTGTCTAAATCTTATCTCAGTAATTACCCTTAAAAGACATTTTTGATAATATATCACATTCACTAAGAAAAATTGAATAAAAGTTATTATTCCATATTGATAAAACTTTAGTTAGTTTTTCTATATGAATGGGATTTTGAATAAAAAAACATATTGACTTCCTAAAAAATTATATTCACCGCGCAAAACGTCGTGTTCTTTTACGTGCATAATTTTGTTTTTGGAAAATAATTTCCATTTGATACATTTTTCGCGGAATATGGTAGAAAACAATTACTGTCTTTTGTTTTGGTAACTTTTTGTTTAATTGATTTTTGAAAAACTGATATTCACGATATCTATACATAACTGATTATAAAGAGATAGAATCCCTCTAAAATCATCAATTATGTTTGTTTGATATACCCTATTTATAAATTATATATGTATAATAAAACACATTTGAAATATACTGCGCACTTTAACTTGTGTTGTTTACATCATGTTAATCGTTTACTATATAAAGTCACGTGATCAGCGATGTATTTACTTTCCTGGTCGCCCTTTCAACAAAAGCTATGAAATATTCGTAGTTTTCAGGTAAGGTAATGAATTTAACATGATTTGGATGAATGATCTGTTATCAATCAGTTGTTAATCTATAAATAAGATATAAATGGTAATAATACTCCTTTTCTACCACAAAAAACGAAAGTGACGAAGAGAGAACAACACCAAATTATTCTACTGCGTAGATGGGTAAATTCAGTAAATACATATACGTCATCAGGGACCTCCAATTTGGAGGAATGCTTTCTGTGTAAAACTTAAGTCTTGTGCTCTTCTAAATAGTAGATAATGCTTGTTATAAATATTTGTAGATAAATGGATCAAATCTAGAGTAATAAATAAATAAATGTTGAATATACTAACTATTTTTACTACAGGGTTAATGTGGGTCAGTAAAGGAATTAAGTGCGAATCTACAGTGTTTGTAAACAAGGCCATGTGAATGCCCAAATATGCCGCATGACCTGAGCGCATGACCCTATGTTTTTATTGTTGCAAAAGATATGAATGATATATGATAGCTTTTAATTTCTGAACGTAAATGAGGTATAAATTTAATATCAAAGCAAATATTAGCATTTAAGTCAATGTGAGATTTTTTACTGAATTTACCCCTGTCTCATAAGCACAGTTACTGGACCCGGTTTTCAGTGTTGCAATCCTTTATCTTTGGTGTTTGCGCCTCTCAAATAGAATGTTGAACAAAATTTCCTTTTGAAACCCTTCATGAAATGTTTGACACACTTCATTAAGACAACCAACTGAATTCAAAAAGATTTTATCCCTTATTAACTTTTTCGATGCAACCTACACCCTTCTCTTTTCAGTCCGGTCAATCCATAAAATAAAATGTACATGTTATTTGCTTTTCGTATCTCTTCTAGGCGAATATAGGAGGATTTTGAAAATATATAACTCAGCCTCTGTGAAAATCACAAATAAATGGTTTGTTCTTTGGTAATTTCAAAATAGTTAATCTGACCTAAAATATATTGTCTTGCAAGAAGCAACGTCTGTTCTTGAACTTTTCGGTGTTCATGTTTCTTATTTATTTTTCGTTTTCAGTGTTATTTGTCTTATTGTTTGTCGTTTCTTGTTTTATCTGTTCTCGGGTTTGTGTTTTGTGCATTGATTGTCTGCCCTTCTGTATTCTCTTAGTTTCAAAATCCGTTTGTAATTTAGTTATTTTGTTTTAAATTTGATCAAGAGATCTATTTTATTTAAGACTATTTATCTAACTTTCACAACTTCATTACTTTAAATTGCATCCTAGTTAGGAGCTTCATCAAGTTGTAATGTTTTATAAAAACTTACTCGACATAGTTATATCAATGATATGCAGACCCCTTTCAACTTAATTAAAAAACACATTTTACAGGTGTAAAAGATTAAAATTTTGCAAGCCGAAACACCAGTAAACAAAGAACAGCAGCCAAACTTAACCATGTAAATACCATTTTTGCTTTATTCTTAATGTTAATCTTTTGATGTTGACCCTAAATTAAAGTCTAACACTGAATCTATGCATATTGCTTTTAAACCAAAATACTTGCTTTTTTAGAATAAGAAAGGGTCTGGGAAACGTCCAGAAACATGATGTTGCATCATTTGTTTTATAGCTTCTTCGGGGATTCTGCAGTTCCCAAACCATTTGGTAATTTTGTAGCATCGCTCCGCTTGGCAAATAAGATGCTTAAGTCATATTTCTGATTCAATCCGATGACAACTACATAAATATCTAGGATATTAAAGTGAAAGCCTATTCGCATGTGCACATCAGCAGGTGTCAAATAATAGTTACACAATCTAATATCTTTAACATGTTTAAGACGATTCTTTTTTTTTTTAAATAACATTCGGTTCGTAGAAAAATTTAACCAATGGCAGCAATCTTTCAAACTAGCTTTCATTACAATATACATTTATAGATAAATTAATAAATACTACATTTAATGTGGAAAATGATTATACGAACAACTCTAGGAATTGTAAGCGATGATTTCTTATGATATAATGAAATGACTACTTTTTGTTATTATAATATTATTTTGTTGTAGGGTGCACATTCTCTATAGTATTATGGCGACTTCATCTTTGAATTGTGGTGTTTGTGATCACCGCAATATTTCTAAACTTTCAGCGATCTGGTGTACTGAATGTGATGAAGGACTTTGCGAGGGTTGTCAGGAACATCACAGCTTATCTAAAGGATCTCGATATCATACGGTTATACAAATTTCCGAATATCGTAAATTACCAAGTGATGTTATCAAGATTTCCCAGTTCTGTGACAAGCACAATGAAAAGTACATCATTTACTGCAAGAAGCATGAATGCCCTTGTTGTAGCAGCTGCATTGTACAAGGTCACAATAGATGCGACGAAATCGTAAAACTAGATGATTTCATTAAAAATGCAAAGACATCAAATGCATTCTACGAAGTCGAGCAGACATTGGTAGAAGTACTCGAAAATATTGGAAAAATCCGACAAGACAGACAAAAGAACCACCTGACCTTATCTGAGACTCGGAAACAGATTGAGAAAGAAATCACAGAGACCCGAATAGCGATCAATAATCATGTCGACAAAATACAAGCAGATATGATAAAGGAACTCTGTGCATTAGAAGACAAGGAGAGTAGAAAAATCCGTCAACTGTTAATTTCTCTAGAGGAAAAACAACAAGAGATTTAAAATTTGTCATTGCAGGATAGTATATCAGATATCAAACAGAATGCTTCGGATCTTCAGACTTTTTTGTCTATGAAACGAATCGAAAAGGAGATATATGGCACTGACGAATACATCAGGTCAATATCTGATAGCGATAATTTGAAAAAGATCGGTCTGTCATTTGCTTTCAACACTGCACTTCAAAATCTCATTACCAAAATCCCAAATTTCGGAAGGATCACGGTTGAGAGTAAACCGTCCAATATTGAGCTTATCACGAGAAAGCAAAACCAAGCTCAAATGGTGGTTACAAAAGTACAGTCAAGATCGTTTGAAAATTTCACGCTAAAATTACAGCAGACCATGAGTATAAATAAAGACAAAAACACTTTTGGTACATGTCTGCTACCCGATGGGAGGATGGTATTTTCCGGCAATAAGTATGGGTACGGTACTATAATCGTTCTGAACGCAAATGGAACAGTAGATTTTGAAGTAGGATTACCATCACTATCCTTTGATGTTGCATACATTACAGAAGACAACACATTGGCCGTATCATCTGATGGTTATTATTTCAATAGACCACTTTCGAGTTCATCCGTCACCGACAAAAACTCGTCAATTATGCACGCCTTTATGACGTCATTTACCAGATAGAGGGGCTCGCCTGTATCCCTGCACTATTTACGTTCATCAAGCGTCTTGGTGATCGTCTTTGTGCAGGATAAACTAGAAATAATGGTTACTATGTAGGACTTACTGACAATTCCCTAATGACAGCAGTGTTGATTGTCAATTTTGAGAATTCAATTTGCCGAATAATTCGTACAATATAGAATTATAGTTTTCCAACCACTCGCTCAACATTGGAAGGAAGTGACGACGCCCCTAAACGCACAAATGACGGTGATAAAGGCGCGAATAATTGACGAGTTTTTTTCGGTGACGGATGAACTCGAAAGTGGTCTATTGTATTGATATTATTGACATTCAACACAAAAAAGTAAAGAAAACTATTTCTGTAAAGGATTATGCATATGGGATAACATATAACGGATCAAAATTAATTTATTCTGGCCTGAATTAAGGAACTAGAATGATCAATCCAAATAACCAGACAATAAACAATATTGTTGGAGGTGAAATGAATTCTGAATGCTACGTTACAACATTTGGCAACAAACTTTATCATACAAATCCGAAGGATAACACCGTTACATGTTATGATCTAAAGGGTAATAAAGAATGGGCTTTCGAAAATAAAAGAGTACTGAAGACACCCTCGGGCATCTCAGTGGATGAAAGTGGTAATATTTACGTAGTAGGACGTATATCAAACAATCTTATTATGATATCTCCTGATGGAAAACGACACCGACAACTGTTATCTACCAATGACAGTCTCTCCGAACCATGTGCGATTCATTTCAGTAAGGAAAGAATAATGTTGATTGTTGCCAATTTAAGAGGAGGAGAAGCATTCTTACATTCAGTAGACTGAACAATTTTGCAGTTAGCTATAAGTTATTGTGACTGCAGAAAAAGTAAACATTTGAAGTTTTATTAATAAAAATGTTTTCCTAATGTCGTGCGTAATCTTTAAGTTTCATAGAAATATTATTGTCTGAGTTCCTTACATTGAATGCATTGCAAAGGTACCAAGGTAAAACAATAACATTAGTATTTTCTTTAGTCTTATTAAGAGTTTACTTGTTAAAACACCTTTGTGGGGCAACGGTTATACATTAAAGCAAAAACGCTCCGATCAGGATTTGAATTTAGCAGGCTGTCCGGTATTCTTAATTAGAAATGCTACCGTTGTCATGTAGATATGGTAATTAGATACGAACACAGTTGATCTTCATATTTAAAACAATAAATATGTTACAAAAAGGAAATTTAACTAGCCTTAATAACAATATCCTAGCAGTAGCTATAGTTTATCAAAATATTGCCAAAGGTGAAGTGTTATAATCTTACTGTCTTTCCAACCCTATCTGCAAAAAAAATGAACAAGAGCTAGGTCAAAAGAAAGAGAGAGATCAACACAGATGAAAACTTGACTGAAATATTAAAGCGAATGCGACAAAAGACAAGGACAACTTTAACAACTACAGGTCATCGTAGGGACTTCAACAATTTATAAAATCCATACCGTTTAGTATTCTGTAATAGGAATCATGGTAACAAAAAGTAAAACAATTGGTTGAACAAGTAAACAAACACACATTATATGATGAACAGCAACGAACAATTGGTATAATGTCATTCAAATGATGAGAAATTTGATATACGGATGTTGATTCTATAACACGATGTATCATGAACTATTATATTGTATGAGACAATGACTGGTATCCATTACTTCATTTCTCATAATAGGTAGTAGAATACCTTGACACACATAAAACAGTAGTGAGTTTACCGTATCTTACAATGGTAGACGATAATTATTTTATCTGATGATGTAAAGATAAAAACATTTGCATTTCGTCACTCTCATATCACCTGTTGTACTCCCGATTACATTTTTTACTACTGGTCCCTCACCATTGCATTTACTACTAGCATATATGGCGAAATAATCACGTTATTTATACAGGAAAACTTTACACTACCGCGTACTTAAAATGTTTTCTGAATAAACTACAGTCACTTTTGAAAACAATAAGCCACTTTGAGTTTTTTTTTAAATACACAATTGCATGAGTAAGGCTTCGTATAGATATTTCATTGTTATGATTCGAATACTGTGTTTTTTTTTTATTTTCATTAGTATCAATTGTATTTGGATGTAGGACAATTTGTATACTAGTATTCGTGGATATTCTACATGAAGCACCGGTTCATACGTTTTGTATCATGACTAGACGTTACAACGAATTCATACATGCCGTACAGTAAATGGATATTTCGGGGTTAATTGACGACCCAAAGGACTACAAAAAGGTTTCCTATATCTATGATTTAAGAACAATAGTTTAATGTGTTTGAACTTTAGATTTTTTCCATTTTTATAAGGGACTTTACTGTTCTCAACTTTCTAGTATGTTTAGTATTTTTTTATGATTTGACTTTTTTGTATCATGATAACATATATGAACGCATAAACAATTATCTTTATGATTTTTAAAGCTATATATATTATGGTCCTAAAGAGCGCTCAAAGGATAAGATGTATTCTCCTTGGAACACTAAATATTATGGATCAGATCTTGATCTTCATCTGTCTGTTGCGAACCATGGTCAACTTTATATTACAAAATAGTTATTGTAACAACAAGAACGACAACGTTACACAGCTGTTTTATAAATATCAAATGTGTGTAACTGTTCTCTTATAACATGTCCCATTGTCACTCATTTGCTCCTTATTTGATATTGAATTTGAACCGATATAGTTTTTGTCCTGTAGTATGATAAATAAACAACCATGTAAACAATAATACTCAACCTCTGACTGTATGGCATATATAAATTACTAGCATTCTTTGTTTGTCATACAATGATATGGCATGCATTATATAACAAGATAAAGTAACGCACGAACTATATTTCCAATACCAAGTAAGTTAAGAATATGGTAGGTGTTTTTCATTATGTCAGTCTTTATGGACCTTACTCTATTATTATTATCATTGGAGTAAAGTATGATGCTACACATTTTTGGCATGTTATCAATGAATATTTCAGGTTCTTAACCTATAAGCGTCCTTTTAACAGCAGGTTTGTGTTCATAGGAAGAGCACATGCTAATCTTTGTTCAATCATTGTTTTTTTTTAATATGGTTCAATTTAATAATTTTCTTACAGATAAAAGTAATAGATTCTTATCATCATTTTATTTGACCTTTTTGTATAAAGTAATTAATACTGGACATTACGCAAAACGCAAAAAAAAACCGAACAATCAGACAAACATTATTTTGAAATAAAAAAATCTCGTCTTTGTTTCTTGTCTGTTATTATTTTTTTCGTAAATTTATAAATTGCATTATCTCATGTATAATCCTGGCACTTTTGATAACTTTTTCATATTTTTCATTTTGCAAAGTTTTATAACCGACTATACGGTATGCATTTTTTCTCATTGTTGAAAACTGAATGAATGCCTATAATGGCCTATACCTACTTCATTTGAAGTTGGTTGGATATAGCTCATTGGTAGTTATCTTATTGATTTCATACCATATTTTTATTTGAAACGAACGAACGCTAAAAATTTATTATAGATAAATAAATGTACAATAAAATATGCAGATTTTAAACGTGCACGTTACATGATTTTGATTGATAAATGTAATTGTACTATTATAATGGTTATCATACATTGTTATCTTCTCAAGCCATGTGATCAGTTGTTTATTTATTTTTCTGTACGCCCCTTTAGATAATCGCTGAAATACTGGTAATTACAAGGTAACATTAATGGGTTGAACATAATTTTGTTAATGATCTTTACTCAATCAATACATCTTGCGACTGTTATTTTTTCATTTTCAAACTAATTTTCTACCATATCAAACAAATGACAAAACGTAAGTGCTTTGTTTATTTTACTTTGTCTTTTTATTTCAAATTGTCAATATTCTTTTTATCGGTATAAAGTTGTGAACAAAATGTTATCGTGGCGATTGTTGTTTTGTTTTATGAATGAACTCATATGCATAATTATATGTCAAATGAATGGACATGAACAATATGATCACTATGATGTTACATTGTTGCTTAATATTGTCAAGTTTCTTGTTCGGTCAGCAATCTGGGAAGTTAATATGAGGCAGGCATAACCTGTGAATGGGGACGAAGTCTGAATGTATTATTTTCTTAATTCAATCATGTTGATAAAAGAAACCGATATACCGTACGTAACGTTCCCGATTTTGGTTCTATTGTTAGGGAATTAGCTGTGACGTTCTTTAAGTTATGACGTCATATTCGATGTAAACAAAAGAAACGCTTTCATCAGGTAACGTAACGGTTTTTTTTCATATCAAACAATTATTAAAATTGAATTTGTATTGAGATCCAATCTTATGTTTTACCGTAGACTGATAAATGTAAAAAAAATCAAAGTCTCATGCAAACAAGACAGATTTCTGCGCAAATGCGGGAAAACCGGAACAGGAACTAGATCTGAAAAAAAACGTTAACGATTTTGAGTTCATTAGTACAATGAAAAATTCGGGAAATTTTCCCAGATTTTTATTTTTTCATTTTTTTTCATTGATTTTTCTACCGTAATTGGGGACTTCGTCCCCATATTAAAGCCAATATGGTCAATTTGAAGTTGTAAATGACATGCACAATTGCACGATAGGACTCCTTCAGGATAATTTCCCTCGTAAATATCAAATTATAGTTTTTGTTTTGTTATGATTTCAGGTGGAAGAAAGTGTTAGAGAAAGGGCGATATGGAATGATACATGAACTAATTCTTTGTGCACCATTACAACATTAGCAGTTTAAGGTAAACAACTTACAGTACTTCGAATCATACTGACGTTCATTACAAATAAAAGAAATTTGATGATGTTAGTAGGTCTTCCATAAAATCAAGTGTTAATAACATGAATAAGTTAACAACACAGATATAGAAATGAATAAGAGTCATTTGAAATATCAAATTTTTCGTTAACTGCAACCTCGAATACAGAAAACTTCTGTGTAAATCATACAAAACAAACCAATCTCACATTATGTTTGCTTCCATTGATAGATTACAGATGTAAAGACTGCGACATTATACAGTCCACGTAACAAAAACCCTTCGAAGGGTCGGATTAAAAAAACACAAAAATAAACTTTTCTACACATCGCATGTCTAAATTTGGCATCGTCGATCCCTTTTTGTCAAAAGAATATGAGAACATTGTGGACATTACTAAAAGTGGCTGTATTATTTTCAATTTCGGTGATATCATAGTATACAAAACTGATAATAACACTTAATATAATTGTTATAAGACATGTCATTTTGAATATGGTAATAGCGGTTAACAAGATATCATGATGAATAAACAAAAACTTCATTATAGAAATGTTAGAGTTATCCCTCGATGTCCTGACTTTAAGAATAATGACACGTTCGTTTCCTGTTAAATCGTTTTAATTGCTCATATTATTTTAACTAATAGTATTAGGAGCATTTTAACATTCAATAATTACATTAGATGTATGTTTCATTATGATACTCTAATATTCTAATTGGCTAATTGCACATCACGTGTTATTCCTTCAACAATTGTATCACCCAATAAAACTTATCATCCATGATAACACGTGGTCCCACAATAAAGTGCACATGTGAATTAAGTAAAAAACAATATAAAATTCGTGTTTTCATGATAAAAAAATGTAATTATAAGTATTGCATGCTTCTTTTTGTAACTTCATAGGGTTGTAAAAGCGATGACCGTGCATACAATTTTAGAATGAAGCTCTTCCGCGCTTCATACACAATGTACTTCGGTCAACGATTTTACACCCCAATGAAGTTACAAAAAGAAGCATTCAATTCTTAAATAATATTAAAGTTTGTTCTCTGTATGATGGAAGTTACTCTTCACTAATATATGCAGGTTGTAACATAAACTATATAACAACACGCAGTAAGGCGCGAAACTTTGCGTTACCATTGCTTGTTTTGTTATTAAAAAAAAAGGTTCACTTTAGTGTTTGTGATATAGATAATGGTAATTTGTATTATAAAAATCTGTATTTTCATTTGATCTCAAAGGGATATATGACTTCAATCACCATTACCTTCAAAATGACCAACGAAAATATTTACAAGAATTATAGCAACTCCACAGGAATCGTGCATGAAACCATAATAAAGTCTCATCATTTCGCGCGTAATTTAGCACTAGACTGTAACGAATTTTAATTCATTGATATAGCCCCCGAAAACATTGCCAATGTTCATTTGACCAAAAACAAACATACAACTCCATTATTTAACCTTTAAAAACTGCATGTATGTTTGCGCACACTTGCTGAGCACAAGCCAAACCCAGCGCCGTATCATGTAAAGGTTACCATGTTAAGGAATACATAAGAGTTATAGTTATTAGTTTGCAAGACACTGTAATATATCAGCGATTCTTAGTTATTGTTTGTTTAATCTGATTTCATCATAATTTTTCAATACTTCCCGTATATTGCATTTTTTGATAAAAAAACAGAATCATTTTTAAATGTTTTGTCTAAATTGTATCTCTTAAGGATGTATTCTTCTGACTTTTCAGTCTCGTTCAGTCTCGTTGAAATCTCGTTCTTCAATTATTTCCCAAACATATGATAGAAGTGGAAAATATCAATAAACTTTAAAAATATTATAATCAAACATAACTCTGTGAAAAAATTGTGTATTTACCATGAACGGTTTTTGAATAATCCAGTTTTCAAATTTTACGACCATTCAAGTCAGTATTTTTAGTCAAAATTTTGAGAAAATGGGTGAGGGATACAAAAAATGATTTTACAAGAATAATATACATCCCATCTCATTTTGGTCTTTTCTAATTTCTTAGATATGTATTTTTTCAATCATTTATAACAAAAAAAGTTGAATTAATATGCATTTTGTTCTTTAAAATGAGAAAAATCATAAAAATACAAAATTGGCAGTATGGTAAATTTTACACAAAAAAGCATCAAAATATGACAAAACTTTTTTATATTAACACCTACCTATAGTTTTTGTAAGTTAAATTTATTCAGATTGGTCCACTTCATCTTTATGGAAAGTATGAAAAAAAGTTTAATTGTGGAACTGTGATTTTTTTCACGATAATAGCCCAAAAATAGGTAAAAATCGATGAAAAGTGAGAAAATCATCAAAATTGGGCATTTTCAAAGGGCCGGAGAAAAAAAAGAAGCACACCACCATATGATTTTTTCTTCACCAATTGTTTTGTTACAGTCTTATAAACCTAAAAATCAGGTTAAGAAAAAAAGTTTAATTCTAGAAATTTTTGGCTCCTCAGAGGTGTACATCCTTAAATGACCCTCAAAAGCAATGTTTGATAAATCATCACATTGACCTAGTAAAATATAATAAAAGTTAAGGTCAGTCATTTGTTAGACAGTCTTTATAAACACTTGTAGGACTTTACAGTAGAACCTGTTGCTTTCATTTTATTTTTAATGCAGAGACATATATTACAATACTTGATATATGTCTCTAATTTAGTTCAGTGATAAGGTGTTTTTTTTCAGGATCATAACTTTATTCAACAGTTGTTTTAACCGATGTTATCACACATGTTAAACAATTAAAACTAACCGAAACCCAACATCCACCACTTCCCTTTTCATCTTCACACAATTACTAACATTGTTTTCAGAGAAAAATGCAAGGTTCATTTTCGGAGCCATATTAAAATAGATTGGTTTAACTATTACTATGAATGTCGGGCCAGTCCTACACTTATTGAATCACATAATCTATATAATTAAGTTTATAAAGTGATAGATCACTTCTGATAAGAAATAATCAATTAAGTTTGCATGATATAAGCTATTTATAAATTATTCATGTTTAATAAAACACATTTAAAATATACCGCGCAGTTAAACTAGTTTTGTGTATATCATGTTTACCATTTACCATATAAAGACGCTTGATAAGTCGTGTAATGACTTTCCTGGTCGCCCTTTTTATTAACAACAATGAAACACTCATAATTATCAGGTAAATGAATGAATTTAACTTGATTTGTATAAATGTTTTGTTATTAATCATTTGTTAATCTATAAATAAGATATAAATAGTAAGTATAATTTCACTTTTTCTTTTCCACAGAAAGCGAAAGTTACAAAAAGAGAGAACAACTCCAGATTATTTTACTGCAAACATCCCATATGTTCATTGAGTTGGCCCGTTTTTCAGTTTTGTAATATCTAATCTTTGTTTTTGTGCTTCTCTTATAGACTTTTGACCAAGATTTCTTTTTGAAGCTTCCTCGTGCAAGTGTGATTAGGGAATGGTCATTTTTTATCCGCTTAGGGGGTCGGTTCAAATTTTTTTTCACATCAAAATTTTTGTTGGCAACCCACCATAATTTTACTAACCACCTAATGACCCCCCTCAAAACGATATTTCAATAAGTATGACCCCCCCCCAAAAAAAAAAAAAAAAAAAAATAATCATTACAACGAATGGACAAGAATTGTCATATTCCTGACTTGGTACCGGCATTTATAAATGTAGAAATATAAGTCATCCGATTGGGTTCCTAAGGATTTCCCTATTTTCACCAGGCGTCTCTTTTGCGATGCAACCAAAACCCTCTTCTCTTCATTCCGTTCAATCAATCAGTCAAAATGACAATTGCTTTCTTTATCTGTTCTCGGCCAAGATGTGCATGCAATATATGCCTTGGAAGCCAAACAAACATTACAGTAACCAACACATTTATTGGTGGTTTGTCTTTTATTTTCTACTTGCAAGTGCAATTGTAGATTGCAATTTTTGTCGGCAGATAATAATAATTAAAATATATATGAAAAAATTATGAGCACAAGGACTGCAAAGCAAATCCATATATATATATATATATTTTCAAAGGTCCATAAGATTGTTTGACAATATGGAATGTAAAACCACTCAGGCGAGTACTAGTATGATACTTGATTCCAAAAAATAAAATAGTCTAATTGAAAAAATCTGTCAAACTACCTGTCACGAAAACATATATTTTCAAAAGTCCATAAGATTGTTTGACAATATGGAATGTAAAACCACTCAGGCGAGTACTAGTATGATACTTTATTCCAAAAAATAAAATAGTCTAATTGAAAAAATCTGTCAAACAACCTGTCACGAAAA
This sequence comes from Mytilus trossulus, assembly GCF_036588685.1. Taxonomy (NCBI): domain Eukaryota; kingdom Metazoa; phylum Mollusca; class Bivalvia; order Mytilida; family Mytilidae; genus Mytilus; species Mytilus trossulus. The sequence goes on from NW_026963318.1 coordinate 2,976,947, forward strand.
CATAAAGCTATTGAAAATAAATTTATGCTGCATCCTCGCGGTGGGGGGAGGGGGGGGGCATTTCCTATATACAAGCTGATGGGACGTGCTGCTGGAATAGGTCGCTTTTCCTACCTCGAAAATATGGAAATGGATGGGGAAAACTCACAGAAATATATGATAATGTCGATAAAGTTCCAATTTCTTGTATATGAAAAGCCCTGTCTTTTTTCACTGCCTATAGTCTCGACGTTATTAAACATTACACACAGAATCTTAGCTTTAAATATTCCATTGTTTCAATACACCGCACGAAACAAAGGCTTCATGGATTAAGGTAACAATTTAACCTACGCAATATAAGAAAAGGTAAACATTACTAAGATCTATATTATATGAAAAGGGTGGGGTAGCAGCACACCAGCCACTCTCCTACCAATGAAGTATGGAAGTGCCCCCGAGACTGCATCAGATGTGGATAATAAATAAGAAAACCGCTATGAATTCAAAACGTTGATTTCTAATGATACAATACAATGGCTACTTCATCCTCTTGTCATTCCTTTTTTTCAGGGAATCATTTTCTATTGTATTATGGCGACTTCATCTTTAAGTTGCGGTGTTTGTGATTTACGCCATATCACCAAACCTTCTGCGGTTTGGTGTAGTGAATGCGATGAAGGACTTTGCGAAGGCTGTCAGGAGCATCACAGTTTATCGAAATCATCCCGAACTCATACTGTCATACCAATTTCTGAATTTGAAAAATTACCCAAGGATATAGTTCAAATATCTCAGTTTTGTGACAAACACAAGGAAAAATACATCATTTACTGCAAGAAGCATGCATGTCCATGTTGCAGCAGCTGCATTGTTCAAAGTCACAACAAATGTGACGAAATCGTAAAACTAGATGACGTCATTCATAACGCCAAAACTTCAAATAAATTCTTCGAAATAGAGCGGGCATTGGCAGAAGTAACCGAAAATATTGAGAAAATCATAAAAGATCGACAAAACAACATCAAGACATTATCTGAGACTCGGAAGCAGATCGAGAAGGAAATCCAAAAGACCCGAAAAGCCATCAATAATCATATCGACAAAATACAAGCAAATATAATAAAAGAGCTTTATGCATCGGAAGACAAGGAGAGTAAAAGTATCCGTCAATTGTTAAATTCTTTAGAGGAAAAGCAACAAGAGATTGAGATATTACAGAAGAACATTTCAGATATCAAACAGCATGCGTCAGACCTTCAGACATTTTTATCAATGAAACGAATTGAAACGGAGGTCGTTAGCAAAGATGAATACATCAGGTCGTTATCCGGTAGCAAAAATTTGAAACAGATAGTCCTGTCATTTTCTATCAACACTGCAATTAAAAATCTCATTTCCGACATCCCAAATTTAGGAAATATCATTGTTAAAAGTCAATCGTTCAATATTGAGCTAACCACGACCAAGCAAAGACAAGCTCAAATGATGATGACAAAAGTACCAGCAAGATCGTTTGAAAATATCAATGTAAAGTTACAGCAGACCATATACACGAAACAGGACAATTACATTTCTGGTACATATCTGCTACCCGATGGAAGGATGATATTTTCCCGCAAAATAAATACACAGGATACTATAACTGTTTTGAATGCAAATGGATCATTGAGTTTTGAAGTAGCCTTACCTTCATCATCCTTTGATGTAACATATATAACAAAAGACAATACTTTGGCTGTATCATCTGGTGGTTCTGCTTCCAGGTGTATTTATATTATTGACATGCAAAACAAAAAAGTAAAGAAACGTATTTCTGAAAAGGATTTTATATATGGGATAACATATTGTGGATCTGGTTTGATTTATTCTGGGCGGTTTCAAGGAATTCGAATGATCAATCCAAATGACGAGACCATAAGCGATATAGTCGGAGGAGAAATGACATATAGATGCTACGTTGCATCATTTGGCAACACAATTTATCATACAAATCCAGACGATAATACCGTTACATGTTATGATCTCCAAGGTAAAATACAATGGACATTTCAAAATAGAAGCGTTTTGCAGACACCCGCAGGCATCTCTGTAGATAATGATGGTAATATTTATGTAGTAGGCCGTGCATCAAAGAATGTTATACTTGTTTCTTCTGATGGACAACGACATCGACAACTGTTATCTGGAACTGACGGTCTCTCCGAACCATGGGCGATTCATTTTAGTAAGGAAAAAAATATGTTGATTGTTGCCAATAAAAGAGGAGGAGAAGCATTCTTATATTCAGTAAACTGAACAATTTTGCAGTTATGATATTGTGACTGCAGGAAAAGTTAACACTTGAAATTTTATTAACAAATATATTTTCCTAATATCGTGCATAAACTTTAAGTATCATAGACATATTATGGTCTGAGTTCCTTGCATTGAATATATTGCAAAGGTACCAAGGTAAAAACAATAAAATTAGTATTTTCTTTTATCTAATTAAGACTTAACTTTTTGTAGCACCTTTGTTGGGTAATGTTTAGACATAAAACTGTAGCGCCCCGATACGGATTTGAATTTAGCACCTGGTCCGGTATTCTTTATTAGAAATGCTACCGTTTTATTAGATTTGATAATTAGATAGGAACACAATTTATATTCATATTTAAAACAGTAAATGTGTAAAATAAAGAAATTTAACTAACCTTAATTACAATATCCTAGCAGTAGCTATATTTTATCAAAAGATTGCACAAGGTGAAGTGTTATGATCTTGCTGCCTTGTAACCCGAAATTCATATAAACAATATATAGACCTGGTCTTCCCAACCATATCTGCTTTGTAACCAGAAATTCATAAAAAACAATATATAGACCTGGTCTTCCCAACCCTATCTGCAAAATATTTGGACAAGATCTAGGTAAAAAGAAAGTTAGAGATCCACACATATATACATTTTTTATATTTCATGAATATTCAGGACGCAAAAATTCAACAGAATTTCAGCCTACCTACTAGCCACCTACATACACCTTAAAGAGTCGTTTAAAGACCCTCTCCTTCTACATGCAGCACCGGATTATACCTTTTGTATTATCACCAGACGTGATAATGAATTCAAAGATGCTGTACAGTTAAATGGATATATCGGTTTTAATTGACGACCACAACAAATACAAAAAGGTGACCATATTTCTCGACATCAATGAACCCGTGAAATAAACAATGAAAGCAGATACAATCCAATAACATATTCAACTTGTTTGCGAGTAAAATCCAAAACAGAAAAAGAACCATTTTAGTCTGATATAAAAATCAATATTAAGCGAATAATATAAGATGGTATGTTCTTTGTTGTAATGTTAAACTATTGCTTCAGAAAAGGTAAAAGGGTTGGTATCAATAAAATGTTTAATCACGCTTCAACTCTTTGCAACTTTCCGAAGTCAGAAATCTGATGCTAATTGGTTGTCGTCTGTTTATGTGGTTCATAAATGTTTTTCGTTTTTATATAGATTAGAACCGCCCGTTGGTTTTCCCGTTTGAATGGTTTTACATTTAAGTAATTTTTGGGTCCCTTTATAGCTTGCTGTTCGAAGTGAGCCAAGGCTCCATGCTGAAGGCCTTATCTTGACCTATAATGGTTTACTTTTATAAACTGCTACGTGGATGGAGAGTTGTCTCATTGGCAGTTATACAACATCTTCCTATATCTATGATTTAAAAACAATAGTTTAATGTGTTTGAACTTTGGGTTTTGCTTTTTGATAACGGACTTTCCTGTTTTGAATTTTCCTCTATGTTCAGTATTTTTTTATGATTTTACTTTTTAGTATAATTAAAAAATATATGAACGCGTAAACAACAAACTCTCTATTATTTCAAAAGCTATATAAAATATATTACGATTAAAAAACACGCTCAAGGAAACAGAGATATTCCCCTTGGAACATTGAATACATTTAGAGCAGATCTTAATCTTCGCCTGTCTGTTGCATTGATCGACTTTATATTACACTTTAACAACAAGAACAACAACGCTACATAGCCGTTTTATATACTGAGTGCCAATGAAAACGCAACACTTGGTTTTTCAAAAATAAAATTTATATTACAAATGATAATCTTTCAAATTTGTTCTTGAAAATTAACAATTCTAACAATAGATCGATATCAACCAAAAATGCAAAATTCCAAACGCTACAGGTAAACGAAACATCCAATGTCGATTCATCAACTCACACTCCTAACAAAACATGTTACAACCCCGTTGTGCAGCGCAATCTCGACAGTGCCGTGGAACTAATCTTCCCGGACGTTTAATGTGATCTCGAGGAATGTTGTTCCACTTGTCCCGCATATCAAACTCAAGCTGACTTTATGATATTAGTGATGGTTTTCATCGTCTGAACAATGTCCAACTGATGCAAAATTTGCTCGATCGAAGTAAAATCGGGCGAAACACATGACTTTTGGCAAAGATGGGAGCCAAATGTCTATGTAGCCACCATTGACGGTTGTTGGTACATAATGAATGATTTTTGATCTACAGAATTCGATATTTACGCCATACGGCCGTTAAGATGTCACTAAGGAAAGACTTTGGTACTCTTTAACAATTTCTGCGATAATAGTGCTTTCTGAAATTGCTCGAAAGGATCTTCCGTGACCTTTGTGCACCCATCAGAGTCAATATCGAATATGTTTAAGACCAAAGGTATCAGTCTGGCTGAGCGTTTCTTGCTTTTTGTACTCCGGGATGTTGCTTAGCATTAAATGATCCATTTTGGGTGAATTTGTGGATGATTTGGGTTATTGGTGAGGCTTCAACTTCAGTCTTCTCGTAATTGTATGCAGTAAAAGGCTTCATTGGATCATGCCCAAAACTGCATGTCGCTGGTTGTCAGAAAGTCCTTGCATTTACTCAGATGTTTATTGCAGTTTCCTTACAATAAGGGCGGGAAAATTCATGACATCAGCCAAGCTTTAAATGACAAAATCGTGAAAATGGTGCGTATGGTGAAAATCGGTGAACTCGGTTTATGTCCGTTCAAAATAACCCTTACTTCGCATTTGTTCCAAAAATCACTCAACCGTAAAGTTGTCGTCAATTGTCTTAAAAGTCATTTTACACCAACTATACAAAGTTCTAATATAAATGAAATAAAAATTATAAGATTTTTTTGAAAAACAAAAGTGTTGCGTTTTCATGAGCACTCAGTATATATGCCCAGTTGTAACTCATAAGCTCCTGATTTTATATTAAGTTTCAAATGGAAAGAAATTCCGTATGTTTTTTTAGGGTTGTCTTTGCCAACTATGAAGATTGTACCTGTATAATATTTGTATTGTAGTATATAAAAATTACAACCATGTAAACAACAATATTCAACCTCTGTATGATATTAATAGTACTCGTCGTTAATGTCGTTTTTTATACGGGATATGGCATAACGTATATAACCAGATAAAGTAGAGCACGGACTACATTACCAGTACCAAGTTAGGAATATGGAAGTTGTTTTTCATTGGTTCCATTCATTAATAGCGTTTGATTATGTCAGTCTGTATGGACTTTCCTCTATTTGAATTAGCCTTGTAGTATGCTGATACACACTTTGTTTGCATGTTTATCAAACAATGAATATTTAAGGTTCTGAATCTTTAAGCATCCTTTTAACATCAGATGTGTGTGTATGGGGAGAGCACATTTTAATCTTTACTCAAACACTATTTGGAATTTTTTTTCTTCTTTAAAATATTGTTCAATTTAAGAATTGTGATACAGATAAAAGTAAGATATTTTAATTGTTGTTCTTGTTTGACCTTTCAAAATTATGTAATTGCGACTGGACATAACGCAAATAAAAAACAAACAATCGAAAAATCATTATTTTGAAAATTTCTATATTTTTTTTCGGCTTTACAGAATGAATAAATAATTGCCTATTACAAATTACTTACAGCCTTTACAAATTCCATCTAATAATTAAAAAAATAAAACATATATTAATGACATAAATCAGTATACAAGAACGAATTGTCGATATTGGAATCTTATCAAGCAAGTTAAACCAAACTTCGTTTACCGATGTTCTAAAATGTTTAAAATAATTAAAACTTCAAATATATTCATTGATCATTGTTGATTATTAGTACTCTCAGTTTTTGTTTGTTTTTAGGAATATTTAATTGATACATACCAAGCGACGTTCAATATTTGTTTTTTTTGTTTTGTATCTATCGGATACGTAAGCACTTTTCAATTAATTTGTATAGTTTGTACTTATGTTGTGTTGTAACACCACTGTTCCAGGTAAGGAGAAGGTTGTGCGCTCACACACATGTTTAATCACGTCACATTCTGTATGTGCCTTTCCAAAGTAAGCAGCCTGTAGTTTAGTGGTCGTCTTTGTCTCTTGTCTCGTGTTTCTGTCATATATTTTTTAATCCTATAATGTTTTGTAATAGATTAGGACGTTAGTTTTCTCAATTTAATTATTGCATACCTTTTATTTCGGGGCCTCTAAGAACCGCCTAAATGGAATGGATTTTCTTATTATTAAAGGCAGAATGATTGGCTATAATTGCTTACATCCACACAATTCGAAGTTTGTTTGATAGTTGTCTCCTTATTTCAATTTGAAATGATTGAGTGCTCCAAAATGATTAAAAATAAATATTTTTTTTATTGTACATTAAAAAGTAGATACAACATATATATTTGAAAGAGAGCGAGAAAGTTAAATAACTTTCATTCATACATGTTATAACTAAGTTATACATGTTATACTATTATGATAGCTATTATACATTGTTTATCATCTCACGCCATGTGCTCAGTTGTGTATTTATTATCCTGGACGACTCATAAGATAATCACTGAAATACTCGTAAGTACCAGGTAACATTAATGAGTTTAACATAATTTGTATAAATGATTAATACTTATTTAATACATCTTGTATTGATTAATGAGATAATTTATCTTATACTAATTTTGTACCAAAAAAGGTGACTAAAAGAGAGTGCTTTGTTTATTTTACCTTGTCTTTTTATTTTAAATTGTCACTATTCTTTTATCTGTAAGTTGTGTACACACGTTAAACGTTGCGATAAATGTTCTATTGTATGAAAAAAGATGTTTGCTTAAATCTATGATAAATGAATGCGAGATAAAATAAACAGCATGAAAATTGTCATTTAGCGTCATTGCCTAATAGTTTTTAGTTCCCTGTTCAGTCAGCAATCCAGGAAATTATTTTAGACATTAGAGTCAACTTGAAGCAGAAAAGTACAAATTACCGACGAAGTCTCTTTATACAAAATGAGGCGACATGCACATTGCACGACATAATTCCTCCCTCATTATTACATGTATTCATATAGTTTAACATGCCATATTTGAAAATCTTAACACATCCTTTTTATGTGTTCATTGTTTTTAAAAGAAAAAAGGTGCCAATGTTAAAGGTGTGTAAAAAATCTAGAGGGAATAATTTCCTGCCAATTTTCAATGACTTATATCTTAAAAATAAGCAGACGAACCATTAGTTTTTTCTGCTTTTTCTGTTCCTTTATTTATATACTATCAGTTTAAACATGTTACAACAATCTCGAAAAAAGCTTGTAAAATTTGTCAAACAGAGCAGCGAACATCCTTAACACCCGAGGTTTTGAGATTGAAACGGTGATATTCCTACCAATATGGGCTTAAAAAGGCGAAATATATAGAAAAACAAACATTTTCCAACGTCGAAAGTTAAGCAAAAACAAAACATCAATCAAAGAACATAAAACACCAGTAAAAAAAACCAACAACATGGAAATCTGAGCAACAAGAACCGAACTAAAAGCAAGGGTGTAAAATCAGGCACTCCAGTAGACTCAGATTATGTTTCAGATGTGAAATCTGTCTTCCCGCTGAGTATTCAAACGTTGTTGTCGACACATAGATTAATTTTACCAGACATTTGAACCATACTAGTTATTTATTATATAACAGCTATATTGAATATAAAATAAACTAGCCTTTCAGTATTAAATTTAGGAGAAAAGGCACATATATGTATTGCAATGATACAGTATGGCATTTTATCAAGCGTATGACGCCATGTTTCGGTCTTAAAGAATAGTTACTCAAGAAATTGAGTAGAATACGATAGAATAACCTTATAATGCTATTGATTTAATACAAAAGCACTGTACATGTATAAGATATCAGAATTGTTGCAACAAGCAGTTTGGCATTTTTCAATATTTGTGATACAATAATTTGGTTCACAGGATTGTTTTAGTAATGTTTTCGATACATTCATAAAGCAACTAATGAATAAGAGACAACACACAAATATTTAGGATATACAGCCCTTGGATGGTGTAAGTTTTCTAAAAAAACGTGTTTGGTGTAATGGTGTATGGCATATGATGCAATGGTGTAAGGTGTATGGTGTATGGTGTAAGAGGAATGGTGTAATGGTGTGATTGTGTAACGTGCGATCGGGAATGGTGTGAATGAACGGTGAAAGTCACAACAAATTCATTCAAATTTCAAAAATAGAAGACATCATTAATAACGTCAAATCGTAAAATGCATTATATGAGATCGAACAGACATTGAAGGACGTCGATGAAAATATTTAAAAAATCCGAGACGACCGACAAAACAGTCTGAAAACGTTCACCGAGACACGAAAACAAATTGAGAAGGAAATCCTAGAAACTAGAACAGCAATCAATAATCATATCGACAAAATACAAGCAGATATAATAAAAGAGATATATGCATCGGAAGACAAGGAGAGTAGAACAATCCTTCAGCTGTTTAATTCTTTAGAGGCAAAACAACAAAAGATTGTGATATTGCAAGAAAGTATTTCTGATAACAAAAAGCATGCATCGGATCTCCAGACTTTTTAGTTGATGAAACGATTTTAAACGGAGGTCTCTGACAAAAATGATTACTTTACTTCAATATCAAGTAATCAGAATATGAATCAGATAGATCTGTCATTAAATATCAACACTGCAATTCAAAATCTTATATCCGAAATCCCTAATTTCGGAAAGATCCTGGTGGAAAGTAAACCGTCTGAAATTGAGCTAACAACGAATAAGCAAAAACAAGCTCAAATGATGGTGACAAAAGTATTGTCAAGATCGTTCGAAAATATCAATCTACAGTTAGAGCAGACTATGAGCATAAAACAAGACAAAAACATTCTTGGTACATGTGGGCTACCCGATGGAAGGATGTTATTTTGCAGCAGTGGCTATTACGCCAGTTATTAAATCGTTCTAAACGCAAATGGATCACTAAATTTTGAACTAGGGTTACCACCACCATCCTTCGATGTAACATACATAGCAGAAGACAATACTTTCAAATTGGTGGTTCTCTTTCTAAGTATATACATATTATTGACATGCATAACCAAAGGGTCAAGAAATCTTTTTATGTAAATGGGTATATAGATGGAATAACATATAATGGATCCAAATTAGTTTATTCTGGGCGACGTCGGGGAATTCGAATGGTGAATCCAAATGACGAGAGCATAAGCGACGTAGTCGAAAATGGAATGCAAGCTGACTGCTACGTTACAACATTTGACAACCAACTTTATTATACGAATCCGGGCGATAATACCGTTACATGTTATGATCAACAAGGTAAAACTCAATGGTCATTTCAAAATAAAAGCGTTTTAAAGACACCCACGGGCATCTTTGTAGATAATGATGGTAATATATACGTAGTAGGTCGTAGCCCAAACTATCTTATAATGATCTCTCCTGACGGAAAACAGCACCGACAACTGTTATCTGCAATAGAAGGGCTCTCTGAACCGCGGTCCATTCATTTCAGTCGCGAATACAAGAAGAAAAGCATTCTTTTTCTGTAATCTGACACATCTTTCAATTATGATTGGGTTACTAGAAAATCTTAAAATGTTAAACATCATAAATAAATGAACTGCTTCGGATAGAAATCGGCAAATGACATATGCAAACGAATATCAGTACAATTGTTAACCTATTTTTGGTTGAAATAACTCGTTGCAAAGTCTGTAACCGTAACTGTTTACATTACATTTAATATGTATATAAATGAGTTTCATTTTATATGTGAATGCAACCTCTATCAAGACGAGAGAGAAAAGTTTTATGATGACATTGTTAGTATTATACCATGTTTTTGTAATTTAGATAATTTTGATAAATTTAAAAATTTAATGAACTGTTCGGAGATTGATGTTCTCACCAGATTTCTTATATATATAAACAAATGTATTTTGATTAGACATTCATCAGTGGGAATAATTGCATAATATTGAAGTGTGAGTTTTGTCTCTTGCTTGTTATAAGTCAAAATTGTTGGCTGTTATGTTTTATTGTTGTTTTGTTTTGTATATGTTTTTTTATATGTGTTCATGTGTTTCAGTGATGATCCTTTTGTACTGAATTTTATACTCAGTTTGAATGAAATTAGTTAGTTAATTAGTTTACATTAGGAACAATCAGACTATTTACTGGGTTTTTAATCACGTGAGCAACACGACGGTTGGTCGGGTGGTTGCCTCTTTGACACATTTCCAATTTCCATTCTCAATTTTAAGTACTAAGTTATACCAGGAATGTGTATTGCAGTCGCATTATAATGACGTATTAATGGCGAATTAACGATTTATTTTATACGTTCTGTTTGTTTTCAAACATTTCTTTAGAGCAATAAGAATCACACCAATTTTCTGATAACACACACACATGAACAGCAGTCTTTTCTACGATGACAACTATCGATTTCAAAACTTGAATGTGTATAATTGTGTAACAAAAACAACCATGTCAATTTCAGCATACATGTCGAGTCTGAAGCGTAGGCCTAGGCAACTCGTACACTACTGTTTCTAATTGGACAATGTTTTGTTATTTGTTTCTACTGTTGAAATAAGTTGTTATGTGAAAGTAGATAATTATTCACCTTGAGCGATGTATTATTGTTGACCATTCGAAATTATTTTTGTTTGCGAACCCATCTTCAGCTGAATGCGTGATTACTGTATCGTATTACTACACGAGCCTAAAGAAAGATTTCAAATCGACAATGAATGCAAAACATGTGTTTTTGTGTCTTTCAAAACACAAATAATATACAGAATTAATTGCAGGATAAAGACAATAACTATTTAGTGTCTTTGAATATCAGCTGTATTTGTACTCGGGTCGAAACAGGTGTAGTAGCTCGCTAAAAGCTCGCATACACCTTATTTCCTAGTTCAAATACAGCTGATATTTAAAGACACTAAACAGTTATTGTCTATATATTGTTGTTGAACGTCCGATAACATTAATACTCCTGGAATATTTTCATAATGTTATCATTAAATAAACTATCATGTCAAAACTATTACCGAATTTAAGTAAATAAAACACTGTTGACTGCAGTATACTGAAATCATTTCTTGACGTTGTATACTTATAACAGTTCTTACTGTTCAATGATTTAATATCGAGAGTGCATCTTTGTTAATTTAATGCAATGTTATGTCAAGAATATTACAGTATTTATAAATTGATCAATATGTTCAACGTCAAATACGTGATAAATGTTCAGGATAAATAAACAATTAATACACTAGGTCGGTTCTGTAAAAAAGAAGATCGAACACGAACAGCGATATATAAGGGTATATATTTGGATAGTGACAGATTGTTATCCTTGCAACAAACCACCTTACAGTTTTTGAAAGGGTTCGTTAAGTGAAGAAATGTGACATAGTACATTCTCTTCACGTTGCTGTGGACTAACCGTCAACTTCCTGACCGGACTTGGCTTCGAAATTAAATATTATCATGCACAGCTAAACAGACGCAAAACTTTATCGAGGGTTTCACTGATGGTCGTAAAAAGTCCAAGAAATGAACCTTTAAGACCAATTAAACTATGATGATATTTTGCCTAACACATTTGCCGCCTTGCAAAAAAAAACCCCAACACATAATACAAGGTGAATATTTGTTTTTTTATCATTTCAATCCACAATGTACAAAACAAGTCTACGATCATAGAACTTAAGGGAAAACGGTACTATTTATTCTGCCTTAGGCGACAATACTAACATTTTCTAAATTTACCAGTTTTTATAATAAAAACCTGGATAAAACAGTTATGTGTGGTGTTAGTACTTTATTACTGTATTCTGAAAATTGAACCCAAATAGTACCAATTTCCAACGGAGCTTGTTTATCTCATCCATGCCCACCGTCTTTTTGCACCAAATTTAGGTAAATCATGCTACACAGAAGAACAAGTAGTCAGTATGCTGGAGTTTCTTATCGACAACATATTTGTTGAGTTTGGAGGTAGACTTTTCCAACAAGTTGTCGGCATTCCTATGGGAACAAACTGTGCGCCTCTTCTTGCCGACCTCTTCTTATTTTCATATGAATCGGAGTTCCTCCAGACACTTGTCAAAAACAAGAGGATCAAAGAAGCCAGATTATTTAATTTCACTGTCAGATATATTGATGATGTTCTTTCCTTAAACAATCCGAACTTTTCTGATTGGGTTCCATTAATATATCCCCCAGAACTCGAGATTAAAGAAACAACAGACACGGCTTCCTCCGCCTCATTTTTAGACTTATATCTCGAATTTGACTTACACAGTCATCTCAGTACCAGAATCTATGACAAACGAGACGATTTTAATTTCGAAATTATAAATTTCCCCCACCTTAGTATCAATATACCAACTTCACCTGCATATGGGATATATATTTCCCAACTTATTCGATATTCAAGAGCTTGCAGCTCCTACTCAGACTTTGTAAAACGTCATCAGTGTCTGAGTAGAAAGTTGATGAACCAGGGGTATGTCAAAGAACGTCTCGTCCTTTTTCTAAAAAAAGTTCATCGGAAGGTACCAAGACCTTGTTGATAAATATTCCGTATCAACTTCTCAAATAATACACGATGGTCTTGATGTATAGATTCTGCGTACTGATGTTGTGTATCATCTTAACAACATGTTTTATTGTTCTTTTATTTGTTTTTGTTCTATTATTAAGATTACTTTTACTGTTGAATGGTTTTATGTGATATCCGTTTGACGTGGCTCGGTACTTATACATCTCGTCAATGTGTTTGTATTGGCTTTCATTTTTTGGTGATTTGTTTTGTATATGTGACTCTTTGTATTTCTTTTGTGCTTATAACGTGACTCTGTACTTTAAAAGATCCCGTCAGTATGATATTTGTCTATAATATGTCATTATGATATATTTCTATTATGAATTACTTTATACGTTGAACCACAAACGTCAAAATCAATCAATGGCGTAGTGGAATTGACAATTTTTGGATTCTCATAAATTCTATGTATAACTTTTGAACTAGTTTGAATCTCGGTCTATTTCTGTAATTTATTCTTACATACTTTTGATTTTTTAACTCTGTATGCTTACATTGCCTATGAAATTTTTTTTAAAATTGTTTGTATGCACATTGAACATCAAATTTATGTGACGTATATAATTTTTCTAACGTCAGACACTCAAATCAATCCATATGTTCTTAAAAAGTTTTGGATTCTCATATATTCTATGTATAATTTTTGGACTAGTTTGAATCTCGGTCTATTTCTGTAATTTATTCTTACATATTTTTGATTTTTTAACCCTGTATGCGTACATTGCCTATGTAAATTTTAAAATTGTTTGTATGCACATTGAACGACAAATTTATGTGACGTATATAATTTTTCTGACGTCGGACACTCAAGTAGATCCATATGTTCGTGGATAGGTTTTTGTGTCCTGTTAAATTGTTCCTTTTAAAAGTTGGATTCTCATAAATTATATGTATAACTTTTGGACTAGTTTGATTTCTGTAATTTATTCTTACATACTTTTGATTTTTTAACCCTGTCTGCGCTCATTGCCTATGTAAAATTTAAAATTGTTTATAATCCAGGTACTTTGGATAACTATTGTATGCACATTGAACGACAAATTTATGTGACGTATATATTTTTTCTGACGTCAGACACTCAAATCAATCCATGTGTTCGTAGATAGTAGATGTTGTTGTGTCCTGTTAAATTGTTATACGATGATGACTGATGTTCCCATATTTTGACTATTTTATTGATTGTGACTGTTTATTTAACGCATCATGTAAATGTAACGGAATTTGATGAGACTGTTATTAAAGTGAGAGGGTTAGCGCTATAGAACCAGGTTTAATCCACCATTTTCTACATTTGAAAATGCCTGTACCAAGTCAGGAATATAACAGTTCTTGTCCATTCGTTTTTGATGCGTCTTGTTTTTTGATTTTGTCATGTAATTATGGACTTTCCAAATTGATTTTCCTCTGAGTTCAGTATTTTTGTGATTTTACTTTTTTTTTTTAAGCCTTTTCGAATAATTCTCCAGAAAATATTTCAATAGGTTTTAAAATGTATATTGAAAATTTACACACTGCAGTTATTCATAGATAAATCAAAACATATATGGTACCCTTACATCCAATCACAGCGCTCCTAAGTTGACTTCCTTTACCTGTCTTGGGTACACAAAAGGCAAACCTAATGCTGGGAAAATGTAATACTACCGTTTTCCCTTAACCGTACTGTGATTTGCTAGTGTAATTCGAATGTTGAAAACTGTAATTGATCAGTTTTATCTTATATCATCATGTTAGGTATAGTTTTAGAGGGTAACAATGTTTAAATCTGATATTGTCTTATTTGTAATTTATTGTACATTTTTCATACATTATTCATAATTTATATATAGTTTTATAACTTTTTTTGATATCAGCATCACTAATGAGTCTTATGAAGACGAAACGCGCGTCTGGCGTATACAATATCTGTCATAGTTATGATAGTATATTTCGTTTTATTACGTATTGGTGATCAGAACTTACAAAATATATTATTTAGAGCTGATTGTCATTCACCTGAATGAAAAAAAAACTACAATAGGTCTTTAATGAGAATAACTTCGTTCTCAGTAATAATACTAAACACTAGTAAAGGACGCAAAAGAAGATTCCGTACATTGCTAACATTTGATCTTTTTGGAATTTGATGTTTCGAGATAAAAAATATATATCAAATGACGTGAAGGTAATCACCTGTATGTCACCGGAAACCCTTCAACAATGAGCAAAACCGATACCGTATAAGTCAGCTAAAAAACACCAAAATGAAAATATTAAAAACATCTCAAATATCAAAAAGTGACGATCTCCTCTTTTTTTTTATAAAAATAAGCGAAAAGCAAACATGAAAGATAGCAAAGTAAGACAACCCCTGAATGACAGGATCCTAAGTTAAAAACAAACTTAATAAGAAGGATGTGACAAGGTTGACCGTGTTTACGAGATTTCGGAGTTTATGCTAAAAAAATTAAAAAAACACGTTTTATAATTTCATGCGTCCAAAGCGCTTTTCTGGATTTACAGTCACCAGAAACGCTCAAGGCAAAACATTTGAATTCCGAGGATGTAGAAGTACCGAAACAGTTGAAAAGTTATATGACAATAATATCTAAAACAAATAGTAAAATTCATCTAAGGTCGACTTTCCTGAAAGAATTGAAACAAACCTTAGGTTCTTTTACTTTCAAAATTTATAAACGGACAATGTTAGAAAGGTTAATAAATAATGTAAGTTCCTAACCAGTCTTTTTCATGAATTGTTAATACAGAACTAAATTTAGGCCATACGATGACCTAACGTTGTGTCATTTTGGTCTCTGGTTGAGAGTTGTCTAATTGGCAATCATGTCACATCTTCTTTTTTATAAAACTTTTTTTTTCAATACCACACCCGTATCACTTTCCGGTTCTCACATACAGTAATGGTTGAGGGTTTATACAGGTGTCTGGTATTGAAAAAAGCTAAGGTATATACAAGAAGTTCCGGATTGGATTTCAGAATTGAGGACAATAAGTTAGTATTGTATTTGCACTTCTACATGTTCTAGTGTATGTGCTTTTTTTCTCAGTGGGCATGGCTTTAAAAGCAGGTAAACGTCGTCTTTCACTTTCGCCTGTTGTTTCTGTATCTTTGCAATTTTCTGAAAGAGAGGAAATAATAAGAATTCTAAAAGAATAGATCCAAAACGTAAGAGAAGTGACGGAACATCCACACCTACCTCGGCGGATAGAAAGAGCAAGCGGTCCAATACTGAACATAAAAAAACTTAACTCAAAATATGTCAAATCAAACTGTATTATTTTGATAAGAAATCAAAAACCTAAAATTGAAAAAAAAGCATGCCTAAGTTTTTAAATTTTGTATATATGTCCACTACTTTCAAACATCATATTTGTGTATTGTTTCTATTGATTGTAAACTGTAGTTTTTATTTCATATATCATATGTATGAAAATAACTGTTTCAGGAAAAGTGAGCAGTATAAAGTCAAATTTTTTAATATTTATGATAGACTGTTATGTTTAACCAAATACGGTAATGTAAACGCATTATAGAGATTTCCAATAAAATGACTTTACTTGACATAACCGACCTTACTCAACGTATTTCGTCCTAAAGCATTAAAGCATGACGGAGGAGAGCATACACTGCATGCATGTTTTACTCTTTGACCACGCATTGTTTGCTTGAATATACCTTCAGTAAAAATCGACCCCAACTAATTTTTTTACTCTTTAAATATTTTGTCATTAAACTTCGAATGATTTTATTGACACAAATAATATAATGGAACAAGTAAATTAACAACTTGTAATCAAACACATCCATCATTTCTTGTCATTTCACTTGATCCATATTTTTGTTCTTCTCAAATTATGAATTTTAAAAACTACCAAGACGAAATTTAGCATGCAAATATTAAAATAACGATTTCCAAAGCGAGAAGGTTGCCTTTAAAAAAAAAAAGTTTTAACGTTTAAAGAAGATTCCAACACACCCGAATGTCAAAGGTGTACTCGACTTTTAAAACAAAATAGCATATTTCTATAATTTAATTGAAGATAATTTGATATGGGCAGAAATTCATATCAATGATATATTTTTCAAAAGTAATTTTTCGTCTTTACCTATACCAAATTATGGGCGAGGTTTTTGTCCAAGTATACCTAAACTTGCATCCGAGGATACAGGGGTATAGGGCGTACTCCCCCTTTTCGATCGTTAAATTAAAGTTTTAAAATGTCATGTTTTCCACAATATCATTTTTAGCGTATAATTGTCCAAATTGTTTTTTGCATCACTCCCCTCTTCAGTATAAATTCAATTATCGAAACTACACCGTCTTTCAAATATCTTGGATCCAGTCATAATCACAAATTGAATTGCACGAAAAAAAAACTTAAATGAATGTCGTTTGACTTTAATGAATACTTTTTAAAAACAACAATGTCTGAACATAAAGCATCTCGCATGTGATTTAAAAGTTTAAGGCTACATACTGAATTGGATTTTTTCCCGTGATTTAGTAGCTCACTGAACACAGAAATGTTATACTGACGTGTAATCTAATGGCCAAATGGGTACTACATAAAATCTGCTATGCAATTATGATCACTAATGGTCCTACAGATACTCTGTATTTTTGACATGACAAAAAAGGTCTTGCTTTTCTATACTATCTATGATTTATTTATTCTTAATTTGTGATATGTACAAAAAACAAGGTGTAGTATGATTATCAATGAGACAACTCTTCACAAGAGACCAAATGACACAGAAATTTTAACTACTATAGTCCAACGAAAGGATTTCAACAATGAGCAAAGCCCATACAACATAGTCAGCAATAAGAGGCCACAAAATGACAAATGTAAAACAAATAAAACTAACATCCAAATTAATGTTAAAAAAAAATTAACGAAAACATAAAAACAAACGATAAGCATTGAATTATAAGCTTCTGACTTGGGACAATCACATCCTTACTAGGACAATGGTGTGACAGTACGACATAGTTGATCAATATTATAAACGGGATAATTATTCTTTATTTATTAGTTGTAGTTGTTTTTAAGATAGTGTTCAGAAGCTGTGGATACTATCATTTCGGTACATGGAGCTTATTTGGAAATACTAGAAATGGCTAACTGTTTTGATGATTCGTTTCAGTCTCACGAGTCAATTCCTTTCTATCAGTTTTAATTGTGACATGATCATTTGATAAGCATACTTCTGTGATCTCTATTGGCTTTAACTTGGATGTTCATAAAAACTATGTATCATAGAGATGCATGCGTAAAATAAGTTCTCGACATAAACTGGTTAAAATATCAGATAAGAATTAAGCATCACGTTATAATTACGACGAAGAAGCCTCAAGCTACATGTATATATAATACATGTACTTACGACTGATATTAAGCCTCAAGCTATAGTTGTTATAATGATGACGATGATGATGATGATGATGATGATGATGATGATGATGATGATGATGATGATATGATACTGATGTATGTCTTATATCCAGCGACACATATTACATATATATTGTGGATGATGAAAATGTATTGTAATGATAAATGCTTAGACCTTTTTAAACATGCCCGACAATTAAGAGTCGCCGTTTCATATGCTAGGTAACAAGAGAGCGTAACCATTATAAAGACACACTTGTCTTTCTACGAGTAAACCAATACATGCTCTTGCTCGTGAATGCATCATGCTTGGTGGAGAAGCCGAAAAAAACAGTCTTAAAGTCATTCGATCAGGGGGGTCAAACAAAATAATTGAATTTGTATTCGAGGCTTGCCTGCTACCAGTCAATCCCATATACAAGTATATAATTATGAATATAAAATGTGTTTTTTTTTCAGTCGTGTAACACCTGCACTGGTGATCTTATCATTGGATCTGTCGCATAGTTGTCACTTTTATATATATATCTCTAAAACGAGACAAAAAATTTACCTAACTCAATCAATATATGCGATAGCTTTAAAATCTAATTGGATGAATACGAGTAAAAGAAAATTCCCGTAAAGACTGAATTGACATTATAGTTGTCTAAAAAATGTAATTACTATGTAAATTGACATTTTTATCCACTTTTAATCAGAAATACTTGGGGACAGGATATGTTTAGCCATTTCCTATGTACTTAATAAGTTGTTAGTTTACTATCCACAGTGGTCAATGCAGATTAGTAATGATCAGTTGCTAATCAAGTACACCTGCCAAATTACAATCTATATAACGAATTGGTGTACACATTTATTTACACACATTATTATCAACTACAATATTCTTTTTTTTTAATGTTCGTTGACTTTCATTGAAAGAAAAGTAAATGTCAACTATTAAAATTAGAAGTGCATGTCCTGTATCAATGGTATTTTTTAAATATTCACTTCCCGTTAACGTACGTTTACCCGGCTGATTTATTTCAGGAGATTGTAAATTGAAGAGATTAACTACAGAAGAAGCGAGCGTTTGAAATGACACTTGATAAAGTATGATGTACTTTAACAGAAACACGTTCTGATTAACATTTTGAGTTCATTTTTTTCTGGAATTACGACAAAATCTATATAAATTAATACCCACGGAAATTAAATATCATAAAACATTAAAAATCGAAAAGAAGAATCTATCTTATAACGACAAACAAAACCAATACAAATATCAAATAATAAAAGGTTCATTACATTTTGCATTTTTAGTATATCTGAAAATCAAAATTTTGTCAAAACCATGAAAGACAACTCAAATGAATCGTATGATAGGTAAAGATACGTGGTCTTTTGACAGTGAAGTTAAGGCGGGAATCTCAATAATCACGTGATATATAAAAAGATCATGATTTCTTTCGTTTTTCATCATCTTAGAAATATTTGATATTGATAAAATTTATTATGAATGGGTTTCATAGCTTAGGAATACTTAGTTAAAACTTGAGTCACGCATTTAAAAAAATTAATTGGTTAGCAATAGAGCATTTGCATTATTCACGTATCAGGATACGTGCACGGATCGACGTATACGTATCGGGTAGATTTGCTTACAATAATGATTTTACCCCGATCTCAATAAAATTTTAAGGCATTATGAAATATTTTCATCGGGACCAGCTAGCTTTAATTTATCCTTTCCTCATATACGTGTTATACGATACGTCGATACGGATACGCCAGGAAATACTTGATTAATGCAAATGCTCTAATAGAGCATTTGCATTAATCAAGTATTTGCTGGCGTATTTGCTGGCGTATTATACGATACGTCGATACGGATACGCCAGGAAATACTTGATTAATGCAAATGCTCTAATAGAGCATTTGCATTAATCAAGTATTTGCTGGCGTATCCGTATCGACGTATCGTATAACACGTATATGACAGAGCATTTGCATTAATCAAGTATTTGCTGGCGTATCCGTATCGACGTATCGTATAACACGTATATGACGAAAGGATAAATTAAGCCAGGTTGGTCCCGATAAAGATATTTTTAATGCAAAACATACAATAAGAATAGTTTTAAAATCGTATATAAAAACTCACATACCGATAATACTAATAAACCCAATATAAAATAAAATAGACAAATAGGTTCTTCGGGCAACAAGAGCATCCCACACACAAACAACCCCGAGTTAAGTATCACTATGATGTCTGTATAGAGTTCCAACAACTCTTAAAAGTTTGAGTAACCAAATAACATGCTCTACATAGACACGATACCTTCTCACAACACGGTAAAATGTATTTAACTTCGCCTACGGGCAAACGGACTTCGATTGGTGTGAGCTAAAGTAAATGGTGTTATCAGGGGATGTCGTGATTGATATATGGAGTTGTGATGTAAAAAAAAACCCAGTGTAACGGAATAGGGAGCTGTCCGTTTACGGAAATCTCCGACATCAGGGCAAACGATTGAGCTATGTTGATTTGTCCTAAAAAATTCAGACTTTACATGTTGTATACGCAATTCATTGTGAATAACAACTTGCGTATGTTTGCAATGAAAACGACGATGACCACTGTAATATATTTGTTGTGTTTCGTTGCTTGGATGATATATTTCTTGCGAGGTTCCATTTATACAACCTACGACCTCGGGAATATATCTCCATCTGTCCCGCATACCCAAACTATTACTCGCTGCTTCGCCAAGATATAGTATGGCTTAAATGGGCCTCAAGTAATTGCCAGGTTGCGTGAACAATGCGTGATGTTTGGGAAAATTGATTCCCAAGTCAAAGATCAGAGAAAGTAGGTTCATTACAGGGTATGATTTCAACCACATAAATTTCATCAACAACTGATTTCGGCGATCAATCTGGGAGCTCGAGGGTCTACGCCGGGTAATAGGAACCATATACTGATAAAATGATTTATTAATATCTAAAAATGTTTCTTGGATTTCCCCTGTCGAGTTATAAAATTGGCGACGTCGCATAATTAATGATCCAAACACATTTCTCCCCTGGCGGTTTGGAGATGGGGGTTCATCCCAAAATAATAAGTTTCTAGATATTGTCATAGAACGGCGTCGAAAACAATTCATTCAAATCTACATCAAAAAGCGATGAAAAGTTTCGGAGCATTTCAAGGACTCGCAAAACGAAGTCCATACTGCGTCAATTCTAGAAGAAAATGAAGAAGGAACCAAAATATAACAAATACAATTCTACGTTGATCCTAAAACAATCAGGAAAATATAAATATGCATTATAAAGAAGTCTATAAAAAATAAAAATAGTTTTTATTTTCTTAATCTCTCTAATCAAAATATATTTTAACTTACAAAGGTGATTGTTGTAAAAAAAAAAATGGGTCATTTTAATTATAAACGTTTTGGATACGTTTTATGAATCGAGTACACCCCTCATTCTTAAATCAAATATATGAGGCTCTGAATGTTTATTATGTCTAATTGTTTGAGTTGATCAATTTATATCAAAGAAGTTATAATATCCGATTTTATATCAAAAATATTATTTCAATTGAGATATATACTCCAATTATTTTTTCCCTGAAGAAAAGATCCTTGAGTTATGATAATGTTTGACCAAAGTAACAAACTATCCTCGTGCGCCCATTTTACACGTATCACAAATCGTTAGTTCGAGTGCACCTTACAGATGTAGACAACTTGAAAACATGTCGAATAAAGCTATGAGTATGTATTTTATGTGTTTACCGTAATTTATTTGCGAATTTTAGATGTATTATACTTGACAATATAAATGTAAATAGTATATACCATAATTAATGTTAAATACAGTTTCCAGTGAAGAAAAGGTGTGTTGGATTTGATTGATACTATCAGTCCGAAGCAATTGTGCAACCCTAACCCTTTTTATCGGCAATATGTATTTCATGTTTTATTTTTATTTTCTAAAACACATTAAAAAAACATCTACTGTCTCTAGCGTCTCTCATTATCGAGGAACTAAAAACGATTCCACAAACTAATCAATTGTTATTAGTCATATCATTCTAAAGGGGATTAGTTGCATTTCCCTAAAAAGCCTGATCCTCGAAACAGCATACAAGGGGCGGATGTATGATTTGATATCTAGAGGTGCGCGTTTATAGAAAAATATAGAATTAAACAAATTAGGAAATTGATAAAACCAAATAAAAAAAAAACCAAAAACATAATAATCAAATGCGTTCTAAGCGGATGGCATACGCCCTCAATGCTCCCTTCTTGAAATCCACAAAAGTGGTTTAATTTTTTCACACTGCTACGATTGAAATTACATAAAATAGATGAAAATAAATATTTCTTGAAGATTTAATTTTGTGATTGAAAGGGATCTAGAGACAGGAAAATTGAACTATCCAAGCAACATGTGCCATGCAGTAAGAGCAATAAAACGGACGATCTCATTATTTGGACACGGCGAAATTGTCATCAACGCCCCCCTATACGTATAGCCTGTGTAGTATAAAGAAACACACAAAAATAAGCACAATAAAACTCAGAGTTAAAGAATTCCAAATCCGATGTCAGAACAGGCAACAAAAGAAACTAAACAAAATGACAATGATACATATATTCACAAAGGTCTACCACATGTAGCAGTTACTGATATTCTTGTTCCGGACCTCAATCA